>NC_089800.1:19794380-20140380 GCF_029633855.1 Hoplias malabaricus | reverse complement strand
GCAGCAGCTGTGGCATGCACACACAAACACACACACACACCTTTAGATATAAGACTTTTGTAGCCTCTTTGAGACACTGTAATAGTTGAGGCAAGGATGAGAGTGGGCCTAGTGCTTGAAAAATGAAGATATCCAGACAACAGGGTATTAAATGGAGGCAAGGCCAAGAAAAATTTCACTGAGAAAACAAAAGAATAAACAAGAAATCTGAGATGAATGAACATGGAACAAACTGAATCCTCTACACCGCCTTGTTTTTTCCATTCATCTGAGGAAGCAAAAGAAAGCTGCTTGAAAATCATAGCAAATGAAAGATGCTTGGGAGCCATTCAAGAAAAAATTAAAGTCCGGAGCAAGGCTCCATAAAGAGGCGTTTGAGTTGCTTAACCCATCTGGAAGTTAACTATTTGAATGCTAATAAAGATAAAAATGTGTCGTAATAGTATTAATAACATGAACAGGATGTATAGGGGTGAGGGCTGAATAAGGGCAACACCAGGGAGAGCAGCAGGAGCAGGACATTTCGATGCATGGTCACTCACATTCATTCATTCATTATCTGTAACCGCTTATCCAGTTCAGGGTCGCGGTGGGTCCAGAGCCTACCTGGAATCATTGGGCGCAAGGCGGGAATACACCCTGGAGGGGGCGCCAGTCCTACACAGGGTGACACAGACACACACACACTCACCTACAGACACTTTTGAGTCGCCAATCCACCTACCAAAGTGTGTTTTTGGACTGTGGGAGGAAACTGGAGCACCCGGAGGAAACCCACGCAGACACTGGGAGAACACACCAACTCCTCACAGACAGTCACCCAGAGGAAACCCACGCAGACACAGGGAGAACACACCACACTCCTCACAGACAGTCACCCGGAGGAAACCCACACAGACACAGGGAGAACACACCACACTCCTCACAGACAGTCACCCGGAGGAAACCCACACAGACACAGGGAGAACACACCACACTCCTCTGTATGACTGCGACACCTACCTGCTGCACCACCGTGCCGCCCCCACTCATATTCAGTTCATATATAATTTTTTAACTGAAACAAGCAAATCCACTATGATAATAACACAATAAATATAGGCTGCTTAGAAAATCAATTAGAACTAAACATTCAAACAAAAACAGGAATTCTATCTATTATTCTATCTAAGATTCTATCTATTTTGAGCTGATCTGATCTGACACCTACCACCAACCACAAGTCCTACAACCTATGTTCCAGTGCTCGAAAAGGACACTACACATTCTCATTCCAAAACAAAGATTTCCTGTCTAACAAATTGAAAGCAAGTAGGCCTCTGCATTGTGTGCACAAATACTGCAAATAAGCAGAAGACTATTATTTCGGGAAAAAAAATGCATGAGCACCAAATGAGAGAATGGGCAGAGATTAAAACCCACTTTTGCGTCACGTTGCTTCACACACACACACAGTGGAATTGAGCCGGATGGCTGAGTGAAAATTGTGGCAACGTGACCACGTCTGTGCTACATTCACAGGGCAGAAAGTGGGAGGTTATTTGTAGACCAGCACTGCACATGAGGGAATGAATGTGCAGGATCATTTACAACTCAGACAGTAAGAAGGACAAGTCTGTATTATACCGCTGCTGCAAAAGGACAATAGAACATTAGCTCCGCCAGCAGACAATAGTTCACAAAGAACGTCAAGCATCCAGCACAGGACTGAAACCACAAAACCACAGCAAAACATGGTGACACATTTTCTCTCCAAGAGACAAGCATTTTTCTGATGCTGTTTGAAAGTTTTTTGGGTGAATGTTGGAACATATCACTCCTCCCCCAGGAGCTAAAAACATCTTTCTTGTAAAAAATGGACAACAGGTCTACTACAAAGTTGAATGGAAAATGGGAAAACAATTCAAGCACCAAAATAATATCTAACACTCCGCACACAGGACAAAAAAGCAGCAACATAAAGCAAATGTACTACATATTTATGAGGCACGGATTTACCAAATTGCAGCTAAAACACATGTGGATTTTAATTATAATCATGGAAATGATTATAAACATGCCAGGGATGGACGGTATCCACATTTTTTCATACTGCCATAGCATCCCAAATATTAACACTGTTTACAATATTACTGAGGAGGATAGGAAATACCCCTGCCTCTACGTACCCCTTATTAATACAGTTCTTAACACATTCAGAACATAGTATAATAGTCCACTACACACACATTAGCACTCTATAATTATTAATATTTGCATCTGTTTGGGAATCCCTTTAGAAAGTGGCATTGTGATGTTTTCTGAGGCCTTTTAACCTACTACACATTGTCAGAAAAGTTCTATTTAATTACAATTATCTAGGTCTAGATATTAATTTTATGATTTGAAATATTCAAGTGTGACATATTTGAAACAATAGAAGACATTAGAAATTGGGAACAGGGCAAATGTGAGAGAGTAGTGTTTCCCCGCTTTTATTCAAAGGAGAATGGTTATTTATCTGACATATTTCCTAGGTTTCATTCATTTTGCAACTGGCATGTAGTGTTCATGTTAAGAGGAAATATCACATTTAAAAAGTCACTAACCTGTGGGGATTTGTGAGATCTCCAACAGTACTGGTGGCTATGGCCACTGGCTAGTACCACATTTTCATCAGTGTCCACTTGGCCAAAACGCAGAGTCTCCTGAGTATCGTTACAAATCACATAGTGACTGAAGATCAACTCCTCTGCTTCTGGCCTCAGGTTCTGCATCATAAAGTACACACACACAAACACATTTTAAAAACTCATAAAATACAAACATGGTTTCTACGATTGAGGAAGAGATCACTCTGAAGATACAATTACAAATGTTATGAGTCTACATTTATGTGAGAGAACAAAGATGACAAAAAAAGATGTCAAAAGTACAGAGCAAATAGAAAACAAAGCAAAAATGGCTAAAAACAGCACTTTTTTGCTGTTTTGCTGCTCACATACTTTCCACCCGTGGGCACCTAGCCCTGAAGTTAGCTGTGGCTCAATTTTATTTAAAGAAACAGGTGCTGGAATGAGTCATTCTGAACAGGGCTGTTTAAACAGAGTCAGAAAGGTGCTGTATTGTATGTTCCTTACAGTATTTTGACCGACACATACAAAAGACATTTCATTTAGATCCCAGGGGAATGTGTTAGCTTGTGAAAAAAGGGGTATAATAGGTCCCCCTTAAAAAATCATTTCTTGATTCCAAAGAATTTAGGTTTTTCTACCAACTATTTATATCATAAAAATCTTAAGGAACCCACTAAAGGCTCAGCCCATTTAATACAAGGGCAGAAACTACTGCTGATTGTACATGGCCTTTCACTCATGGGATGATACATGAGAAACTGTCATTCTACAGTGATAAATATATATAGACATAGGTCTGGGAGTACATTGGAAACCAATGTCACAACACTCAGGCAGCATCAAGAAACGCTGTAGGAGAGTCCATTATGCAAGAAGAAATCCATAAATAAGTTCTATTCAGAAATGCCACCGAGTTCTCTGTGCCTGACGTCATCTCAGATGGTCAGAAAGACAGTGGAAACTTGCTTTTTGTCTGTCAACGTTTAATAATAATTAGACAAAAAGAAATGAAAATTGAAACGAACACACACCCAGAGCGGGGGCAAACATTCCAGACGCCCGGGGAGCAGTTGTGGGTTAGGTGCCTTGCTCAAGGGCCCCTCAGCTATGGACTGAGGGAGGAGGACAGTGCTGTCCCTTCACTCCCACCACCCCTAACTTACCTGCTGGTCGTGGGAATCTAATTATCAACCTTTTAGCCTTAAGCCCTCTAACCGTTAGGCCGCGACTGCCTCAGATAAAATTTGTATAGAGGACATTTGTAAAGTCAAGTAAATAATAATTTAATAGTGAAAGTTAATACTGTAATGATGTAGCAGGTAAACTGCACTTTAAATAAACGTCAGCTCTTCCACGAATGTGGTTTGTAGATTCAGCAAGAGCAAAAGGATCATTTTATGGGAAAGCATACAGTGTGTAGCTCACCTGTCGCCATGCCTGCAGTGCTGTATCCAGTGTATGTATTGCATGTTGGCCCACAGAAACCTGCACAGGATGCACTTGGAGGGTCAGCTGGCTGTGTGTGTGCTGACAGTAGGTGTATGTGCTGGTGCAATGGCCCTGCAGGCGAAAGGGTTTAAACAGTGGTAAGAGGGTGAGGTTCCTGTAGTCCACCAGGTGGCAGTTCAGTGTGGAGGAGAAGTGCAGCTCTTGTCCCAGCTGAGCCCCATCACTCCACTGTCGCACAAACACACGTGGCCCCTGCACATGCACCACTCCATACTCCTGCTCAGATGGCAATTTGCTGTCTGACACGAAGGGGCGGAGCTGCTGTGATGGTACTGTTGAAAAAAAGAACAATAGCAGCAAACACCGCTAATCACTCTTCTACCAACACTAATATAATGTCTCTGATCACACAAGTGTGCCGGAAGGATTTATACAGCGGTTAGGCATGGTATTCGTGCATGTCCACTACCTGTGCCCAGATGCTCTAGGTGGTGGCACAGCCGCAGCTCCAGGTTGGCGAGCTGCAGAGACACTCCGACTGACGGCACGAACCACGGTGCAAAACAGGAGTCCACCCGTGTGCAAGCTGCCAGTGCTGTGGGAGATACAAGCTGCTCACATGGCAACTGGGAACCAGACTCACTGTCTGAACTAAAGCGAGAGAGAGAGAGAGGGAGAGAGAGAGTAAATCCTATCCTTTGTCTCTAACATGCTTCACAAACATGAAGACTGTGAGACATAACTTTCCCCAGACCTACTTTTGACATTAGTTCCATTATTTAAAGAACAGTAAGTAACATTTGGCATTTCTAGTCCTAGGGCTCCCCTCCCCCTAGTGTAATTCATATTTACAGCACTGTACTGAACCCGATGAGGAGGGGCCGTCCCACCTAGTGTAGTTTCTGCAGTCCTGAGCCCGGAGTACCAACGACAGAGGCTCTATTCTCCTTTTACAATTGAGTGGAGAATCAGAATGATTTTGAAGCCGTAATTTTAAAATACAGATTTTACATAGGTGTTCCTTTCCATGTTCTAAAGCAATATTAGTGAAATAAATTACCAATTTAAATTTAGTTTTAATTCTCAATTTCTGTAAACCTATTTTATGACATGTTCAGTTTGCAGCGATATCACAGAAGTGGTTCTGGACTTGAATGAATTTAAATGTATGGCTTCATTCGCCTTCAAAAGTGTTCGACAATCATATTATCACCCACTCCTACATTCACCCACTTCAGTAGCCTCTAGCTTCTGGATTTAAGATGTAACTCGAAATTCTGAGATATCAGCAAAGTAATAGTAATGCTTTATGTTTCCTATGCAGTAAATGGACCTAAAGCACTGACACTACGTTTAAATAAGATTATACAATGGTTATTGTAGTTTTCAATAAAGAAATGACTGACATTCGTGGCTTTCTTTGGTTGTTTACAATGGGATTCACCCTTATTCTCTCTGGGGAAGTACTGTGTAACCTCCTATGCTTTATATACAACAACACACACACACATACACACCTTTCATCTGCTCCATCTCCTGTATTGTTAACTATAATTCTCCACAGATCAGAAGCCACAAGATCAGTCTGGTGTGTGTTGGGGCTGAGAGGGGGCAATGTGAGTTCACACACACTACACTCAGATAGACTGAACTCTCTGTATGGCACAAAGGCTCTTCTCAGCTCATCCCAGAACTCCAGACTGCAGGGGACCTGGACAGAAAAGAGAGATGGATGGTTATATACTGACAGAATCTTGTCATGTGTTTTTAAATTCTTTACATTTTTTAATTTCATGTCAAAACTTTGTCTAACTGGAATTCCGTGAAGCTGCTTTGTGACAACATCAGTTGTAAAAAGAGCTATACAAATAAAACTGACTTGACTGACTGTAGAAAAGCGAAGCAAGTCTTATCTGACCTCGTCCCATATTATCTGCTTGATCCGTTTCAAGGTGTACAAAGAAGTCCAGAAGTCTCTGGTCCACACAACTCTTCCTGAGGGATCCCCAAGCATTCCCGGGCCAGTCGGGAGATAACAACCCTCCAGCAAATCAAGACAACAATGCCCTAAGACTTGGAGGTTCTGATCCACATACCAACTGCTTCATACTCAGGTGTAAACTGTTCAAGCACATGCTGGAGGCCTCTATACAAAGAAGCCAGATAGACATCATTTGGAAATAGCAGCGGTGACACCTAACAAACCCCAGACGTAACCTTTCTGTCCTAGACTACTTGCCACCCTGGAAATAAACATCAGAAAGTAGAGTGGAGGCAAGGCACAAGCCGGCACCCACAGTAAACAAGGCTGACTTACTTGAGAACGTCAGACTCGGATTACAAGACCAAACAGTTTGCCTCAGCGATCCAGGGAGTTTATCCTCCAGGAGAGACCTCCACAGTACATAATTAATACATTTTTGTGTGACTTTTCCAGGTTCACAAAACACAGAGTGGCAAACCTACATACCCCAACAATAGAGTGTAAAGAGCTGGTCCACAGTTACACGACCATGACGCAACTGTCATTGTTTCTCTTAAATCCAAGGTTTGGCTAATATTCAGATTCTTCTTTCGAGTACCCAGTTACAGACCTACTCAGGGACGCTGAGAAATGTCATGCCTCGGTAACTGGCACTAACACTCCAGTTAGTCTTCTACTAAAATTGCACAGAAAGTCTGGTTTCTTAGATCCTTGCTGTCAGACATTCTGTTCATGTGTGATCAATCTTTTAAAGGCCACACAAAATCCATTTGCGAGCTACAAGAGAAATCTTTGTGCACTAATCTACTGTCATGACCATCAATCAGTGACAGATGCTGTAAATTATAATTATATATATATATATATATATATATATATATATATATATATATATATATATATATATATATATATGTGTGTGTGTGTGTGTGTGTATAAAAATTATATAATTGTTATTGAAACATTTTGTATTGTGATATATACTGATATGAATTATTGTCCAGCCCTACTTTGGCAGAGCTTTTGTATTTTGGTGTGGTGTTGATTAGTAAACCCATAGTAAACCCATCCAGTGCAGACTGCCAAATCATCGTTCAATAATAACATTACCCATGTGACGAATGTTGCCATAATCAGTCATCTGTACTGCTTGTAAATGACATATAAAACACAATGTACTTTGGTGCTAAACAGATTCAACAAGGTGGTACGGTGAGAGCAAATTATCAAGGCTTCTAGCAGTGCAGATAACCCCATCAACACCAGGACAACAGTGCAAAATATTCTATCTATCTCTGGGAACACATACACAATCGAAAAGCTCTGTGAATGCCTGACACTTTTTCCATTTCCCAACTTGATCTTCTTAGAAGCTATGCAGTCTGAGGCTTCTTATATTTCAGCTCTCTACACAGCTGGACTCTTTGCAAGCTCAAAGAAATCAAACAAAAGACAAACTAATCCATCAAAGTTTTGAAGTCAAATAAGTGGAAGATTAAGGTGCTGAGAAGTAGGGACTGAAACACAAAGGTTTTATTCTAACACAAACAAACCCACCCACACCCCTCCAGATATGTCCTGTAAGTCCTTCGGCTCCTACCACTGCATACTACACTTGGTGCATGCTTACATACAACAAAGAGGAATTCTGGTCACTGGGGTGTGTGTGTGTCGAGAGAGAGGGAGAGTCCAAAAGTCAGATACATAAAACATATCCAGTGTTTCAAAATCAGTGCGTGTCCAATGGTAAAGTACCATGATATACATTTATATATCTACATGCACAAGTGTCTTCTCAGCACACCTTGATTAATTTCTTTCACAGCAGATGAGACACATCAAGTGAGAAATACAAAAGAAGGAGAGAGAGAGAGAGAGAGAGAGGGAACACAAAGAAGAAAAACCGAGAAACAATGAAACACTTTTGCTCCACATCTGTGGACTGGAACACTACTGCACAATCTCGGAATGTGGCTGCAGGCAGAAAACAGAGATGGAGGCTATTAAGAACTCACATTCCATGATGTTAGCATAAGACACTAACAGATAATTTATTATTAATAGTCAGTTTAAATAGGATGAAGCATTTATCAGTTTTAATCTCTCTTCATTTCTACCTCTTGGGAGATTTTATTGTATTATAGGACTATTGTATTTTTGCTGTGTTTACTGTCTCTAATGGCACTTTTCCACTGCATGGTCCCTACTCTACTCAACTTGGCTTTTTTTTTTGCCTTTCCATTAGGCAAATTTGGTCCCTGGTACCGGGCATTGATTCAGTCCCTGCTCACTCCTGGTTCCTAAGACTAAACCTGATGTGTAAACCTTGCAGAGATTGGCTGATTGGTCAGAGAGACTTGTCTACACAAGGGAATGCAGGTATCCAGCACAAACTAGCCTTTTGTAAAAAAAAAAAAAAAAAAAAAAAAAAAAAAAAAAAAACAAACAAACAAACAAAAAAAAAACTATTTCCAAGCTACAATAGCCACCACATTTATATTTGTCCCACCATATATTTGTACACCATGGTCATTTGAAGAGGTTCAAATGCTGTTTGGATTGGTCTGCCCGTGAAAGTTTCCAGAGAGAGGTGGATGGTGAAACAATGAAAGTGAAAAAACCTAGTGATCTGTCTGAATTGGAATTAGGGAGCCAGGTTCATTCCCAAAAGAAAAAAAAAACAACAACATCAAGCATATACACTATGAGTAAGCAAAGATTAACATTACTGCAGCCATTGTTGTGGTTTCCAAAGCTCACAGCTACAGTTAGAGACAGTGCTAAGTAACTTTAAAAGCTATATTCTGGGGTACGTTAGGGGGGGGGGGGGGGTGGGTTGTAGATTGGGGATTTATAGTGGAAAACCAGACAGGTCCCAAGCAATTAGAGACGAGTAGACAAAGTATCATGGTGTTTCATTGTAACACGTCCAATACTCTCAAAACATGTTGTAATAAGACTTTTAATAGTATATGTTGGTTTTCATGGACTACTTATTTTCATGCAGATAGGCTTCTGATTCTCATTTGCTATTCTATACATTTATGTACTGTCAAAAACTTAACCCCCCCCCCACTGCATGGGTTGGGTTAAATGCGGAGAACAAATTCCTCTGTGTGCAGCACAGTGGCCAATAAAGTGATTCTAATTCTAACTCTCTTAACTCCTCCAAGTAAAGTTGATCATTACCTGAAGAACATCCCCCAGATCAGCTGTGCTAATTTCTGGGTCTTCTGTGGTGTTAAAGGGCACGGGGGTGATGCGCACAAATGTGAGAACTCTGGGTTCAGGATACCTCCACATCATCACTCCAGGACTATCTTCCGTCTCATTATAAAACACAACCTCATGCGCATCTGGCAGCTTCTGTGAAGCTATAGGGAAATGAAGAGATACAGTGATAATTGATAATTGATAATTGGTTTTCTAGATTTCTATACCATCATCTGATTTTTATTAGTAGATAAGAAAAGCTAATTAACAAATTAAAGAAAAAATATATTTTGTCTTTTGATTATTGAGGACATAAATACTATGCATCCGTGAGTGGCAAAAGTATGAGAACATTTAGGATTAGCAGTTAATTGAAAGTGTTTTCAATCAATAAGCTGGCAAACAGGTGTGACTGGGTGCCCAGGTATTTTTTCAACAACAGAGATTTATTAATGTCTGATCTTCAAAACACTGTTGTGGAAGAATCCAGAATAGCGTCTAAGCAAGTAAATGCCTCAGAAGGGTATTGGAAATTGTTTCTGGATAGATGAGACCATAATATACATTTTTTATTTTACTGAACTTATTATATCTTAGCGTTATATTCATTCCAGCAAAATAACTTCATCCCATCTGTGAAACATGGTAGTGGTAGAAGCAAGGTATGGGCTTGTGTAAAAATCTGATGATGCTTTAGGTCATATTTATGCATTCTAAAGGGTTAATAAACATTCAAGCACCACTGTATTAGTACAAAACATTTTTTGCCAGAGAATCATACATTATTCTATCACCACATATGTAGCGACATGAAAGGTTAACTAACCCTTTCAAACAGAGTGATCTGTGATGACGTTGTGTCATTGAGACAGCAATGATTAAAACTGTGTTAAGGCATTGATAATATCTTAACATAATAGAGTTATAACAGTGGTGTGTTTTTAACTGTTTACTACTTATTTTACATATGCGGTGGACAGTTTAATTAGATAACCTGGCAGCTAACAGCATCCAAACTGTGCTCTTTTCTATTCATGTCGTTTTATTTCACATATTTGATGATAAAAGGTACATTCATTCTACATGGCAGCTCCCTGCAAAACGCTAGAGAGGCAGCAACTCTGTCCCTCTGATAGTTTTGTAGTGTAACTGTATGTAGGAGTAAACCTATAAAGCTTGTGTCCACCAGTATTTCGGTGTGTTATAACTAACTCACTGTAAGTTCTATTCTAAATGTAAAATATTCATCCTAATGAAGTTAAATTTGTCTGCTCTAAGATCTATTACCAATTCCCCTTAGTTAAAAAGGAAATATATACCTTAAGAGTCAAATATGAGAAATAAAACAACTGCATTTAATCACGATTCATTAAACAAAGTATTTGTTTTAATCATCTGACACTCCTAGCAAATACACACACACACATAGTGTCACAGTCAGTGTTAGTGAGGTGTACCCGAGTCCTGGATGTACTGGAAGAGGCCAGTGCGCAGGTCATCTGAGGAGTGTTCAGTACATGGGAAATGTGGCCCAGGAGAAGGTGGTGGGTGAGATATGCAATGTTTCTCCTTGGGCTCCTCCTCTTGGCCGCCTCCTTCTCTAAAGTAGTTTTGCAAGAACTCTTGTATCAGAGTAAGGCAGTTATAGTGATGTTGCCCCCAAAACACCTACAGAGAAAGACAGGGCACACACATTTGTTGATAAGCGTGGACACACGCCCCAGCTGTAACACCTACAACTTTGCTGAGGGCTGAGTCAACTGGAATTTAGTATTTTGGTATTTCCCCACTCTTCTCCACTAGGAAAAATTGGGGATTTTTGAGGGAGAGATGTGTCTGGAGTAGTGAGGTCAATAAAATGTCTTGGGCAATGCTGCAATGTTGTTATGCATATATGTGTGTGTGTGTGTGTGTTGGGTTGGGGGAGTGTGGAGTGTAGGGATGGAAGATATGAGTACTGCCACTGGGTAACTGTTCCTCCACAAAATATTTAAAGCTGCTGTGTGTGAACTGGAGTCAAAAACTTAAAAGAGTATTATGTTCATAATCTCCTACCTCCCTCTCCCTAAATTTCTTTCTGTCGCTTTTTCTCCATCTCTCTTTGTTTATATGAACTCCTGAAATGCTTACAAAGTGTGCAAGAACTTCTAAAGAACTCAAAGCCATCAGATCATGAAGTCAAAAACACAAAGAAGGCCTATGTTTACTCAGTATGACTATTGGATTAGAATAAGTGATGTCAATAATGTCTATTTTTTGTTATAATGTCTATTGTTAATCGTGGCTAGGTTAGCTTACATTCTAGGTGTCTAATATCATGGAAATGATGTACCTGTAGTAATCCTCCTTTTAGATCAAGCAGGATTCTTGGCAGGCTGACATCAGGGGTGGGGCTTCCACTGTGCCGGCACCAACGGGCCTCCAGGTCTGCACTGCAGGAGAATGGCCCCGCAAACACCCCACTTCTGTCCAGCAAAGCGGTTTGCACTAACACATCCTCACACTGCATAAACACATGTGCTTCTTTCACACTTTCTGCTAAGAGAGAGAGAGAGAGAGAGAGAGAGAGAGAATGAATTAATATAAATTAGGGACAGATGGTGCAATGACTCTATTCTGAAATCCCACTCTTCTATACTTCTGTTGCCACACAGTACAAGGGAATACACGATTTAGGTCTACCACACACATGCCTGTTCCTATGTACATTCCTATTTACCGTTATATTATAAATCAACCAATAAATGTCTTATGGAACACAGGAAAATGTATTAAGAACATTACCCAATCATTTCACAGACTTATATCTAGAAAAATAAAGCTGAGAGTAGAGCTGGATGATATAGCCAATATTTATATCACGATATATTTCTTAATTTTGGTCAATACGATATAAACATGACATCATCATCATCAAACAAAAACCTATTGACTTTGTCAATATTAATATTTTTAAACTAATTTTAAATTGAGTGCTGAACTGACGGCAGAGCCCTGTAATGACCGTCAGTCAGTGACAGACGCTGTAAATATTGTACATTGAATATGTACATATGTGTGACAAGAAGGAAAGATGTCTTGTGTTTAAATGTAGTTGATCCTCGCGAAGGGTCAATGTTTTTCCCTTGTTCCACCCTTTTAGTGACATTCAAACCTGAGGAAAATGTCTAAGAATATCTTGCGCCATGAATTTACTGCTTTCTGGGCATCTTCTGTTCAACTACTACCATATTTTTTCATCCACAGACCAATCACAGTTGCGATCTGTGTCGAGTGGCGAGGTGCACGAAGACGATGGAGTAGGGTTCGGGTACCATTAGTTAGCCAGTGAAACTCATCAACACATAACAGTAAAGGTTTTTAACAATAAAAGAGAAACTCATGGAATAAAAAGAATATGCAAAGCTCATGTGTGCTGCTGAATTAAAAAAACAAAAAACAACCCTCACTATACAAGAGACAAACACTAGTTACTAATCTGAAGCCACATACATGCTGTGTTTGCTGTAAGCAACAAAAGACAATTGGTCATAAAGCTGTAAGTGGGAGGTCTCAATGTGTGTTACAGATGCTAAAAATAACCTTTCAGTGTACAGCACATATTTCCATTCCAAGCTATTGTCTCCCTCACTCCCTGCAAGCTTTTCCAAGTAAGCGGTTTTCCCATTGTTCCACACTGAGGACTGTTCTTGACTGTGTTTACCAAAAGGAAAACATCAAAAAAGATGGTGCATGGCTAGGCAGCTGGAGTGAGCCTGGCCCATAGCCTGTACTATTGTCTCACAAATCAGATATGTCCTACTCAGTAAACAAGTGCAAACTGTTGAGGTTTTAATTAAAATATTCAACAACGACTAACATCTGTAGAGCATCTGGATGGCTCTATATTCCTTCACACACCACAGAACAGTGGTCTCCAGCATTCATCTTTCTTTTAGAGTTCATTTATAACCCAAATACTGAAACTTCCCTCTCTCTCAGACCTAAACACATTAGAATATTTTACTGCACACTTTTCTTTTAATTAAAGCAACACTATGTAGTATTTTACCTTACAATTACAGCTTCAAAATGATTGCGATGCTTCACTGACATGTAACTGGCAGAATAGGGTCTCTCTCAGTGCTACTCTGTGCTCAGCACTGCAGAAACTGCACTATGTAACTTTTGGAGGAGGGTAGATACCCTGCCTTTAACCCTTTACAAACATTTTCATTACCTTGCTGTGTGCAGAACCTATTTAAAGGTGACGTTCATGTTTTTAATCAAAAAACACTTTATACACAATTCTGAGGATGTTTACTCACCATTTGCTAGTTTTTTACGTGCTCAAAACCGGTCTAATGCGTTTACGAATGGCTTTCGGCATATCTGCTCATGGCAGAGAAAAGGCATCTGGAGTTGTTTAGACAATGGAGAGAACTCCAAACTTGGAAAAGCATGAACTAAGATGAGGATTTTGCTCTATTGCCGCTCCATAGATGGGCAACATTGACTTATTCTTGCTGTTGCTTTTTTACCTATGGTGGAGACGGCTAACTGCATTACGGACAGAGCTACAAAACTAAAGTTGATTAACAAATGAGTTTCTGTGGTAACTCAAACAGTGAATAAAATGCTACAGACAAATTAAACTTCATCCACATGCAAACAACAGTCGTTATTTTCTCCTTCAAGAGAAAATACACACCATTCAAAAAAAAACCAAAAAAAAAAAACCACACATTATTACTGAACTCGGGGTCTTACGGTGTATTCTGTGGGGGCTGCAAGATAATCTTTCATCAACTCAGCTTAAAACCAGAGTCTGAGAATTCCTTCAGTGCTAGAAACACTCCATGCACCCAATGCTTGAGCTAGACCTCTCTCTCCCTCTCTTTATCAGCGTCTCTTAAAGGGATCGGACGCAGTGCAGGTTTGGCTTGCATGACAGTAACCTCCAGTAAAGTGTAAACCAAGTGGTATTCTGCGCATGTGCATCATTTTGGTTCAAATTACTTGTAGCACACATATAAACTGTGATTTGTAATCAGATTGGTGAGTGGAGTGCACATGTAAACCCCTTAATTAAACTCTCTAATCGGAATGAACTTAATCTGATTGGAGGATATTTTTGCATGTAAAAATAGCCAGTGTTCTCGCGTGGACGAGAGTGTTTTTGAAACGCTGACGTCCCACAGCATGCCTGTCTCAGGCTGAAATTCAAATAGCTCCTCGTTTCCTATATATGAATTACATAACTCATTACATTACAATGTATACGTGCAGATAGTAATCAACTTTAGATTCCCACATATGAATAAATATAAATGATTTTAATTAGAAATATATAATGCACTGTTAAGATCTACATTCGGTCATTTCATGACTCATGTAGTGCATTACAGAGGAAGCCTGGAGTGACCGTGGATTAAACCTCTGTGTTTATCTCATGCTTTGTGGTGTTTTGATGTCTCTTTTTAGGAGGTACTATTATTATTAGGAGATACTGACCTACTGGAGAGGTATGATAATGCAGCCATTTTCATATTTGTCTAGATAAGGATATTTTTAAAACCGAGGGAGAAAAATCTCTGCACTAGTGTAGTTTAGCAGCACGAATATGTGAGACAAAATAATAATAATTAAAAACAATAGCTTTGCTTCAGGTTTAATTATTTATGATAAAGAATTATGGGTTGCACGTTAGAAACTGACAAGTGAGAAACGTGAGGACGCTCAAATGATATATACATTGAAAGACACAACATAAAGTGTACTGACCTACTGGCTTCTGTCCGCTCTTTGTGTTTAAATTGGCGGTCACACTGGAAACAGACAATGTAAGGCTTGGTCGGGCATGATGTGACTCTGTCTCCATGACAACCACCATCTGCACAGTGTGGAGGGAGATCTTGTGAAATGAAGCAAGAGTCTGCAAGGTGTCTGCACACCAGCTTGGGAAGGAGGGTGAGGCTGTGGTGCTGTTGCCTCCTTTGGCACTCTCAGGAGGGGTGCGCATCTTGCTGGGGGAAGTCTGGGATGCACAAGGGGAAGTTTCAGATGGAAAACTGGTTTCAGGGAAGATTTTCCTCCAGAAAGACTTTGCCTGGTTTAACTTGGACAAGGTTGGGTTCAGTTTCAGAGGCCTGGACAGTGCCACCTTCAGCTCAGCTGCACAAACAGCAATCAGAAATAAAATACCTTCAGTAAATTTATAATAGATGACAACAGATAGCAGTTTTTTTTTTATTGTCCTCAACAACAAGATTTGGCCTTTGGTAACTAAAGCAACAGTTAGAAAAATGTTACTATTGAGAATACTGTCCAATCATAAGCTGCACATTAAGGTGGCAAATCCTGACAGAAAAGTTAGTCTCAAAGTTAATATAAGAGTCGGAAAACTATATTTTCATTTAATAATTTCTTTATATGCAAAGGATGTTGATGACAACATTATTTAAAAGAATCACACAAAGAAGTAAGTAATTTGTAAGTGAAGTTCAACACACAGGGAGGGAGAACACACCACAATCCTCGCAGACAGTCAACCGGAGGAAACCCACGCAGACACAGGAAGAACACACCACACTCCTCGCAGACAGTCACCCTGAGGAAGCCCACGCAGACCCAGGAAGAACACACCACACTCCTCACCGCCAGTCACCCGGAGAACACACCACACTCCTCACAGACAGTCACCCGGAGAAAACCCACGCAGACACAGGGAGAACACACCACACTCCTCACAGACAGTCACCCGGAGGAAACCCACGCAGACACAGGGAGAACACACCACACTCCTCACAGACAGTCACCCGGAGGAAACCCACGCAGACACAGGGAGAACACACCACACTCCTCACAGACAGTCACCCGAAGGAATGCCACGCAGACCCAGGAAGAACACACCACACTCCTCACAGCCAGTCACCCGGAGAACACACCACACTCCTCACAGACAGTCACCCGGAGAAAACCCACGCAGACACAGGGAGAACACACCACACTCCTCACAGACAGTCACCCGGAGGACACCCACGCAGACACAGGGAGAACACACCACACTCCTCACAGACAGTCACCCGGAGGAAACCCACGCAGACACAGGGAGAACACACCACACTCCTCACAGACAGTCACCCGGAGGAATGCCACACAGACACAGGAAGAACACACCACACTCCTCACAGACAGTCACCCGGAGGAAACCCACGCAGACACAGGAAGAACACACCACACTCCTCACAGACAGTCACCCGGAGGAAACCCACGCAGACACAGGAAGAACACACCACACTCCTCACAGACAGTCACCCGGAGGAAACCCACGCAGACACAGGGAGAACACACCACACTCCTCACAGACAGTCACCCAGAGGTGACATCTATATTTCTATCCACATAAAGGCTTTCATTGACACGGCTCACACACCGGAGTATGCTCAGTATCAGGGTACAGACAATATTTAGAATGAATATGGGGATTAGCAAATGCAGTGGTACATTGGGTGTATAAATGAGTGTTTAAATGTGTCTGTATTCTGACCTGGACTATTAAGGAAGTCTCTAATGCAAAGAGACAGAAGAGCGGGGGGGATTCCAGTCCTGCTATCGGCCTCTCCTGCTACTGTCTGCAACCAGAACACACTGTAGTCCAGAGACTCAGGGAGGGACTTCCCTGCATCTGTGAGGGTGAGATGGGAAAACAAACGGTTAAAAAAAATACATTCTCTGGCTAGTGAGTAAATGTTAATTCATTTGATCCTCTATAAATTAGTTTAGGAAAGGTTGTAAGGATAAACTGACTTGTAAAAAGCTGATGAACACTAAAAGCTAAGTCCGACCAAGATACTCTCTGTGTTTGAGACAAATGATCAGAGTCATATCACAAAAACAATGCAAAAAAAGCAGAGAACACAACATCATTAAGGGAGAAACCGTGGGAACACAAACTGCAGAACATGAATACAAACGCAAGAACACAACAGCATTTACTGAAAAGGTGCATATAAGAAATGTTGCATTGGAGGGGTGCTCACAACGAAAAAGCTCCCTGCCACTAGGGGCACTCATATTCATGCATTTGTTGTCATGTTCTCAGGTTTGTATTCGTGTCCTATCTAGAGCTGGACGATACGAACAACATTTATATTACAATATAATTCTTAATTTCAGTCGATAAGATATTGATATGAACAATAAAAGAAGTCACAGAAAAACTGCCAAGGACTGAAAGCAACACATTATCGCCATCAAACAACAACCTCTTTTATTTGTTAATATTAATATATTTAAACTAAATTTTAAATTGAGTGCTGAACTGACGACAGTGCCCTCTAATGACTGTCAGTCAGTGACAGACGCTGTAAACAACATATATTGAAATATTTAAAATGTGTATAAAAATCATATCACTGTTATTGAAACATTTTATATTGCGATATATATTGATATTGAATTATTGCCCAGCCCTAGCCCTCCCTTCCGTATTTGTGTCCTTCCTTCATGTTTTTGTGATAGGGCTCAGTGGGCAAATTTATGTCTCTAACCCTCTGAAAATAGGAGTTGGGGTGGCACACCTAGACATGTGTAGTTGTCAGTCACTCCTTTCAGTGTGAGGTCGAAAACAGAGAGCTCCAGGCGTTGTCTTCGCTGGTGGCAGCTGAGCAGTGCTGAGGGCTGCGTTAGCTGCAAGAAGAACAGCGGCTGAAGCAGGCCTTCTCCCACTCCCCGTCTGCCAGGCTGTCGAACAACAGTAATACCTAGGGCTTGCCTCGCTGATGCCCTGCTGGGCGAGGAAAGTCTCTCGAGGGAAATTAAACCTGTGCTTGCAGGACGCCCTACCCTCACGGAGTCATTAGCATTGAGCAGATCCTCTGCCGTCAGGCCTGAGAGATCAGAGACTGGCCTGAGGGACTCTTCGCACAACTGTTCCTTGGGCAAGTTGAGAGCACTTTTGCCTGGGCATCCGAGGGACTCTGTTAGGTGTTTTGGAGTACAGGCCATAGTGTATGTCATGAGAGTGAGGCGACCAGCTGTGAGGAAGATATCAAAAGGGATGAAGGATAGGTTCTTGGTAATGGTAGGCTGGTGTGAGGGCCTCGCCAGGCGGTGGTGGCTAGTGCCACTCTGCTGATTGATCTGGATGATGCGTAGATGGGCACTGTCACTACCAAAGCCACTGTCCCGTCCACAGGAGGCACTGCTCATACCCTGTGGCTCAACAGAGCTTGTAGCAGAGACCTTTCCTTCCTCTGAGTCCTGTCTCCATTTCTACATACACACAGCAAACATGAGAGACACATTAACTCACATATAGAACCATACAAACACACACTGAGAAAAGAAAAGAAAAATTAAACATTGCTACAAATACAACAAGTGTTAAACTAGATTTGATGCACACGTTACATTCTTATCGTTTTGTTGTTTAATTTCCACAACTCTTTATAAAATATTCAGGATAAATATAGTTCTCTTAGTAAAGACAAATCAATTTCTAGTTTGAACACTTTCCTTTCTTTCTCTGTTAGTCTTCCCCCATCATCTCATATTTCCCATTGCACCCTTCAGGCACATCTCTTGACTGCATCTGACTTCTCTTATTTTTATATGCTTATATATGTTTATTTGCATGTTTGGAAGATCAGAGGAAGTTCTAGGCCTTCAGGCAACCTCCTGGCACAACAGCAGTTATAAAAGGTTGTCATTTAGATATTTTCCACTCCAATCAATTAAGCAATCTTGATTTGAACTCAGAGGGTGTCCCTCTTCAGCAAAGTAGCAGAGCATTAGATTTAAACCGAAACAGTATATATATATATATATATATATATATATATATATATATATATATATATATATACTGTTTCTGTATATATATATACTCACTATATATGAATATACAACCTAGTTAATAACCACATAAAAACAGATATTAAACCATTTTTAAACCTTTATATGTGTAGTTGTATTTCAAAGTGGTAGCTGTTCAAAGTGGTACCAGAGAGCCCAGTTCCTGCATTGACTTTGATTGTGTTGAATTGGCTACAAATCTTTAATGCCAGTTGTAGCAGAGAAACACCGTTACAGATACAGACTTCAAAAGCAAAAGGACACAATTCAGACATTGGATCTGTGGTTCTGCAGAGTTGGGTGCTTCAAAATGTAACGCTGATGTGGATGCTGTATCCAAGATGGTTTCTGAGGTATCTATATTATCATGGTAGATTTTTCTGAACAGATATGTTCTCATATGAACTCAGAGTTGAACTTTCACACACGTATCACACAGCTGGAGATTTTTCATGTCAGATGTGGCGTTACTGTTAGCTGTTTCTGTGAATTCACTGTGAATTCTCTAAATAATTACATGACCTACCCACACATGGGCTCACTCTGACATCACCTGGATTTTGTACTCGGGGGCTGGCAGGATAGGATCTGAGACAATGTCCAGTACAAATAATTTAGACGTGTATTTGTACATACAGTACTCCCGTGTAATGTCTGGAAAGGTTCTGTGTTACCATGCCTGTAAAAATAATAAAATAATAATGCTAATGGTTCTTTTTATTTATTCCAGCTTGGTGGTGCACTGTAACTAATGGAATATTTTCCCAGTTCAGTGAAAGACCTTGGCACCTGAAAGGGGATCCATTATTTTCAAAGAGCACTGATGAAATATAAGATGACATATGGCTAATGAGTGAGACTAGTGCGTTTCCTGCTGTACTGACAGAAAGGAAGAAAAAACTGTGTTATTAGGAATTTTTTGGGGTTCCCCGTTTATGAATCTGAAAGCAGATATGTAAACGCTTGAGGCTACTGACAGGTATGTCTGTATAATACGTCAACATAATCAATTTCAAGGGTAAAATTTGTGCATGAACTTTGAACTTGGCTTGTCAAGACCAACTAACAATTTTAGAAAATGTTGCTTAGGTGCTGTTATACCATTGTTAAGGTTCTCCAGATGGTGGAAAGGTGTTACAAAGCCATTGCAATGGTATTCCAGGTGGTGGTTAAGGTGTTGTTGGACGTTGCTATGGCATCTAAAGTGTTGCAATGTAGTTGAAAGGCAGTAGCAACCTTAAATCTACTGATTCCTTATATCCACCGAAGAATGTTTTGGAAACAATGTGTAAGAAGGCAGAAGCTGGGCAAAGATGTGGACATCCAGATACGGCCATTCACCTAACAGAGCTAAATCAGTTCTCTAATATGCTAATTTCAGCATTTAAACCTCTGCTATATTATGCCAAACTGGATCAGTTAGTTGGCAGTGTATGCTACACATACTGCTGAAGGTCTGTGGATAAATCAATATACTGTGTATAATGTGTATATACTGTGTGTATGCTATATGCTTGATATTATGCATTTTAGCATTGAGTGTGTCCACATACATACATATTATAATCATACCCAGGATACGATGTAAAATATCCTATGCCAATCCATTAGAGTTTCACATAGTGCCCAGCCCACTCTCTTCTGACCTGCAGCCACATCATTTCTGTTGTTTGAATCCTACACCTCAACACTAAGGCTATCCTTAACAACTATTGTTACTCACTGAGCCCAGTCCATGAGTATTACCCAAACCAGCCACTGTATCACTAGGGCGTCATCAGGGAGGTACCTCCTCTCGTTGGTGTTTCTCTGAATTAAGCCCAAACCACCTCCAAAGGCCTCCCTGGTCACTAGGGCTGTACCTAGCACCACTGGCGCCGTTAATGCATGCCCAGTGCCACCTGTTCCATGTGAACTTTACGTGCTATGTATATGGCACACCCATTGCTATAGTGTATGATATCCAGCACATAACCATTTAATAACCACTGATAAACATTTAATGTCCATAGATAAACTGGAGTGCTGAGAGCTTTTAAACAGTGCAAATGTAAGTAAGTCTGAAAGTAAAATTCAATAGTTCAGTGAACAGAACACAATATTAATATGAAATGGAAGCATTTATGTAAAACAATAGCTCAGCCACATCCATGCAACAAGGATAATGATTGTTGGAGCACCCTAAAAAAAAAACGTATCCTTTGATGCATCATGAGCCACAGCTTTCCAAACTCCCATTGGAAGTAGCATAAGTGCAAGATCTGTACACTGGGAGCTTCATGAATTCAATTCAATGTGATAAATCACATTTCATTATCCGGCTCTCTCACTGAATAATCTGTGTTTTAAAGATGCCAGGAGAACACTACATACCAGAATGTATAGTACCCACAGTAAAGTCTGATAGAAGTGTGAAAGTGGATAGTGAGAGTATGTTTGTCTAAATCATGCAAAGATAAAGGGCTGGTAGTGCACTAAAAACACATTTCTCCTTCATGCAGGACTCTCAGGTTCAGCTCTGGGACTCAGTTACAAGTTACACAAACAATGAGATTTAACCTCATTGATGTAACCTTGCACTGTTTTTAACAAACAACAAAGACCCTTCAGACAGCATCATCTTGGCACATCCTGAAGATGAGACTTCAAAAGCTTTGTCCCTATTAGGTCATGGAGCTGCTCTGCGGCCTCGGTGCCTCTTTGCTTTGGTTACATATTTGGAAAACAGAAACATGAGGGGAAACAGCGGTGAGGACGAGGTGAGTAGAGGGACACAGTCACAGACCAGGTGGGTCTGTGAAAGTCAGAAAACAGAAAAGCATGTGGTTTCCTGTGAGCCTGACGGAGCTGGCTAGGAAAACTTCTATAAATGTGTGGTAGATTCAGGGAGAAAACATGAATCAATGTGCTCAATATCTTTACAATGTTATTGCTTATATAGGTGAAGGTTGTATGCTTTGGTTTGTGTCAACCAGAAGCAGTGATTCTTATTCCCAGCCAACCCCTGAACCCTTATCTGTCTATTTATGTCCAACTCTGTGCGGATAGGGCATTTCAAGAGCTCACCTGAGATAAAACCAAATCTCTCCATCTGCTTCTATTTAAAGTAATTCTGTGTTGGCTGATTTCATCCTGATTTTAACAGCAGTTTGGACAAAGCGCTGTGAGCAGGCAAATCAGATGCTTCTGACCTGAAATAGATTGTGCTTCTGAAGTGAATACAAGAATGCACAACACTTGTGCTCAAACCTGGGTCTTGTTTTGACTGCCTGTCAACTAGCCAACAAAGAGAGGCCACTGAGCACTGAGAGACACAAAGGTAAAATCTCACAGAAAGACCTGTTAGCAGGTGCAGGAAAATAATATATGCAGTTATGTTCAGAACTATGTATAGTGTGGTGTATAATTAAGAGGGCAGACGTTCAATATTTTGTATTTTTATTTTTTTAATTTTTCACATGAATGTTAATGAGGAAGAGTGACAGTAAATGGTCAATCTTACTATGGCTCAGTCTTCATTGACTCTGGTTTAACTTAGCGTTTAGTCAGAGTTTCGACACACTGCACGAGAACACTACAATAATAATTAAAAAAACAAAACCTTGTAAGGTTGTTAAAGGGTCAGGGTTGAAAACGGTCCTCTTGTTAAACTGAAGAAAATTAAAAGCGATTGAAGTCTGCCACTTTTGAACAGACAAATCTATTATGATTTCATTTATACAGGGTGGGCCATTTATATGGATACACCTTAATAAAATGGGAATGGTTGGTGATATTAACTTCCTGTTTGTGGCACATTAGTATATGGGAGGGCGGAAACTTTTCAAGATGGGTGGAGACCATGACGGCCATTTTGAAGTTGGCCATTTTTGATCCAACTTTTGTTTTTTTCAATGGGAAGAGGGTCATGTGACACATCAAACTTATTGGGAATTTCACAAGAAAAACAACGGTGTAACTTTATTCTTTCATGAGTTATTCACAAGTTTCTGACCACTTATAAAATGTGTTCAAAGTCTTCACACACTGATAGCAGCACCCTCAGGAGAAATGCTAGCACAGGCTTCCAGTATCCATAGTTCCAGGTGCTGCGCATCTTGATGGTATGGTGTGGTATATGGGGTACAAAGATAGTGGGGCTATTCTTCATCAATGGAAACCTCAAGGCCACTGGATATGCGAAATTGCTACATGATGATGTGTTTTCCTCTTTATGCACTGAAGCTGGCACGTTCCCTGTGTTTTTCCAGCAAGATGAATGGCCCCCAAGGTTTCCCGATCTGACCCCCTTAGACTTTTATCTATGGGGTCATCTGAAGGCAATTGTCTATGCTGTGAAAATACGACATGTGCAGCACCTGAAACTACGGATACTGGAACCCCATGCTAGCATTTCTCCTGTGGTGTTGCTATCAGTGTGTGAAGAGTGGGAGAAGAGGGTTGCATTGACAATCCGACACAATGGGCAGCACTTTGAACACATTTTATAAGTGGTCAGAAACTTGTAAATAACTCATGAAAGAATAAGGTTGTGTTAAAACCAAGCACACCATTGTTTTTCTTGTGAAATTCCCAATAAATTTGATTTGTCACATGACCCTCTTCCCATTGAAAAAACAAAAGTTGGATCCAAAACTTGGATACAAGACTTCAAAATGGCCACCATGGTCACCACCCATCTTGAAAAGTTTCCCCCCTCCCATATACTAATGTGCCACAAACAGGAAATTAATATCACCAACCATTCCCATTTTATTAAGGTGTATCCATATAAGTGGCCCACCCTGTATATATTATACACTTTTTAAGAACAATATGCATCTTGGCCAAACCATTTATCTCGCCTCCAAAATGCACTGAAACCATCAAAACAGTACCTATATGCTCCAGAATAAACTCATCGCACTCAACACTGACAACAATCCTTACTCAGAAAGTGAACACTGTAACCCATGACACACTGACCTAATAAAAACACTTTAACATCATGGAATATTAAATACATTCTTTCTGATTTTGCACATAAATCAGTTCATTACAGAATAAAATTCTGAACTGACAGCGATTAAGAACATAAAACAAGAACGAATCAGAAATGCCGCATATTGCTTTATAATTTTAGTGACTGGATAAAACACCTTTTTTCCCACTCCTACCCTTTTATTTACTCAAAACAATAAATAACCAAAACGTCAAGCTGCATTCACAAAAGCTTTGACTGTAATGCAAAACGACCAACTGACTCAACTTTCACTTCTCATTGTACATAGTGTAACTGCGTAACTGTACTGTACATCCACACTTAGCTTCCACTCTATGTTGTGCTCAAATGGTACTCAAACTTGTTTGATCCACATCTGCCTGTGTTACAGGATACGAGTGCAATGTTCATTCCTTCAAAACGTTATCATCCACTGTTCTATTTCACACAGTCGAACTGCATTTTAACAACTGAAAAAACTGTAATCAGCTGTGATGCAACCTAAAAAAATGGTCAGAACTGTATGAGTTTATTAGCTACCGCTGTAATATTTTACATTCAATATTTGTAACACATTTACTAAACCAAAGCCAATCACAGTAAAAGAGAGGACAGATTCCTCATTTACAGGAACCAATTTATGACTACACTTTTCTGTTTAACAATCAAGTGTTATTTTGAAGAGCTTACATTGCATAATACTAAAGTTTATGGGGCTGTAAAGTGTTTGCCACACAGAACAGAAACAGACCAGCGTCAATATGTAAATCCTCAGTATTAAAGATTTAATAGCTTCTTAATTTAAAGACTTATATTTATAAACCAAATCTGATAAAGACTAAAACACTGCTGCTACAAACTACAGCAAACAAAATTTGAATAGGTATGAAAATAGGTTGTAAAGTATTCTGTTTAATTCGTATCAACTTTAATGATATAAATGCATCCCAGACAAAACAGAATTTACATATTTACAAAACTCAAAAAAATGTTGGGATGCTGTGCAAAATGTAAAAAAAAAATGCAATGAAATAAGGTTTCGTCCAAAAACACACATTGGAAAGTGTATTGGTGAGTGTGTCAGTGAACATGTGAGTGTGTGTCGCCCTGCAAAAGACTGGCGCCCCCTCCAGGGTGTGCTCTCTCCAGACCTCAACTGGATAAGTGCTTACAGACAATGAATAACTTAATTTGCACAACATTGCATTCTGTTTTCTGTAAATGTGGCTGTGTGAAAAGTGCATTAAAACAAGGCTGATGTTACAAAAGCATTTTTGCTGCCATACTATGGTTAACCAAGTGTTTTACCAAAATAATCACCTTTATGACCCCACATGTAATCGGGTGGTATATAAGCAGATTGGCATGTTCTGGACTTCAAATGTCCTCTTCTTACCAGTAAACAAGAGAGTGCAAGTCCCTGAGCTGTTTCCCTGACCAATCAAAAGCCACATTTTCTCCTCTGCAAACCAAAGCATGTCATACAAGCATGCACGTCTGGACTGTGGCAGATGTTTCTGTGGCTACAGGCACTCCAAATACAGAGTGACCATAGCCAACTCACACAATACCAATATGCACTATGCCTTAACACAGCGCTGGATTAGCCACAGGCTCATGGGCCTTCCAATCCTGCCACCCTTCCCACTTACATATGGTTTAGTAAATTTGTTTCACACTAAAATAGTAATTCATTCATTCATTGTCTGTAAGCACTTATCCACTTCAGGGTCGTTGTGGGTCCGGAGTTTGTTGTATAGTAATTGCCTCCTAAACCTAATAACTAGCGTGCCACTCTTGGCAGTAATAACTGCAATCATCAAGTTGTCCAGAACAGCAGGAGAAGAGATGAGGGCACCGCTGACTTGCTGGTGATGTGTTAGTGTACAGTACCAATCAAATGTTTGGTTCCTTTCGTTTTGGACAGTTTTCCACATGTTGTGAATGTACAGCACCAGTCAAAAGTTTTGACATCTTCTCATTCAATGGGTTTTATTATTTTCTACATTGTAAATGAATGTGGAAGACATTAAAACTATGAAGGAACACACATGGAATTATGTAGTAAACAACAAAGTGTTAAACAAACCAGAGTATGTTTTATACTTTATACTCTTCACAGTAGCCCCCTGTTGCTTTGATGACAGCTTCACACACTCTCTCCGTTCTCTCAGTCAGCTTCATGAGGTCGTCACCTGGAACGGTTTTCAGTGAACAGCTGTGGCCTCGTCGAGAGTTAATCTGTAGAACCACTCCCTTCCTAATGTGTCTGAGACTGTAACTGGGGTTTGTACAGAGGTAGGGGCTGGTACACAGCTCTATACAGTGACTAGCTCTACTCCACCAATCACTAATGAAGAGATGTGTCCAAACTTTTGACTGGTGCTGTATGTTGTGTTGGTACGGGTGGATCAGACACAGTAAGGCTGCTGGTGTTTTGAAAGTGTCACTGCTGGACTGAGAATACTCCACCAACCAAAAGTATCCAGCCAGCAGTGTCCACTGATAAAAGAAGGCCAGAGGACAACCAACATCAAATGTGTTACTGCCTCTGACTTTACACTGTATCTACAAGGTGGACCAACAAGGTAAGTGTGCCCAACAGAGTGGATACTGAGTGAACACAGCGTTTAAAAACTCCAGCAGCACTGCTGTGTCTGATCCACTCACACCAGCACAACACACACTAACATACAACTGACACCACAACAGCGTCACTGTAGTACTGAGAAAGATCCTCCACCCAAGTCACATCTGCTCTGTGGGGGTCCTGTAAGGGTCCTAACCATTGAAGAACAGGGCGAAATGGGCATTAGAACTCCAGAGTGCTCTTCTATGGTCAGTGGAGCTGATAAAATGCACAATGAGTATAGATACAAGGTAGGTGTTCCTAATCCAGTGATCGTTCAGTGCGTATATATATATACACACACACCAGATGCCATTTTTATGCAGCAGTCCATCAGAAGGTTGTGGAGCTCTTTGCTCACTCAAACCAGCCCTCAAAATGATGAGTCTAGCCTGTCTATGTGAATCTGGCTATGAGCAATATCCTCCTGACAAAGAGCCAGTCAACAACAATTAACAGCACTGCAGCACTGTCAGCCATCTAACTATATAAATATGTAGCGTATTAAGAAAAAAGAGAGGAAGAAAGAGATGAAAATGCATCAGATTTTCAGAGAGGCAGGGGATTTCTGTAGCACCCATAAGTCATTTCCTCTGTGGTAAGTTCTAAGCTTGTAAAACTGAATACTCCCTACTTATCTGGGGCTTCCCATCCTCTCCCACGGGGTTACAGTGTGCCTGTGGTATGGTGGTATGACTCTCTTTCTCTCTTGCCCTCTGTCTCACAGGTTTACTATGACGTCCATGTAGCAGCAGCCGGCTGGCTGGCAGGTTTGGCGAGGCCTGTGTGTATCCACACCACAGCTCCCACTGAGTGATGTTACACAAATCAACAGCCCCTCTCCAGTGCTGAGCTTGAGATACAGTCACACAGGAGGTGAGGACAGACGTCAGACACAAGTCCGTGATCGGACTTCCGTACTGCCAGCCCCTCCATCGGCTGTCTGCTGTTTGTCAACCCACAAACCCTCCTAGGACACAAATAATCCAAACTTCAATCGGGATGAAGCAAGGCTACAGTGTGAATGTGGGGACCATGTGTAGAAAAGAGAGATCTGCTAAACACTGCTACTGATGGGGAGCTGAGAAAACAGCGCTGATCCGTTTGGAACACCTTAGGGTATTCCTGGTATTTCTGGTATCACTTCCAATGTATGTGACCTGGTGCGACTCATATACTGGCAGTAAAGCCTAAATCCACGGAGGCCGAGAACTACAGGAAGACAAGTCATTTTCGACGGCCAGTGTGAACACTATCCTCTTTCACCATTGTTAAAATCTAACTTACAGTAGTGCGGGTCTGGAGCAGCCAAAAGCCTGTTTGGGACACACATTTGAACAAGCAGGGTTATTGACTCCAACTCTCACTGAGACGTTTGTATCCCTTCGAGATCAAGAGAGTGCTACGCTGAACTATGAGGTAAAACCATACACCACATCCTCAAAGCTGTTTTCCCAAAGTGCTGTGCAGAGGGCGGTATGTGTGGGCAATGGTCCGCAGCAGGCTCACGGCTCAGCGAGCAGGAATGCTGCTGTTCCAATAGAGGCAGAGCAGCAGAAAGCAGATTGGCATAAATGCATGGCTCATGCTTCAAAACAAATTCATTAGCTGCCACTATAAAAGCCAGCTGTAAGAAGTGTTTGAAATCAGAGCCCAGAGCTACACACACGCCATGCACAGAGCTCTTGCTTCAGAGAGGGAGCTGCGAGAAATGTACTCCACCTAAATTAGGAGGAAAAACTACGGGGGTCTTGAGAATATGAAGATACTAAATAAATCTGCCTTGACAGCAACCATTAAAACAAAAAGAGACATGTATTATATGCAGAAACACATTATAGACTGAACGACCACTGGACTAGGAACATCTACACTCACTGTTCATTTTATCAGCTCCACTGACCACACAGGAGCATTTTGTAGTTCTACAATTGCAGTCTGTGGTCCATCTGTTTCTCTGCATACTTTCTAATCTCCATTTCACACTGTTCTTTAATGGTCAGGGCCCCCACAGAACCCCCGAGGTAAAGGTACCGTTTGACACAGCAGTGCTGCTGGAGTTTTTAAACCCTGTGTCCACTCACTGTCCACTCTGTGAGACACTCCTCCCTCGTTGGTCCACCTCGTAGATGTAAATTCAGAGACAGTAGATCATCTGTCGTTGTACAGTGTGTGTCAGTCGTCCTCTAGTCCTTCATCAGTGACACAGGACGCTGTCGGCTGGATGTTTTTGGTCGGTGGATTATTCTCAGTCCAGACACTGAGGGGTTTAAAAACTCCAGCAGCACTGCTGTGTCTGATCCACTCGCACCAGCACAACACACATCAACACACCACCACCACCACCACGTCAGTGTCACTGCAGCGCTGAGAATGATCCACCACCACATCACACCTGCTCTGTGGTTGTCTGGAATTGTACAAAGTGCTCCTGTATGTTGAGTGGAGCTAATAAAATAGATAATAATGTGTATACACACAATAGTATCTAGTATTTTCTGTCAGAAAGGATGTGTAAACACACACAAACCCATAAAAGTACGCACACACTTACACTCTTATAATGGACTTTAGGTAAAAGGTGAATTTTTTTACAGTGGCCAGTAGAGGTCTCTGCAGTATGAGGAATGCAAAGAAAGAAACTAACTGGCACTCGGTGCTGACCTCTATCCCACAGAAACAGAGTAATTAAGAATATAAATACACTTTTCTCAGGTGGGGAATGCATTTTCTTACTCATCGCTGTGAGCTGTATTCAAAAGTGAAGCGGCCCTCTTCAGGTGCATGCCGTCTTAGTCTTTGTCCTGTTTTTATTTATAAAGCCTTTCTTGGTAAACTTCCATTTAATTTGTCTTCTCTTTTAAACGTGAAGCATGGAAACCACAGTCTTTGTTCTTTTAATGTGCTTTAATTGTCATTCCCACCATTTACCTGGAACAACCTAGAAAATGAACTAAGGATTAAAAATGCTGTGCCACTGAAGGGTTTTAAGGCTATGGTGAAGTCAGTTGAGTCCAGATTATCTGTGGGATGCCAACATTCTTGGTCAGGGTTCCCTTTTAAAAGAGAACCACAATCTCAATGGGATTAACCCTGGTTAAATAAGGGTTAAATAAAATAAAATATAGTAAATCTTTACGTATGTGAGGGCTACGTAACTTCAGACTTCACAATGAAACTGATCACCATATTAAAACGCTACCAGTGAAGTGTTGGCATATAACAGGCAGAAAGTGAACATAAAATTCTTGAAGTTTATATGTTGGAAGCAGGGCAAAAATGCAAAGCTTATGAAACTGAGTGACTTTGACAAGGGCCAAACTGCACTGGCTAAAAGACAAGGGGTCACGGCATCTCCAAAAGAGCAGGTTGCAGTTGTCAGTAACTAAAACATGTGGCCCAAAGAAGGATAACCAGTGGACTGACTACAGGTTTATGGGCGCCCAAAGCTCACTGATGCAGAGGGTGAGTGAAGACGAGCTTTCCTTGTGTGAAACCACAAAATAAACAACTGACTGCACAAACTGCTGAAAAAGTTAATGCTGGCTATGACAAAGCTGAACCAAGGGTGCCCATCAACCTATCACTCGTCACTATGTTTATCTACCTTTCCATACCGGGAACACCCCTGTGGTGAAGGAGATGCTCTCACCAAACCGTTATGAATCTGATATCACTGTGTATCTATGCCCATTATTTAGACCAGAAAGAGTAAGAGAGCCATTTTGTGACTGAAATGATAGCTGGTGCATCATTTTTTACTCGCCTTATTACAAAAATAATAACAGTCATATATACACGTGTGTGTGTGTGTGTGTCTGTTTCTGTGACATTTCTTACCTCAGATGTTTTCTCTGTAGCATCGACTGTGCCCATATTGGCCTGCAGCAGCAGCTGGAGGAGCTGAACCTGAGACACACTCAGAAACATCTCCAAGCCTGAGGTAACGTTTACCTCCAAACTGTGGCCACACACTACTATTTCCTACAGAGAAAAGCAGCAAGATTTCAAGTGTGACAATGAGAAAAGAGGAACAAAGAGGAGGGTAAGCTGAGAGAAATAAGAGGAAAAAAATCATTCCACTCATAATTTCAGACCACACATTTAGCTCATACACATGCTGTGCTCCTTTCCTTCTAACAGCAGCTGAAAACACGTGTTTTTTCAACAATATTGTAATTCTGCTCTAATTTTTTATTTTAATATGAGAAATGCTGCTAAATTTGTTCTTCTTACTTGTTTGTGTGATTTTTAATTAATGTTTACTATTACCTTTTCAGCAACATCTTTGGAGTTTGTCAAATGACATTGACATGGAAGTGTGGTTTGTATAGATGAGTTTATGCTTGTGTATAATACTACTACTACTACTACTACTAATAATAATAATAATAATAGCCTTTTAAGATAGTGTCACTGAAAATGTAATAAATTACTATTAGTTTTTCAGCGACAAAAAGTAAAAGTAATTTATTACATTTTCAGCGACACTATCTTAAAAGACTATTATTATTATTATTATGATTAATATTATTTTTATTATTATTATTACTATTATTATTAGTAGTAGTATTATACACAAGCATAAACTCATCCATACAAACCACACTTCCTTGTCAATGTTATTTGACAAACTCCAAAGATGGAGTATGTCCAGCAAGTAAGTAAAGAAGCAAGTAAAGAAGCTGTGATGTTGTGTCTGGAACAGATGAGCCATTAGGCCTAGGGAGAGGGATGCCTGGAAATGAATGAGGTGATCAGGCCACTCCTGCCAAAAAACATCAGCTGTGAAAGCATGTGGCCTCAAATTCTCAAAGTCAAAACCACTATTGGCCACAATCACTGTTGTGAGTAAGAATATCAGCATGTGGAATGGGTGCCTAAGTGAATGGATGATGTTAAATTTAATAACGATCTGCAAGTTCAAAAAGGTTATTTTTGCCAAATAAATACTAGAATTTAAGTTGTGTGTCCATTTGTTGATACTTGGTATTGAAATTTACTGGAAAAATGGATGTTGTCCATGCCTGCGTTTACAAGACAAACATTACCACATCTGTATTCTGAAGGTGTTTGGATGTAGCTGATCACGAGGCTTGTATATCCTGAGGTTTGTCTGTGTCATGTACTCCACCTAACTTCTAATACTGTCCTTGGCTTTAATGTTATTTTGGCCATTTGCACAGGGACGAAATTAAAGCTTACAAACAGTGAAGCTAAAGATATGAGTCTGGCGTCACATCAATGCGAAAAGTAGAAGGCATAAACAATGTGTGTATAGGCCTTGACAATCACTCAACATCATTATATATCGCAATATAATATGTTTCATTAACGATGATATGATTTTTTAAATATTTCAGTACACGTTATTTACGTTCATTACAGGGTGCTGCCATCAGTTCAATATTTTCTTAAACTGACTTTAAAATAAAAAGAGGTTTATGTTTGGTGGTGATGTCATGACCTTGTTTGTTCTTGGGAGTTTTTCTGTGGCTTTTTTTTATTGCTTATAAAGATATCAGATCATAATCTTATTCTCAAACTGTATTTTTTTCATTCTCAAATACTTTGTACCTTCTTGATTTTAAAGTTTCTCTCTAACGCACCAAGCCCTTTTCCTGCTATTTATCCCAAGACATCACCAGAGCAAGAGATAAACAGCCAGGATAGAGTCATAATCCACAGTTTACAGCGGATTTAGGTCGTAGTAATATATGATATACAAGTGGAAATGATGTTCACTGCAAGAAGGCGTTAGAAAACTGAGACTAATCAACTCAGAGGTTAGACTCTGAATCATTTGCCAAAGTGTTTGTATTGCGCCCACTCTGACTGTACAGACACGCCTTTGAACCATACTCTGAAAATATTTTTGGACACTTGAGCAGTCTCAGTAGTTTCCATGAATCCCCCCCCCCCCAACTTCAAAACAAAACTCAAATGACCAAGGTACTTGTCCTCCATTTTTGTAGAAGGCTTGTCCTAGTAGGGAGGCCATATAAAGTCTATTGGCATGTTCGACTGAAACTGGAGCTGTGCAGACGGACCACTGTCTGTTTCAGTGCGGTGCCTGCTGGTTATTTTTTTTGTCCAACTTGCGTTATAATCTCACGAGTGCAAGGCGGATGCAGCCTCCAAAGCCAGCCGCTATAGCTGCTCCTCAGGGGCTGCGCGAGACGAGAGACAGACTGATGACAGAGCTTAACCCTCATTGGCTGGAAGCTCCGCTGAAACCTCTGATGTTTGTTTTCTTTTAGTTTTAAAGTGTAAATCTCAGTTTTCTCTCTTAAAGACTCTGTGTGTACAATAATAATGCCACGACCTCTCATAGAGTGAGTTTATTTACTTTATTATTTTAAATATGATGTTATTCATGTCATGAAATGCCGTGACATCTGCCAGAGCTCACGTGGGCTGCAGGTGGCTACTGTCCGCGTTGATGGCTCTTTTCTACCCTCCCCTCCCAACTGCAAATGGCTGCTTTCGCTAACCACAGAGTTCATCTCAAACAAACATTATGAGGTGGACACTCACGGGAGAAAAACAGGAGAAATGAGCCAATAGCAGTCACTGAGAAAAACATCCCTGAACTGTGAAAAACAACCCATTTCAAAGGTAACACTAAGAGAATGAGAATAAGAAATTATGATCAGTGCACATGCAATCCCTCTCTCTGTGCTAACAAATTTTACTTTTGCGATTGGGAGAGGGATATTTAAACATGCAAAATGTTCAAACCTGCAGGTTTAGTACCTGGTGGTTTTGCACCCTCTACATTTGATACTGATGTGACGCCATACGTGGGGCATGATGTATGGGTATGAATGGTTCCAATCAAACAGCACTTCCTACTGCCTAAAATCCGACGCTGAAGTGCCCTTCAGCAAGGTACCTAAGTCCAAACTTCTCCCAATGTGATGAGGTGGCTGCTTGCTGCTCCAGGTATGTGTTCACTGCTTGTTCATCACTTGTGTGTGTGATTGTTTAATGTGACAGATGGGTTAAATGGAGGGGCCATTTTGTTGTGCTGCTGGAAATTAATGATAAAGTATAATTCATCTGTTCCCAGCAGAGGACGGCACGCGTTTTTCCTCCTTGGCTGCAATTTTAAACCTACTCCGAATCATAACTATGCTGCAGATGTGGATAATAAGCAAAATATTTTTATTCTCTCTGATGTAAAATGCCTGGAACTTCTACAATTGCAATGTTTAATAAAGCATTAACACAACACCGACTGCATGAGCTCCACCTGTTCTTCTCTGGTGCCAAACCAGCCACATTTAAACAATGTAAAAGTGGCATGAGGACATTAATAACTGGTAAAAGAAGGCACTTCAGAAGGGGCAAGTGTACTTTATCATCAATCCTGATGATTCAATTGGTGTGATCAGTGATAATGCATGCCTTCTATGTTTACTGCTGTTATTATACATACATTCTGTACTGAGAATGTGATACTCAAAAATATGAAGATTATGTGGGAAATGTGGATTCCCAAAAGGAACCCCAAACACAAACCTGCCCAGAAACACTCTCTCTCTCTCTCTCTCTCTCTCTCTCTCACACACACACACACACACACACACACAGACAAATAGACAAACACATTTAGTACCTCTGCAGGGTTGCTGTCAGGAGATAAAGGTTTGCTGTAGATTATCGCAGGGGCAGCTGTGATGCGAACAGAGAAGTCTGTCAGGATAGGGGTGAGGATCGCTCTCCTCTCCTGGTGCCTTCGAATGCTAAACACAAACCAATTCACAAGTGCACACACACGTTACATTACAATCTTTTTCTCATGTTTACAGTCAGATTAGTGTAACTGCTGTTAATGCTCCCCAGTGTCTTATCTATTCCGGCTATTGGCGGAGGACAGAAGACTTAGTCTGTGATGATGAACACAAGCATAATGACGTTATAATGTGGTATTTTATGTTGTGAATTGTATTTCAGTTTTCACACTAGCTAGTAGTGATAGATGGTGCAAATTCTGGCACCACTTTCATGTTTTACCTTTATGTCCAAAGAAAAACACGTAACCCATTTTTGCTAACTTTTTGTAGACTTCACATTGTGTGAATTTGTCTTGATGTCATTTGATGATATCAACAGCAAGTTAAGAAGGTTTTCTTTCTCTTATAAGTTACTATTGTGTTCTCTCTCTCTCTCTCTCTTTGGACAGTGGAATAGACGCTGTGCAAAATGTGATTAAAAACAGAAAGCAATGATATGAAAATCATTTAAAAATTATATTATGTGAAATCAGTACAAAGACAGCATTTGAAATATTGAAACTGAGATTTAAGTAATTAATATATTGATTGATTTACTGATTGATTATGTGTCCATTTTAAATTTGATACCAGTAACACATTACAAAAACATTTAATATTAGGGGGGAAATAAAATTATTGGCAATAGGTCAGAGACATGACTGCGTTTAAACAAGAAGGTCCCAAATAGGACAAGTCTCTAGAAGTAAAAATGGGGACAGGGTCAACATTCTGTGAAGACTGCACAGGCAAATACGGAAACAATTCAAGAATCACTTTTCTTACACATCATTAAAAGATTCAGAGAATCTGGAGAAATGTCTATATGGCTGTGATCTTTGGGCCCTCCAATGGCACTGCATTGTGTGTGTATATATAGATGTCTTGCACTGTTAATGCTGAATGATATTTACAGGATTTGGAGCAACTTGCTATCCAGACTTTGTATTTTTCAGGGAAGGCCTTGATTATTTTATCAAGAATATGACAATCTACAATCTGCATGGAGATCAACAGCACTGTCCTGTAGTAAATTAGTAAAAGCGAGTTGTTACACTAGTTCAGATCCTATAAAAATGTTTTATTTTAGAAGTATCAGATGATGCTGACAAGGGGAAATGTACCAGAAGCTCTTGCCAACCTGCTTACTGTCCACCCCTTTGAAATTGTGGATTAATTTTGGCTGAGATTAGTTGAATATGAAGCTGGTTCTTGGCAGTCTGTTGTGTGATTTTTGGGCTCCGTTACGTTCTGAACATGAGTATAATATGGCAGAGTGCCAAACAGACTGTTAAACACTGTTTGTTTTAGCTCCCGGCCTTGTAAAAAAAAAAAAAAAAAAAAAAAAAAAAAAAAAAAAACGACAGAGCTCATAATTTCAGTTTTGTACAATGAGACCACAGAGAGGCATTAACTCCAATAATACCATGTTTGTGAACGTACTTACTTTCAATAAACCACACATAAACCAAAATGGAATTAAGTCTTTGACTTCCACGAGTCACAATGATTTAAAGTGACAACTGAGAACAGTTAAGGCATGCTGTGAAGCTATTTAGCCCAGGAGTGATATCTCACTGAAAATGTTAATGTGTTTAATTATAAAATCGAATCCATACCTGCTAGCCATGTTCCACTCCAGTGCAGGATTCTGGGAACTTCTCTCACCCTCGGCAGCAGTACCCCCCTTCGTCCCTTCCCCTTCCGGCTGAAGCTGCTTCCACTGTGCAGTGCCCAGATTAATACTCTGCAGGTCGATCTGATATTGACGATCCTCCACCTCGGAGCCCGGGTCACGCAACACACCCAGGTTCACCGCCCGTCTGGAGAAGAGAAGAGAGCGTGGGGTCAACAAACTAGTACTCAAACTGCAGCTCTGATTATCGGTCAGAGCAGTGTGTGTGTGTGAGTCAAAAATCAATCAAAGGTCTCTTTTCCACTGCAAGGACAGTTTTTTCCACTCCGTCCCGTTGCAGACCCGTTAGCCCGGTGTCTTTTTCCACTGCAAAATCAGGAGCAGTACGTGCGTGGCAGCTTGTAATAAGTATGCAAGTTAATGAACAACTATGAGTATTTTGGATTTTTTTATTTGGACGTACTTAGTGTTCATTACACTCTGTAATACCAAATGCAGGAAACAAAACAGGCGCTTACCTGTGGACGTTTGGTCAAGGTACATAACTACTAACACCTCATATAATACACCGTTTTATAAATATAGGGAAAGATTGTACTTTTTACTCAACTGTCAACAAAGTTTTGTTACAGAATAACGTCAAGTTCAAGCTGCAAAAGCCAATCAGAGGATAACTAAGTCGTGATTGTTCTGTGGCCCCGAGAATGGTTAGCGAACTGTGCTGAGAAATTTGTCGTTCGCTAAATGATCTTCATCATATTTCATATATTTCGTTTCTTTTGTAATTGAAACGGGGCTTGAACACATTTTTTAACATCAGCAGCACCATTATCATATTCACAAATGCCACAGACACAACTAAAGCTTTAAAAAAGCTGAAATGAAGCTGAACGACTAACTGATATCACGACATGCAGAGTTTCTGTTTTTTTAATGCCCTCCCTGTCACCTCCTTCATGTCCAGAGTGAATTCACACGCCTCCGGCTTCTTGGAGTTTGCAATTACTTCGGCAGTTCAAAAACTGTAAGTGATGGTGGTCTGTTTAAAATTGCTCTCTGTTCAGAGACCTCTGGATAACAGCACTACCAAGATTTATCACCCGAGTCAAGTTCAATTGCACTTAATTTGCATCTAAAATGAAGCTAATTAGGGCTCTAAGTTGAAATAGAGAGGGACCATGAAAATAGTGTCTAGGCACAAGCTGGGTTGAGGGTGCAATTTGCATCTCGCGACTCAGGCTTAGCTTAGGGCTTATGGGAGAAAATTAAAGACCCATGATAACAAAGCACCACAAGGTGACATCAGTGTCCATTTGAGGCAGAGTTATTACTTCCAGACAAGCTCCTACACAAAAAGGACAGAGTCAGTGCACATACACCCATACGATAATTCAGACACAAGCAGCAGCCCACACACGCACACACCCACAAACACACACCTGCTATCAATTCAACTAATATGAGTTTAATATCATTCATACATAGATAATCTTCCTCAGTGGATGATGCTACATTGGGAGCTTCCTCCTCTCTCAGGGGAATAATAATTTTCTGTTGTTGATAGCAGGACTTGGCCTGCTCCCAAACAGCTGAGGTTGAAGCGCCAGTGGAGAGGCACGAGATTGTAACTCGGAGCAGTATAACTATTGGCATTACAGCAAGAAAAGAGAGGAGGGGGGGGGGGGGTCGAGAAGGAGTAGTGGACCTTTATTTATGCAGCAGTAATGTACACTCAGTCTCTGTGTTTGCACTTTGATTTCAACATCTTAATTGCTAAAGTCATTTATCTCCGATGCAGTTTACGTGTCAGAATAAGGAGGCTATAAACACATATTACAGCCCAATAGACCATGAGGCCAACAAAGGGGAAGGCCAGCACACAGCACCACAGTGATCCTTCCATCTCTCATGTTGCCTTTCTTCACGTGTGTTCTTAAGAGGACGAGCTCTGGGGACAATTCTCGGTCTGATCCACTGCTCGCCTCCTGAGTGATGCTCTCAATGTTGTGATAAGTCTGATTTGTTGATTCTAGCAAACCACTATTTCGCTGACAAATGAGCAAAGAAATGATTTCCAATGCTTTGGCTGACTGGATTTTGTAAATATATCGTGGGCATATGCATGCCATTACCATGACAGAATTTGTTTTTTTGTTGTTGTTTTTTTAACCGCTAATAACAATCTGTATAGTATTCTGCCATTAGACCAGAAAATACAACGTCCACTTTTCCCCCAAAACAAACCGAAACATGGACTCATGACAGTACATGTTTCCACTGTCTTTTGGACCATCCTAGGTGAGCCTGAGTCCAAAGAACTTGGTGATGTTTCCACACAAATTTGATTTAAGGCTCTCTCCTTGTGCAGTGAAGTTTCTGGTAGAGTTCCTGTGGGATGCAGTGGTTGACTGTGTTAAGTAAAATATGTTTTCAAAATTGCTAAATTCATTCATTATCTGTAACCCTTGTCCAGTTCAGTGTCGCAGTGGGTCTGAAGCCTACCTAGAACTACTGGGCTCAAGGTGGGAACACACCCTGGAGGGGGCTGACTCACACACACACACACACACACACACACATCTATAGACACTTTGAGTGACCAATCCACTTATCAACATGTGGACAATTCTCTAAAACTCAGGTGAGAGTGAGGCACTGTGTGAAAAGAATCAGCAGAAGTATTATGTTCTATGGTGTTTTTAATGGTTCTATGCAGGTTTTTGTAGCAGCATGAGGACTAGCAGGCACTAAAAGACATGGAGAAACCATTTCCATTCAAACACTACCCGAGGCATGATCACCTTGTCGTTTTTACTGCACCTCAGAAGGAAAGACCAATCTCAAGACTGTAATTTTGAGGGCTACATGCACTATTAGATCACCTTCTAACCGGAGGCCACTGGATCACTTGGCAAGGTGTTGACAATTATAAATACATTTATTTTTGATGCAGCAGTGTGGTGCAACAGGAAACGGAATACTTCTACAGCTGGACGTCATATGCACATCAAACACAGCATTCAAGCTCTCCAAATAGGATATGCTCTGCAGACCAAAGCAAAAGAGAAGCCAGCGCACTCAGTTCGGTTGTGGTTAAATCAGCTACCTGAGCATGACAAACAACAAACATGTACGAACAATGATCTTAGATATGCAAAATTATTCCCTTCGGCATGACTGAAAATACAGCCTGATTTCAGAGCGTGTAAAAATAATTATCATCAGCTGTCTGCGTGGGAATACGTTCTACTATGATTCCCTTTATTAAAACAAACATAAAACATTACATTCTTTCAAATGGTGTTACTTGCATTTAAACCCGTAAGAAATCAATCAATCAAACTTTATTTATATAGCGCTTTTCACAACAAAAAGTCGTCACAAAGCAGCTTTACAGAGATCCGAGTCCAAGCCTCCTATGAGCAACAGTGGCAAGGAAAAACTCCCTCAGCACACGAGGAAGGAGTCTTGGAAGGAACCAAGACTCATACGGGGAACCCATACTCCTCGGGTCGACACCGGAGACAAAACAGAGAACAGAACATAAGTAAAAGTGAACTGATGACAGAAGAAGGGGTTATAGTAATGTGAATGTAGAATAATGTATGAGTCTGAGGAAGGAGGAGGTGCTCAGTGATTCTGTGGGAGTTAAAAGTAGGTGCAGAGTTAATTTGAGATAAAACACCATGGCTAAACATGATACTGTAGAAAGACAATGTCTCTATTCAAGAGAAATATATTTATTCATTGATCATTAAACAAATCCCCTCCCCTTTGACTGAGGGGCGTGGCCACAGGTCCAACACCCCACCCGTCCAGCCACTGTTAACCCGCTGTGAGTCAGAGGGAAGTCGAGACACACAACACGCTGACACAGCTTTGTGCTTGTGAAGCCCCGCCCCCTCTCTCAATCTTACCAAAGTTCGTATTATAAATGGCTTATTTTCTTTTCCCTTTAAAACACCAAATCTTGCCATTGTACACTCAGAAATAACTATACCAGGCCTGTTCAGTCTATCCTCTGCTGTTCCCCAGCTGTAACCATTCAGGTCATTGTTAACTCCCCTCAGTGCCACCTCCTTTATTGCAACTTGTGCAACTTGCCATTTAATTGTCGATCTTTGTCTGATTTCTTTCTCCTTTCCAGTCTGCATCCCCCTAGCCCTCTCAGTACCACCACTACCTCCCTTCCAGCTTCCTGTGAGCCTGTGCTAGAGTTCAGTCCCTAGTAGAAGAGGTGTTGGTATCCTGTGAACTGACAAAGGGCCTCTTCACTGTGTCATACAAGGACATCATACTTTTTGAACCCTCAGCCCTCTTACTGTTCCACAACTCGCTCCACCCACACAACAAAACCTGCATTTCCCTTCCCTTATCACCTTAATGACTTCTACATTTACATCCTCTCTCACAGTCAGGCTGTTCCAAAGTCAGTGACTTGTGACTATGCATCATTTGGTGGATGCTCCTTTAATGCTCCATGTATTTTGAAATGTTTGAAAGGGGGGTATCTTAAATATTCTATTTCCACCCTTATTTTTTTGGCCACTTTGTGTTACATGTGCTGCAGACATCCAAATTCAGGGTCTGTATATGTTTACAGATTTCAGTCATGTTGCTCAGACAATATATTCTATCATTTTTTAATTCTTACGTAAATCAAGGACAAGACGATTAATATCTCACAGATTCTTGTTTTTTTTTATTATTGCATTTTAACAAATGTCCCCAATTTGTTGTATCCATTTAGGCTTGTAGTATCCATTTTACACCAGATTTCATTAAAAAAATTTTTTAAAAAGTTTGGAGGCTTTAAATGTGCTTCAGTTCCGTAGAGTGTTTTTATGTGAACGAATCCTTGACGTCCGAACAAGAAGCCTATCAGCGTTTATGTTGATTTTTCTCTGTATTTCTTTAACACAATACGATTTATCTGGTGCTGGACAGAGGCACGAACAAAAGCTTGCTTCTAAAGCAGCACTCAAGAGATGAATGTGTGTCAGAGAGGAAAACTGTGAAGAGAACCGTACCAACAGGAAACTGTGGACAAGCTCTGTGTGTGGACACAGAAAGGTGCTGTGCTCAATAAGCCACACACATGAAAAGTATTACTGATCAAACGATGCATGAGTCCTTCCTCCCTCCCACTAAAAGGAAATGCTTAACAACATCCTGATAACTGACCGGAGGGGAGAGGAGGGAGGAACAGAATGACACAGGAGAAGCAGAAAATGAGAGAGGAAGAGAGGGGGAGAAAAAGACAGCAAGAGAGGAAAGTGGAAGACAGGAAGGGAGAGGAGATAAGAGAAGTGTTACTCGTTACTCAAAGATATTCAGTCATCACACCTTAGATTTTTGTCTGCTGTAAATGACAGACAGACACACACACACAGCTGCACTCCACAAGAAAAACAAACATATCATTTCATGTGCCCGTAAGAAGGAAACACTGTTAGCTGGTTTTAATTCTTGCCACACGTTGGGTAATCCCCTCAATAAAGCACAAGGCACAGTGATGAAGATGATCATTTTCTGAACTGTGGATAAGTACTGAGAAAGTTACTGTGAGGTCTCCTTTAGATTTGGAGGTAGAAAATAGGAGCAGAGTCTTAAAGATGTTTAAAACCAAGGATGCATCTGACATTTAAACTAAACAGACTGATTCTAAGAGTCTAAGAGCATTTTCACATTTGTCCAAAATACTCGAGTCAACACCTCAGACTGATCCTGGGCTCGTTTGTTGTCAGAGCTCTTTATTTCTGGTTTGATTCCACACACAAGTCCCTACTGAATCGGGGATCTATTGGGTAATGCGTTCCCGTTCTGTTTGTATCTGCATCAGCAGCTGTCCTCACCAGAGTCCGCGAGAAGCCAACCCCAGACCTCCTCATTCAAATGGATATAGCGTTCACACCTGACCAAACATATTGAACCCAGTAGGAAAGTGGATCCAAGCCTGAAAAAGAGCTGTAGAGTGAAGACTGTTTTGTTCTACTCTATGGATGGACTGAGAAATAAGCTGAGGCCTAGACACCTTCTGTTTTTCACTCTGCCCTCCTTCTCTCTGTCTGTCAATCCATCCATAACACAAAGGGTATGTTCATGTGCCCAGTGACTCTGGGTAGGCTCTGGACCCACCGCAGCCCTGAACAAGAAGAAGCCGTTACAGAAAATGCTTCAATGAACAAATGTGTCTTAACAGAGCAGGGTTTTTAACGATGATCATCTGGAGAAACTGGCACATAGACCTGTGCCTTCTAAGTCTGTAACAGAGGCAAATGGTACATGACTTAAAAGGCTTTCAAACTTTTTATTAAAATTGGAAAAGTCCTTTCAACTGAACAATCCTGTTTCCTACCAAACGAAGGACTGTATATAATTACATTAAAATGGTGACATTCTGTGGCGACTGAACAAATCCCTCTCGCCGATCAGTGCTCTACAAGGTTTGCACGTCACGCTTAGTCCCTACTCTGCTCGCTTGGAACTGCACGCAAATCGGGACATAAAAAAGTACTGGCTCCATGGAGCAGGTATCAGATCTGCGTAGTGGAAAAGCCCATTTGCTACAACTTCATATAATGAGTTTGTGTGTGTGCTCATGCTGAAATTTTAGTTTTAACCATGTGGCCACTCTCTCTCTCTGTATGTGTATATATATGCAGCACTGAGAATGATCCAGCACCCAAACCATACCTGCTCTGTGGGGGTCCTGTGGAAGAAAAGTATGTAGAGAAACAGGTGGACTACAGTCTGTAATTGTAGAGCTCCAATGTGCTCCTGTGTGGTCAGTGGAGCTGTAAAATGCCCTAAATGCAATAAAATGTGTGTGTGACTGCTCTTGGGAAGAGGGATCAGGAACCCATTTTTCCCCCGATTTTTAATTAACCTTTTTCATCTGTATTGTGGAAGAGGCAGAGGTAAGCAAACAAGCAAATACACAGTGGGAACAAGTTGGGTATGAGCAGTATTCCCACTGAAGTAACTAATGTGAGTATTGTGGTGAAGACTCTCAGTGGGGAGAAAGCCCTGAGAATAGAATCACAGAGGCCACTAGCATTTATGGAATGAACCACAGGCTGTACACAGAAGCCAGCAAAGCCCACAGCAAAGAAGAGCATAGCTTACTACACACACACACACACACACACACACACACACACAAGCCTTGTTCTAGCTCTGGCCAACAGGTTGAATCTATTCTGTTCTCCAAAACACAAACCCAACATTTTTAACTCTCCCTTTCGTTCACATGTGACTGTATTGTAGGTCAGTCTTCGTAAGTCTGGTTTTCACCGACAGCTCTTATACCACACAGATCCTTATGAACATTTAAAAAGACTTGTTAGTAGAAGCCCATCTCCCATAAAGCGTGCTTTTGTCACTTGAGATGTTAAATCAAAATAACACCTGCCAGACAGCATTTTATTTTTCTCCTTTTCCGCAGTGTTTTATAAAAACCTATAACTCTATTGTGAGTGAATTTGTAAGTGTGTGTCGCCCTGCGAAGGACTGGCGCCCCCTCCAGGGTGTGTTCCTGCCTTGCAACCAGTGATTCCAGGTTGGCTCTGGACACAGCACTGCCCTGAACTGGATAAGTGTTTACAGAATGAATATAACTCTATAATATAACATTATTAAGTGTCATTTCTGTAATGAAAGGAAAGTGTGTGTGTGGGGGGGGGTGTTGTCACTGAACATCAGAACCGTTATACATCAATATATATATATATATATATATTGATGTTGAAGATGTGTCAGCACCATTCACCCTAATTATTCAAGCCCCTGAGTCTCAAGCTCATTTCTCTAACCATTATAATTATTCATTCATTCATTGTCTGTAGCCCTTATCCAGTTCAGGGTCGCGGTGGGTCCGGAGCCTACCCAGAATCACTGGGCGCAATGCGGGATTACACCCTGGAGGGGGTGCCAGTCCTTCACAGGGTGACACACACTCACACCTACGGACACTTTTGAGTCGCCAATCCACCAACGCATGTTTTTGGAGCGTGGGAGGATGCCGGAGCACCCGGAGGAAACCCACGCAGACACAGGGAGAACACACCACACTCCTCACAGACAGTCACCTGGAGGAAACCCACGCAGACACAGGGAGAACACACCACACTCCTCACAGACAGTCACCCAGAGGAAACCCACGCAGACACAGGGAGAACACACCACACTCACACACATGTACGCAGCCTTAACACTGCTCTCCAGGATGTCCACACCACCATGGCACTGAGTGAGACTTCTCAATGGAAGAATGCACAATAAAATGTACATGAAAAAGACCAAGCACACTCAGATACACAGCTCGAGGACAAGGAAATTCCTCATTACAGGGAGAATCTAGAGGAGACCTCCTACAGTTCTGGACTTTTGGCGATTTGGAGATTTCAGCCAAATGAACTTTAGTGAAAGGATGAGTGCAGCACATAAGAGGGATTTTAAAACATATAGAAATTTAAAAAAAATGCCCTCTGATAATTTGTTGATTATAATACGGTATCAAAGTTGTTGTTGGTTATTGTTTGTATGTCAGTGTGAAGGTTGGTATGGCCCTGTGATGACCTGAGTGTGTGAGGATCCTCACCTCAGTTACAGTATGTTAGTGTGCTGTCTGCTGTGCTGTGGATTACTGGGTTTACTGATATTTTTGTTGTTCTCATCCATGAGATGGGTGTATGTGTGTCTGTCTGGGCTGTCCTGGAGTGAGTGGCTGTGTGGTCGGCCCCACCCAGGCATGATGCAATGACCCTGAAGAGGTTTGTCTGGGCCAGAGAAACATCTGCTTCCAGAGGGTTTAAAAAAAAAACTGTACAAATTATGAACGCCCTGATTATACACAGGACGCTAAACACATTTACATTTTCAACAAAAATCCTGTCAAATAAATATGTTTTATACAAAACAGAGTCACTAATATTGAGTTCAGAAGGTAGACTACATTGTGTTCATGCTGAAATATGCATTAAACCTTGACTAATTCACTTTTTCCCTTCTTCCTCTCTCTCTGTCTCTCTCACTCACTCTCAAGTCTCTCTCTGTGCCTGACCCTCTCACTTTCTGTTTGTCTCTCTCTCTCTCTCTCTATTAAAGATTCTGTGCCTGATGCTAAAGCTCTGCCTGATTCTTTGACTCAGTAAATTAGAGATTCTAATTCTAAAATCCACTATTCATTCAAAAGACACTATTAAATATAAATAAAATTCCACTGTGTTGTTCTGACAGTGATTAATTTATTTTACATTTAAATTATTTTTTAAAACCTCTGTCTTAAAAAGCCTGAAAACAGTGTGATTTATAACAATCACAAATTGTGTAATTAATTAGTGATACTAATTTTAAATCAGTCAACAAACCCAGTTTAAATGTATATACACACTAACACACACACACACACACAAACACACACACAAACACACACACACACAGCCAAGCACATACACACTAACACACATACCTTGCTTCTATACCTGCAGCACACCCAAACACACATGTACTAACCCACACTGCACAGCTATAAATTCAACGGTTTGTTTATTCATGTGTCTTTGAGCTGCTCTCAGTTACACGACTTGCACCTGTAGACCCCAGTACCTCTTCTAAACTCCCTAAATGAAGCTTTCAATGAACTGTTACATAAACAAGAACTAAATAAATGAACAGGTTTTACAGTGGAGAGAGAAGGGTGGAGAGAGAGAGAGAGAGAGAGAAAACAAAGAATTTCTTCCTTCTGTGAATATATATATACTGTTGTGTAGGCCACACTTGGAGCCTTTGAAGAGCTGAAAAATGTCCAGGTTCTCTGTTGAGGGAAATGTATTCAGGTGTACAAATTCCAGATGCCCTCATTCTTCCTCATCCTTCTTCTTCTAATCAGTCTTGTGCTCATAACATTTCCGCTGTCACTTTCGAGCACACAGACACAAGCAACACAACACAATCTGTTCATATTAAGCTTTGTTCAACTCTAATATACAAACCGTATTCCAAAAACGTTGGGACACTAAACAAACTGTGAATAAAAACTGCAATGATGTGGAGGTGCCAACATGTAATATTTGATTCAGAATAGAACACAAATCACAGATCAAAAGTTTAAACTGAGAGAATGTATCATTTTAAGGGAAAAACATGTTGTTTCACAATTTCATGGCGTCAACAGATGCGCCAAATGTTCTCTATAGGTGAAAGATCTGGACTGCAGGCTGGCCATTTCAGTACCCGGATCCTTCTCCTACGTAGCCATGATGTTGTGATTGCTGCAGAATGTGGTCTGGCATTATCTTGTTGAAAAATGAAAGAGATGACGTCTAGATGGGAGCATATGTTGTTCTAGAACCTGAACACAGTTCTCTGCATTAATGGTGCCTTTCCAGACATGCAAGCTGTCCATGCCACAAGCACTCATGCAACCCCATACCATCAGTGCAGGCTTCTGAACGGAACGTTGATAACAACTTGGGTTATCCTTGTCCTCTCTGGTCCGGATGACATGGCGTCCCAGTGTTCCATAAAGAACTTCAAATCGTGACTCATCTGACCACAGAACAGTCTTCCATTTTGCCACACTCCATTTTAAAAGACCCATGGCCCAGTGCAAACGTCTGAGCTTGTGGAACTTGCTTAGAAATGGTTTCTTCTTTGCACTGTAGAGTTTCAGCTGGCAACGGCAGATGGCACAGTGGATAGTGTTCACTGACCATGCTTTCTGGAAGTATTCCTGAGCCCATTCTGTTATTTCCTTGACAGTGGCATTCCTGTTTGAGGTGCAGTGACGTTTAAGGGCCCGGAGATCACGAGCATCCAGTAGAGTTTTACGGCCTTGACCCTTACACACAGCAATTGTTCCAGATTCTCTGAATCTGAACCGTTATGCACGGTTGATGATGATAACTTAAAAGTCTTTGCTATTTTACGCTGGGTAATACCATTCTGGTATTGCTGCACTATCGTTCTGCGCAACAATGGTGGAATTGGTGATCCTCTTACCATCTTGGCTTCAGAGAGACACTGACACTCTAAGAAGCTCTTTTTATACCCAATCATGTTGTCAATTGACCTAATTACTGTTAAATGGTCTTCCAGCTGTTCGTTATATGCTCAATTTCCTTTTTCCAGCCACTGATTGGGAAATTGACAAAAAAGAAACTGACTTTTTTGGGATTTGTTGACACTGAAATTTTGAATCATCGTATTTTTCCTTTAAAATGTTACATTTACTCAGATTAAACTTTTGATCTGTCATCTATGTTCTATTACGAATAAAATATTGACATTTGCCATCTCCACATCATTGCAGTTTTTATTCACAAAAAGTGTCCCAACTTTTTTGGAATCCGGTTTGTATTTATAAATCATTCATTCATTCATTCATATGAATGAACTCAAATATATAATGCACTGTTATGATCTAGATTCAGTAACTTTATGCCTTGTGTTGTGAACTACAGAGGGAGCAGGGAGTGATTTGCGATTAAACCTCAGTGTTTCTCCCATGCGTCATGTTGTTTTGCTGCCTCAGTTCTAAGTAATGGGACTCACACATTCACCTTGTGCCTAATGATTCCAGGTAGGCTCCGGACCCACCGCGCCCCTGAATTGGATAAGGGGTTACAGACAATGAATGAATGATTCACACATTCACCATAAGGGTTTTTCAATAATTAACAAACAAGTGACAAAATCATTAGGCACCATTCCACTCACACGGTTGAAAAAATTATTATTTTTTTGGTATCAAGACTGAATCAAAGCTCCACCCCTAACACCACTCCATGTAAATATATACACCCATTCACAGACATATATATCACATCACTATATATAGGATTTAAATACACACACGTCCCAGTTACCAGTCATCATTCAACCTCATACAAACCCACCCTAGCCCAGAGACATTAGGAGGGACAACTACTTGCTTGTTTCTCACAGAAAAACAGCAACAGCACATGCTGAAGGGCACACATTACACCAGAGGACTTTGATTCACAATTTAAACACAGAGTTCATCCTAGCCCACAAGAACCAGTGGGACGGTAGATAAACACTGCATTGTATTCTTCCGCTGTTGTACGGGGGCAAACAGAAGAAATGTGTTTGTGTGTGTTTCTAGGTGCAGTTCTCAAGTTAAAGAGGACACTTTGTCTAAACTGGATAAAAAAAAAAAATGTTAGATGTAGCCACAATCTCCGTGGTGTATTCACACTACTGGAAGAGATGACACTTTGTGATTGGGAAATATGGGTTCACTAACAATCCTTGTCTGTGTGGTGTATCCATTTGTTCTTGTGAACTACAGATCTGAAGATCTGAGCATTCATAGAGTACTCACTGGTAGATGTCTTTGCGCAGTATGGTGCGGGACAGAGGGTTATCTGCCTGAGGAGCCATACTGACTGATCCTATCTTCAGCACGAGTGTGTCCTCTTTCGTCTCCTTCAGCCAAGACTCTGCACACACACACACACACACCACAACACACTCACCCATAAGTCCGTAGCCACACAATGTGTTTAAAAAGAAGCAAATCCAAAAGAAGCTCACCGATGTTGCAGTGTGTGTCCTGAAGAGGGCAGAATACGCGGATCACGCTGGTGTTGACATAGATGAGCGGCAGACTGCTTGAGGACAAGGCATGTCCCCTCATTGGCTGACCGGCCGAGCAGGGTTCTCTCAGTGGTCGGCGGAGCGGAGGGGGCTGGACCGTGCGGAACACTTGGGCCACACTGGTGAGCAGGGGGCAGGACAGCACCAGATCAAAAGGCTGAGCTGTCAGCAGAATCTCATGCAGGTGCTGTGGCGATCCGTCTATTCCTGTTTCACTCAGTCTCTGGGGCCCCACCCCTCTTTCCTGGCGCGCTGTTAATTTGTGACGGACATTGCGGGTCACAGCCTGTGTGTATGTCACTGTCAGAAAGCCGTGAGGCTGATGACACACTTCCAATGCCTTTGCTGCCGTCTGTTCAACCAGGCACACACACACACAGAGTCAGAGGTCAAAGGTCACACACACACACACACGCACACATGCACACACGCACACACACAAGCTACAGGAGAAATGAGTTATTTTGTTGATGTAGGGTTAGCTACAGTTAGTTGTTGTTTACGACACTAAAACTATTGGTCATACCGATTTTTTCTACTTAAAGATGCAATCAGTGTTTTCTCTGCTACCATAAATCATTAAAACATAAATTTACCATAAATTTATCCTAGAACAACTGTTTTATTTAAAATTTTAAAGGCAATGTGGATGATTCTGAGTAAATGCATTTCTCTCAGATTTGTTTATGTTCAGAAACTCCACGTCTTTTAAGGTGGAACGGTATGTTTGAGGATCACATTCAGTCTGTGTTTGCTTTCATGCAGTTAGCAGTCTCCCCAATTTAGAGTCAGTTCCACCTTAAGTAATCTGAAATTGCAAAAACCAAGTCAATATTACCCACCTATGGAGCAGAAATAGAGCAATATTCTCATCTCGGTTCATGCTTTTTCACATTTGGAGGTCTTTTCATTTTCTCTTTGTTTTGATTAACCATTTACTGACACTGGGGCTTTGTAAACACATTAGACCGGATTCCAGCATGAAAACAGAATGGAGAGCTAACGGTGAGGAAACATCCTCAGAATTGTATAAAAAGTGAAAGAAATGTCACATTTACATTCCAACTGTGGCAAGACTTAGAACAGCACTGACTGCATCTTCAGTTATAATACATGTTCCAAGATTCTACAATTATTAGCTTTGAAATTGACCAAAAGTGGACAGGAATTATTAAGGGAAATGGTACTGATAAAACAAAGATGCTTTTTCAACTCTGAGCATTCAGGAGCCCGTTTCACACACACAAAAAACACACACAGCTTTCTGCCAATCTGTGGCCTATTAATATGAGCATTATGCATCTCTCAGGCAACATCCACAACTCCAATTCCAAGAAGTTGGGACGCTGGGCACAATGTAAATAAAAATAAAATGCAATGATGTGCAAATCATTTAAAACATATATTCAATTGTAAACAGCACAAGGACACATTTTTCAGTTTTGATTTTAGAAAAAAAGATTGCCCTTAATTTGATGCACACAACAAATTACAAAAATGCTGGGATGGGGCACGTTAGCCCTGTGAAGCATCGCCTCTTCTTATAACAACACACTAGGTAAACCACTAGGAACTGAGGAGGCCAGTTGCTGTAGTTTTGGAAGCTCAACAGTTATTGGTCTCCATTAGAGTAATTTTTGTTTTTAATGGGTGACAGGTCTGTCTAGTCCAGCACCGGGACTCTTTTACTAAGGACCTATGCCATTATAAAAACATTTACAATGTGGATTTGCCTTGTCTTCCTGAAATAAACAAGGCCTTAACTTCAAAAGACAAGGTCTCAATGGCAGAGGAAGTAATCCTCAGGTTCTTGGCTATTTTAAGTTGAGAAATGTTATTTTTTTTTATTGTTTTACTATTCTTTCACCATCTTTCCCCTCCCCGTCTAAGCCTCAGATGCTTTTTAAAACCTGAACATGCCTCTGGTTGTCTATTATCCTTATGTATTTTTGTGGTATTACACAATTTTACCAGTCGTGTGTTGCACCAACCCAAACTGTTTGGAGCATGTGGCTGGCATCAAATTAAAAACGGGCAAATATTTTTTTCAGATATTTCAAATATCTTTTGTTTCAACATTTGAAATATTCTCTTTCAACTAAATTCAATTGAATATTGTGTTTAAATGATCTGCACATCATTGCGTTGATCTGCACATTGGTTTTATTTAGATTTGTGCAGAAATGGGGTTGTAAATGAACACTTAAAACCGTGTCTAGAAAATTCCAATGAACTAGCAGCCACTGTGTGTGTGTGAGAGTGTGTGTACTGGTACAGGTTTCTCGAGACTCTGAGATGTTCAGAAAGAGAGAGATGCAGATGCTCTTACAGGAGGAAAAAAGGCAGAGAAGTGGCTGAAGAGGTCATGGCGGCTGGCTGGGCGAAGCAGCACGGTATGTCGGTTCAGCTTGTCGGTACAGGACAGCAGGACCCCCCCACACACACCTGGCCACAAAGGACCAGCCTCCCCGCTGGACCCCAGACAGCAAAGAAGAGTTGTTTTTAAAAAAAAAGGAAAGAAAAAAAGCAGAATTTGAATTACTGATCCATTTTATTTGATTTGATGCAACAGTGAATATAGGAGAAGATTCAGCAAAGGCTTGGAAAAGGAAGGCCACAAGCTTATGACAGCCTACTGTGCAGAGGAACTCACAGTATGGCCAATCAGCCCATCACTGGGATCAACACTAGGCTACGGTATTCAGTAAATACTGCTTCTTTATTCAGACTCTAGGGTAATGTTACTTGCTAATCAGCCAACATTTGTTAACAACTAAAGTCAACAAAATATACACACTGAATGATCACTGGATTAGGAACATCTACATTGTATCTGCACTCTCTGTCCCTTCTCTCAGCTCCACTGACCACACAGGAGCACTTTGTAGTTCTACAGTTACAGACTGTAGTCCACCTGTTTCTCTGCATACTTTCTAATCCCCCTTCCCCTCCTGTTTTTCAGCGCTCAGGACCCCCACAGAGCAGGTGTGATGTGGTGGTGGATCATTCTCAGCAGTGACACTGACGTGGTGGTGGTGTGGTGGCGAGTGGATCACACACAGCAGTGCTGCGGGAGTTTTTAAACCCCTCAGTGTCACTGCTGGACTGAGAATAGTCCACCGACCAAAAACATCCAGACGACAGCGTCCTGTGTCACTGATGAAGGACTAGAGCAGTTACTGTCTCTGACTTTACATCTACAAGGTGGACCAACGAGGGAGGAGTGTCTCACAGAGTGGACACAGGGTTTAAAAACTCCAGCAGCACTGCTGTGTCTGATCCACGTGTACCAGCACAACACACACTAACAAACCACCACCAGTGTCACTGCAGCGCTGAGAATGATCCACCACCATATCACACCTGCTCTGTGGGGGTCCTATGAGGGAGGCTCCTGGTGAAATAGGGTTAAAGAGGTGGACTAGAGTTTGTAATTGTAGAACTACAAAGTGCTCCTGTGAGGTCAGAGCTGTATAAACCAAAAAAAGGACAATGAGTGTAGTAGATACAAGGTATGTGTTCCTAATCCAGTGATCGTTCAGCGTATAAATTGTCATGTGTACTACAAATATTTTGTGAGTACCCAAAGTTTGTTATCTCTTAACTTTTCTCAACTTTAATTTTTTTACCCCCAAAAGGATTTCACAACTTTGTTTTAAAATGCTTAGTTTATATATTTTATATTATTATACACTAAAATAAAATGATGATATCTGAACCTTTTAAAAATGTAAACGTAGAATAAGATAGTATCAAATGAACAGCTTTCCGATCTTGTATGTGAATATATGATTTATTACCTAATTATAAGTAATAATAAATGTGTGTTCACGTGTGATTAGTCAGAATCTGATTAACTGTGAGCAGCTTGACACCTTCAGGAGACGCCCAGTCATACATTCACTCGCCAGCACCAACAGAACAACACAGCAACTGATTGTATTAACCATCCCACTGGAAACACAAGGAGAACCACAGGCAAAAAAAGCTTCCTAATTATTGAAAAATGTGTGTGAGAGCCTCAAAAGAGATAAATGTCCAATCAGGATGTATTTTGTTAATAATTAAGGCTTAACTTATTCATAATAAAGCTTCCAATATAAAATGCACTTAAAGCACAGAAAATTAACGTGGATCCAGTAGGTTTTATTTGAATTTTTAATGATATTACACAAGCTAATTGCATCACCAATTCCAGAAATGTTGGCGACGTCTTAAACAATGAAGCAATATCACATTTCACAGTTCTTCAATACTAGTTTTCTGCTGTTAAACAGATTTCAAGGCTTTTGACTTTGCAAAGAGAATTCCATCCACACACAAGTCTGTGGAAGCTGGCAGTACTGAAATACCCTTGTGTCCCTTTCCTTGGATCTCCAGTGGGATTGTGATGGCGGTTTTAGATGAGCAGCTGTGACACTGCAAATTCTCACCACTGCTGTCTCCTTGCACTGCAGAATCAGCCCTTCACAACGGCCAGTCTGCCAGCGCTCATCTGGCCTAGAACATACACAAGGCCTGTGTGTACACACTCACATACCCACCTACAGCTTCTCACTGGAGACTGTGCATCTCTGTTACTCTCTCAAACAAAACAAAAACAAAACTGACTGCGTGTTTGTGTGTGTGTGTGAGAGAGAGAGAGGGTGTGAGAGAGTGAGAGAGAGATAGAGCATGAGACAGAGTGAGAGAGATGGAGCATGAGACTGAAAGAGTGTGTGTGAGAGAGAGAGAGAGAGAGAGAAAGAGAGAGATAAAGCGAGAGAGATAAAATGAGACTAAGAGTGAGAGAGAGTGACAGAGAAAAAGATAGAGCATGAGCGAGAGAGAGAAAGAGTGAACATGATAGAAATATAGAGCATAAGACAGAGAGAGGTGTGTCTGTGAGTGTGTGTGTGTGTGTGTGTGTGTGTGACACTCTTATAAACATAATGTACCATGTGTCCTACCTGCTCCTGTAGTGGTCGATATTGAAACTGCCCACTTTACACTTCACCTTAGTGTAAACATCTTGCATGTCCACAGATGCACTGAAGTCCTCCAGCTCACTGATGACACATATCTCTGAAACCATGCACATCATTCCCCATTACCTCTGCGTTACATTCAACACAATGTAGATTTTCAAGCAAGGGTTAGGGCTGATTTTGACTTGTGACAACTGCAGTTTTAAGGGCCCTGTATCAAACCAGCTTTCAGTATTATTTTATATATATACCGGAGGTAACCCACGCAGACACAGGGAGAACACACCACAGACAGTCACCCAGAGTGGGAATCACTCCTTGAATCATATGTAGAATATAATTAAAGCTAGGGTTAGGGTACCCTCTTGAAAATGTACTCTACATGGCTCTAATTTCAGAAAGTAACACTAAGTAGCACTAAAAATGGCAAAAGTGAAAATCATATTTTGACAAAAAGGGCTTTTTTTCAACCTGCTAATGTTAATAACTCAGGACGGCACTCATTAATTACTAAAAGCAATCAGTTCATGGCCCGTGATCGATGGACACCCTGTCCACACTCTGGACCCACTGCAACAATGAATTGGGTTTTAATTTAATCTTTGTTTTACCAATTCAGTCACAAAATATGAATAAATAAATGAATGAATTAATGAATGAATGATAGAATAAATTAATAAATTCTTTCTGATGAATTCCATTTTGTTCACTACTGTGTCCACAACTAAATGCACTTACTTTAATAGACTGTACATCTACAAATATGAGCAAATAAAACAAATATAGTAACGAATACTAGTAATTAACCATATGGTGAGATAAGATTTATCATGAATATTATTCTTTTTCTAAATAAATATAACAACATACTGTTAAACCAACTACCAAAAGTTCTCTGGAGGATCTGGGATACAACCAGAACAAAACATGACCCTGATCAAGTTGTTCCTGAGAGACATCTTGGTGGTCATTGGCGTGTAAGCAATGTCTTAAAAAATTGAAAAATTGTATATGGTTCCTTCTGTTTAGAAAAGAACTGGTCAGCTGTGGGAAGCAAGCCCTTCTGTAACATTTTCCAAAGCATTACTTGACTTTTTACTGTACAGCAGTTTATTTACAGCAGCGTCAACTGCTGATACGGCACCCTTTGCACACCTTAATGACCTATAGATTCAGAAAACGCTACAAAAAAGAAACAAAGATATTTACATTCTCTGCATCCATAAATGTGTCTGTCATTCATTCAAGAATCATTATCAATTAATCATTATAAACAGAATTTTACTTTTATATTCAAGGAGACACACAGAGGATTTGTTTTATCGTTGGTAATAAACTGACTGAATGGTTTGTTGCTAAGACCACTAACTGTTTTGTCATTCAGAGCTTAATTATTCTGCGAGGGAATGTATGGTGGCCCAGATGAGTCAAAAAAGAAAAATGGGTTTCAATTTTTTCTTTTCAAACTTTCAATATTGATATTTATTACAATTCCTACCACAAGCGCGCACACAGATTATTATCCAACCTTACAACTTTATATAAGAGGGCTGCTACAAATTTACATTCTAGGTAAAGCATGAGTAGATCAGTTCTATTATAAATGAAGATCCACAGCTACCAGAAAAGAGAACGTTAAATACCTGTTTTGCTTGTGGTGTCTGGACAGAACAGTTTAACTGTGAGTTTAGGCAACATCCACTGCATCCATAAACTAACTTTGCCACTAGCGCCCCCAATACTGCTCGTCTTCTGCTCCAGTGTCACAGCCTCAGAGAACGTAGGGTCTTCACCAACAGGAACTGAGTCGCCCTGATAATAAACAGAAAAATGTATTTATTATTTATGTGATGCTGGTTATGACTCAAATCATCCATTACAACCCCATTTTCAGGGAGGGAGGGAGGGAGGGAGAGAGAGAGAGATAGATAGATAGATAGATAGATAATCTGACTTTCTGTGAGGAGTGTGGTGTGTTCTCCCTGTGTCTGCGTGGGTTTCCTCCGGGTGACTGTCTGTGAGGAGTGTGGTGTGTTCTCCCTGTGTCTGCGTGGGTTTCCTCTGGGTGACTTTCTGTGAGGAGTGTGGTGTGTTCTCCCTGTGTCTGCGTGGGTTTCCTCTGGGTGACTATCTGTGAGGAGTGTGGTGTGTTCTCTCTGTGTCTGCGTGGGTTTCCCCCGGTGCTCCAGTTTTCTCCCACAGTCCAAAAACACACGTTTGTAGGTGGATTGGAGACTCAAAAGTGTCTGTAGGTGTGAGTGTGTGAGTGAATGTGCAAGTGTGTGTGTTACCCTGAACTGGATAAGCGCTTACAGATAATGAACGAATGAATGAATTACAAAGATCTCCAAAGACTGCATTGACCAACCTTACTGTACTGAGTTAATATAAACAAATACAGAATTTCCTGTCTGTTTTATGCTCCAAAATCAAAGTGCTAGAGGCCAGTTTACTGTCACTGATAAATCTGGATGGTATTTTGGCAGAGAAAACTGGACATGCGTTTTTTCTCAACAAGCTGCAACATAGACTTATCTGAACACAGCGCGCATCTACTGTGTTTTATAGCATCTTTAAGCTGAACTTGGGGTTAGAACTCAGAAGCATTTCTCTATATAAAACTAAAGTCAGTCTTTCTGGACCTTAATAATGCACAGGCAACAAGACTTCAGGAACTATACCAGAGGGACAGAGCCGTGGACCACAAGGACCCGCCTCCCAAGCCCCTAAATTCTTCTCCCTTTCTCTCTCACACGTACACACCTCTCTGTGAAACACAGGCTCTAAAGTACACAGTGGAATTCCTTCAGCGTGTGTAGGCAAAGGCAGGTTTATTTTCTCTATACAGTTTGTCTGTTCTCATCAAGGAGAGCCAAAACAATGTGCCGAGAGGAAGGGATTGTAAGTGTGTGGTTTGTTAGCATATGTACGAAGGAGAGATAAGTGTCAGGAGAGTTTTCAGCTGCTGTGGGCCCTGTGTGTGTATATGTGTTTAAGCAGGAAAGTGGAGGCTGACTTACTCAAACAGCTCCCGCATTCAGACTCAATCATTCTGCTTCCCTCGGGACTAAACATTTCTACTGACATTCACACTACAGCAAACACTCACAAGTGGTCCTGTCGTAGCCGAGCATGCACTCCCCCAACACCAGCCCTCTCTCACATATACACACAAAAGCACATGTAGATGGCCTGCTTAGACCACGTTCTCCACCACACTGATGAAAGACTCCGATTGGGCAATTACCCTCAGTGTTACACTAATGGTGTTGATCTCATCTGCACACCCAGAAACATGCACAAACACAAGCACGCCAACACACTTGTGTGGAACTCCTGGAGTCTCACAATGCTAATTTAGGTGTTCATGCTTCTCGTGAGATGAGGATGTGTATATTCTAGGGTATAAATACGATTAGCTGCTTTCTCAGTCAGACCTTTTTTCCCCAACTTAAATAAACAAAGTATCCTGCTATAACTCTTCTCTAATAATCATACATTTTTTAGTTACAGCGTCACTGCTTACATGGAAATGTATCCTGCTACGAGGCACAGAACACCTTCCCGACATCACAGGCAACATCTATAATAATAATAATAATAATAAAAATAATACAATTTCGTTCAACGTAAACAGTGAATAATGTGAAATGTGTTACCTCTGTAGGTGAGCCCAGATCAGCCGAGGGGCTGAGGGTGCTACTATCGGGGGGCATTGTGCCTTTGCTGCTTTGGACGGGAGACGGGGGTCCAGCAGATGGTGGGGCTGGGTCTGTAAAACTTGATGTCTGCCGCATAATTTGTCTGCTCTGCAGATGATCCCAGATACTACACCAACTTGTGAATAACTCATACAACAACTGCACCTGAAAAAGAGGGAGACTTTATCATCATCATCAAAATAAACGGTTCTTATGAAAGGAATACAGCCTCAGTAGGACACGGTTTTAAGTGCAGCAGGATCCAGTACCCAGTCATCTACGTTTTTATTCGTAGATGACATCAGTCTCAAAATAAAGATGAAAATACAATAAAAAGGATGGCGATATAATCCCGGGTTTGTATTGGAATTTCCCACTCTAAAAAGCACTTCTGGTCTTAAAATAAGAAATTGAAACCGCAATAGATTACAATGGCAATGTGTTCAATTTGAAGGTGACATACACGATTTTAATTTAAAAACAAACAAACAAAAAAAAACAACACATTTTTATAAAATTCTGAGGATGTTTCCAGACCTGGTGTCAATAAATTGGTAAAAAATTTTATAAAATAAATAATAATTTAAAAATACATTTTGACTGATGCCCCCTGCAGGGTGTGTTCCCACCTTGCGCCTGGTGATTCTGGGGAAGGTTCCCATAATCCAATATCTATATAAAGAAATGTTTACTGCAAATTAAAATAGGCTTTAAATGCTTTCTTCCGTTTATCAGAAGACATGTAATTTGCATTAAATCTAGTCACCAATCATGACTAGTTCCTACACTAACTAGTTTTACAGTTTCAGTTTCCAGTTTCACCCTCGCACCATGGTGCAAGGGCTCTTTGTCTCCCTGTAAAGAGGGGACCTGACCCATTGTGTGTTTTTTCTTAGAAAGAAGTCACCTTTTGTTTTTAAGTGCTGCTGGAAAAAAGTATAACCAATAAAACTTTTAACCAACAAACTTTGAGAGCAATGTGAAAAAAGAGCCCAAGCAGAAGTGTAAATTGTAATTTTGTACCTGTGGGTTGGAGAATTTCAGATGAAGCGGCTCCAAGTCTACGTGCAGACAGACGATGAACGCGTGTCTGAAGTCTGGAGTGGCAGAACTTAGCGTGGCCCCTTGCTGTAACTTGTGGGAGGTCACGGCCAGGGTGGAGGTGCAGCCCGTTGGCTCCAGCAGGGAGAGAGAATGCTGATGCCCCAGCAATGTGTACACACCAAACTGGCCAACTGTCACCGTCCATGGGAAAACATCCCCTAAACACAACACAAACCAATAACATTAACATGGCCAGTTAAATCTGACCACTTTACAGGATGGACATTACTGTGTACAACACACAAGCTGATAACAGTGCTAATAAAATGTGATACCACTGCTTTTACACATTGTTGGCATGCAGGCAGCCATCTTGGATTCTGATCTCAGGGCTGGTGAGGCTACCCCGACTTTCTAACTGGGGAAATCCAATATATATATATATATATATATATATATATATATATATATATATATATATATATATATATATATATAAAATAAATGTACATGCAGTGTGTGATCACTCTATGAAAGCCTGGACTACATTCAAATTTCTGAGATCTGAATTTAAAAGATTTGAGTTTATGTAACATTTGTAAAAAAAAAATGTGATTACTAAAGGATGAATTGCTTAAATGCAAATATTCTGTATGAATGCTAAATATGTCTTACCTTCTTCAAGTACAGGTCTAGAAACTGTAAAGGGGATTTCTTGCAAGGGTTCCATTGGCCTATGTCCAGCACTAAGCACGCTGACCTTGGGAAGGCAGAACACCAGAGTCCCAGGCATTGAAGCCTGGCTGTGGTACCAGCTGCGCACAGTGCCTGGGATATCACCGCATACTATGGTGCTGGGGCATGGCAGGCTGTTTTTGGGCATGAACACACAACATGACTGCAACTCCACCTATGACAAAAGAAACGCATTAATGAGTTTCAATAAAGATATTTTTATGTGTATCTGCTCTTATATATCTTGTTTATTGAGTGGATGTGGATGTATATCCAAAAAATCTAAACGTGACAGTTTTCTGAGAGAGGTTGTCTGATTTATATTTAGAAAATTCCTTGGTCTTCAAGTTCATCACACCATGCATCCCAAAAAAATCCGAACGGAAATGTCACAGAGATCTTCTGTAGATTTTATGTTGTGATGCTGAGACTTAATTTACTTCCACTGAAGCTCAGCTTCAAATACAATTCAATTCCTTATTTAAAAGTCTAACCTCCCAAAGCGCTGGTTTATCAGCAGGAATGTGTGCATGGGAGATAGACCAGAGAAGTTTTATGGTTGAAGGACAATGACTCAGATTTGTTGGAAGCCATTGAAATGAAATTAAATGAAAGCCACTGCTTTGCCAAACCCACCAATGACTCTTCTTTTACTGAATGTCTATATGCGTTTATGTGTGTGAGAGCTACAAGACGGTTCGGTGTCTGTCCAGCAGCTCGAGCACAACCATAAAGAGATTCAGTGTGGAATATGCTCTCAGGGCCGGGCGGATGTCCGTGCAACAGAGACATTGGTGTGTTTGGGTGAGCGCAGGGTTCATTTTCAGGACGACTATAAAAATTTTCCCAGCAGCCAACAAGTTTTTCAGCAGACACTGAGATGATGCCTCTGCTGCTTGTTTTAGTGTCAGGCTACTGATATTACAAGTGGCTCTACTTCTTGTTTTGCTTCTGCTTCACTCATGCACATAAACAGGGAAATCAGTATAAGGCACTCCACTTTTGGCCTAAATATAGTTATACTATATTTATATTTATACTATTTTCCATGAGAAGAGTCGTTGTAGTTTTGCTGGAAGGGAAAATGTACATATGCACTCACTCAATACTGTTACACTACCTTTGTTGCCTAAAATCTGTGACACAAGATTTACCTTAAAGTTCAGAAATGAATCTCGAGCAGTTTACATTGAAATGGTTTCCAAATTGGGCTACAACGCAGTGGTAAGGGTCCAGTGCAAATAGAGACACCACCTGCTTGGGACACTTGGGAAAGGTAAAATCTTTGGAAACACCTGACTACAAGTTCATATTGACTACTCCAAAGTTTTAAAATGTCATGAATGTGTTGGGTGTTCTCCCTGTGTCTGCGTGGGTTTTCTCCGGATGAGTGTCTGTGAGGAGTGTGGTGTGTTCACCCTGTGTCTGTGTGGGTTTTCTCCGGGTGATTATCTGTGAGGAGTGTGGTGTGTTCTCCCTGTGTCTGTGTGGGTTTTCTCCGGGTGATTATCTGTGAGGAGTGTGGTGTGTTCTCCCTGTGTCTGTGTGGGTTTCCTCTGGGTGCTCTGGTTTCCTCCCACGCTCCAAAAAAACAAGTTGGTAGGTGGATTGGCGACTCAAAAGTGTCCGTAGGTGTAAGGGAATTTGTGTGTGTGTGTTGCCCTGTGAAGGACTGGCGCTCCCTCCAGGGTGTGTTCCTGTCCAGTGATTCAAGGTAGGCTCCATGACCCTGAACTGGATGAGGGTTACAGACAATGAATGAATGAATATGTTGGTAACAAACGTCTCTCACACAAAGTGTATGTGTGCACAACAGAGATAAATAAAATCAGTTACAATAGTCACAGTGTAAACAGTTCATGCCCATACACCCTCTCTCCCGATGTGTTCTTCACTTCCTTCACTCTTTATGTTTATATCTGTCATCTGAGTTGACAACTGGCCCAATGATGTAATGGGTGAGATGATGCTGAAGTATGTAAAAAGGATAAAAAGGATAAAGCCAAAATTCTGAAGAGGATTAAGTAGTAAGTGAGCAGACGTTCTTGTTTTTTTTTTTTTTTTTTTGCCATTTTTGGTGTTTTTCTATTGTATTTTTCTTGCCATTCTTGCTCAGTCCTCTTGTCTCTCCACACTTGTGGTCTATTTAATATCATCTTTCCAGGTCAGACACTATGACTCTAGATACTCTGGCTACATTCACATTACAAGCCTCATTCATCAATTTGTATCCCAAATTGGCGTGAGTCTACTGCAGATGAGGCCAAAGCGATGTGCCAATGAAACGGCCTGTCAGAGTGGTGACTCCAATGCGCCTCAATCACTGATTGGCCAGAGAAAGCGTGTGGCTGTACGCTATGAAATTCTCACAGAAACTTTAAATAAATATTTTAAAGCGTCCTCAAATCCCAATAAAGGGACTGTCATGGTGTTTGGCTCAAGCTTAGAATCTGCTTTGTGGGGGGAAAACTTCCTAATAATGAATCTGTCTTAATAAGTGCAAGGATACTTCTCTTATTTATAGAAAGGAGAAATACAAAATGTTTCGTCATCACAAACAGGTTTCTATCCTGTGCAAAGAAACCCCACTGGACCCCAGCTCTTTTGTAAAGGCATGTCGCTGCCAGGGACAGTGGGGCAAGAGGTAAGAACATAAAGCAATGCGGATGGCCCTGCACTATAGCATGCGCTACAAGTAGCATCGGCATGCACTGTGGGTATGCATCAGCCTTTAAGGAGCCCACAACAAAACAAACTGGGTTGTCTTCTGGGTGTTTCACATATTGTGTGTGGGCAGGCACTGCAGGTACTCAGACGAATGTGCAGATGCAGTGAATATTTATCTCAACAACTTATTTTTAAAGCTAAAAATAGTGTTGTAAATAATATATATAAAAGACTGTATCAGCTAATAAACCAAGGCTCAGTATTGGTATGGGAATAGGAAATGAATAAGTGTGCTGAGTCTTTTCTTCACAACGGTTTTCAGTCAAATAAAAAAAAATAAATGTTCCAGCGGATTAAAAAAATCACACTCTTTTTCCAGAAACAGGGTTTGTAATAAAAAAAAAAAAAAAACGTTCTAACTGATGCTTAAATAACAAAACGTAAACAGACTTGATCAATTAATGCATGTGAGGCCAAGGCATTACACAAGCCATGATTCTCGTTATGAAATGTTAAAGCTGCATATGGTTTAGGGAACAGACTGATGTTTGTTTAATAAGCAGTTCTCTATTCACCTGCATAGGCAGACTGTAGAAATAAAGATTAATGTTTAGAGACCCACCTGCTGCTCTACATTCCACATGCCTTTAACCACCAGCAGTGACTGAGTTGCAAAGAACCTGCCAGCCCCAGCACACAGTCCAGTTAAAGTAATGAAGTACAGAGCTGGGTAAAGCCCAGTGCCACCTCTAAAGCTGTAAAAGTCATTTATAAATGAACAAAGCTGTTAAATGGCATTGAACACAATGATTATTATAAGCTTTGTTTCACACTGAGAAGCATGCATTTGTGATGAATTTCATATGACGTTGTAGTTTGTTGAAGACTATGATGTTTGCAGACGCAATCTGCCCTCAGGGTGTTCTGAACAAATCTGCTGTGCACTCTTGTTTCTGTCGAAAAAGTAGGTGAGAATTTCTGGTAAATCCCTCACAGCATAATTGCTCTCTCACATCACCACTTTCATCAAAAGCTTTCTGTTCAGAAATGAAAGCACTGAGGCCTGCCACTGGCCACACACTTATTAAAATAGGCAAAAAAAGAGAACCTGAACACTGATCTATAGAAACAATGAGGACACGGCAGGCCCCGAATATTCAGATAATTGTTCTTTGGATAGGTATTCAGTTTTTTAAACTAAGGTTCGGTGTGTGTGCGTGCGTGTATATATTAGGGTTGTGCCATATTGTATCGTTCACAATGACTTTTTTACGTAATGACATCCCATAATAAGGTGTACGTTCTTTATCTGAGTCACATAGTCACAGGTATTTATGGTGGAAAGTGGCTCTGAGCCGGAGGATTTTGCTCCAGAAAAGGTGGTGACAGTCTTGTGGAGGGGGTGTGGTTACAGATTACAGATTATATATGAAATACAGTTAATTTAATTTCATTAATATAAATAACATTTATTTTGTTATTATGTTGTTGCAATAATTAATAAATGTATTTTTCAGTGTTTTATCATGTTGCCAAAAAACTATTATTGTGAAATATTGTGATATTGTTTAAGGGCCATATCGCCCACCCCTATTATGTTTGTGTGTATTTATTTATTTATTCTATTAGTGGTGGGAAATGCAAAAGTCCACTTCAACCGTAATCAGGCTCTACAGAATGAATGAATGAATAAATATATGTATAAATATATAAACACTATGCTCCCAGGACCCTGCTTCTCATCAACATAAAAGTACTGAATGAACCTTTAACCAACCTAACGCACGTCAACAACCTGTTTACAACACGTGTGGTGAAGCTACAGTTCATGTTCTCAGCTTTTTATTTCAAATTAAAGCACCTCCACGAAGCTCTGAGTAACTTGTGAATACACCGTGCCCAATAGTGGTATCTGGGGTGCACAAGTTTGCGAGTAAGTTAGTGAGAATCATGAAGTAAGGAGAGACAGAGGAGAGAGCGAACAAGAGGAAGGCCCAGGAGATGAGAGGTATCCTGCCCTCAGAGAAAACCGTCTGATCATGCTAAAAAGATTATCAGTGTCTGCTTCATAAGACAGATCGATTCATAAATTTGACAGTCTACATTGTTGCCCTGGTTATAGCAGGCACTCACACACGCAAGTTATGTACCCTCCGCCCCCACCACCCACACCCACCTAAACACACACATACAAGTCCTAGCTGCTTACAGAAGCTGATGAATGCTCATGGCCTTGACGGCTAAGGTGGCAATGAGGGAAAATAAACCATGCAGGGCAGTGCTGGCTTGGTTTGTTTGTGCAGGTTGGCCCATTAGCTCCACTGCCACTGCTTCACTTGTGCTTTGATCGCTCTGTTTGTTGATCCAAAGTCACTCCACTTTCAGATGCCGGCCCAGCAGCCACTGAACACAGGTGTGAGGAATGGAAGGAGGGTAGTACTGAAACCTATGATTTGACTTAAACGCAGTGGGATCAATGTCTATATAAGAGAAACACACTATATAGAATGACATTCAGGGATTAAGAGCAGTCATCAGGAGACCAGTATAATGAAAAACAATTTCATGGTAGATTTGTGCAGACAGAGACCTAGCTGGGGCAGCACTCTAAAAGTTGGCACACATACCAAGACACTGGGATGGTACAATGCTAAATCACTGAAAGCAGAGTTTCCAGAGTGTGATGTTATTAGCATACCAAGATATTTTGAACAATTTCATGCTCCCAACATTTTGGAGACAGCCCCTTCCTGTTCCAACATGGCTGCGCACCAGTGCACAAAGCAAGGTCCACAAAAACATGGATGAGGGAGTTTGTTGTGGGAGAAGCCTCCTCGTTCAACATCAGTGTCTGAGCCTTCCCAGAAGAGTTGACGCTGTTATAACTGCAAATAGTGGGGCAACGAGCGATTACTTCTGGCAGTATAGTGTAGGTGCTGTGAGCAATGGGGAATAAAAATGGGCATCAGAGTGTTGAAACAGATTCCTACGCAGCAAAAAAGTAGGTAATGCAAGTCAAAAAAATAAATAAAAAATGAAGACTAAAGAACTTGATTGACTCTTTTCTCTTCTCAGACCGGCTTTCGATGCAAAAACCTAAGCCTAAGAGCACATTCAGTGCAAATCCTCATACACATTTTTGCAGATTACACTGGACAAATCACACAAAACACATTTAGCAAAAGATCCTAATAGATCTTTGTGAGCTACAAGTGTATATTTATATTTAAGGGACAAAAGCTAGCACAGGGGACCAGAGGCTATACTGTACTGAGGTGAAGAGCAATAATAATAATTTAGCTCTCAGCTGATTAGGTATTTAAGCCCAATTTACCAAAAAAAAAACCCTGAACTGTAATCACAAATCTTGAAAATTCCATCGTCTGATGGGGCGGGGGTAGGATTGGGGATGTCCAGAACTGGGTTGAAAAGGGATGAGGATAAGATGAGAAGGAACAGAGAGTGAAGTAATGAGTGTGGGTGAGGTGCTCCAGCCCGGGGGTCAGATTCTGTTCATGGAAACCATCTGGCCTGCTCCCTGCGAGCCACACCAAACACAAACCATCTCTCCCAGAAAAAACAGCACAGAGAGAAAATATCCTCCTCATTAATGCATGGCAGCTGCATTGGTCCACGTTACTTCATTTTTCCATGGCAACGGTCTCTCTGTTGCAGAAGATCCCATTTCAGTTTTGGTAGCAACGTGCTGCTCTGCCAAGGTCGAACACATTCATGTGTTAAATAAAAAGAATTACTGCTAAATTCCTAAAATAGAATCACCTCTTTCTTAGACTGGACTCGATCCCACAGAGAAGAGAATGGTAGAACCATCCCGCAGAAGAGGCAGGAGAAATAGGTGGGAAGATTGAGCATGACCAGTCTCTGCAGCACCGAGCTATAGGAGTCTCCACAAGTCGTATGATGTCACTATGACGAGACTGTCTGTCTAGCAATAAGTGCTAGACACAAGGAGACAAATTCCTCATTTTTTCACAATCAAATATTTGATAGATTCGATTATTCTACAAGCTACTTTTCATGAAAGTTTGTATGCTTTTGTAAAATTAAAAAGAAACATTTTTATACAGAATTTTCCCCTTAAAATTACATCTTTAAAGTGACCTGTCATAGGGTGAATACTCTGGCACTGCTCCCAGGGCTGAGCTCTGTAAAAACTAGAATATGCAACTTCAGTATCTCAGGGAAGAACTCTCATGAGAATTTGTGCTTTGCAACACACAGGAGCTGCTACGGTGTTCAGTTCAATACAAGAAGCAGCTAGCTCAGTTTTCCCGGTACGGACATTAAGGCAGAGGCTGCGATGAGGCCGAGTCATCTGAGGAAGCAAGGAGGAGAGCGAGTGTGACAGCGAGAGTCTGTACAAGAGTTAAAGGGGACATATTATACCTCTTTTTAAACAAGTTAGAAGAGGTCTATGGGCTACAAAACATGTTCATGAAGTTCTTTGCACAAAATCACTCACATAAACAGATCTCACCAGCTCTATTCACGCCAGTTTCAGTCCCATTCAGAACGAGCCGTTTAACGTCTCTGTCACTTTTGTGCAAAGAAGCTGTTGTTGGCCATGCCCCACCCAGCCCATGCATTTGTCTGATTCGGTAACAGCTACAATGACTTAAGGTGGAATAGAAGTAGTAATAAACGTAGCTGTTTATTGTTCAGCTTGCAGCATTGTGCCACCTTAAATGATGCAGTAGTTTTGTCCAAGCGCCTGCAACTGCTTAACTATTTAAGATGTTTAACAAAAACGTCAAAAATGCCCATGTTAGTGGATTATGTGAATATAGCGGCAGCATTTAAGGTGGAACTGAAATTTCGAAGAAATTTGGAAATAACTTGGAAATAACTATTTTTTTAAGGTGGTATGCAATAGTAAGCAACTTTTTGACTGTAGGTGTGTGTTTGGGGAATTTTAAGCAAGTACTAGATGGTATAAAAACATCAGTATATGTTCACTTTTCAGCTTCAAAATTTGGTTCATGATACAGTGGCACTGCAAGGTGTTTAAGGTTGTGGAGAGCAGTTGCACAGTGCACGACACCTCTAAATATATTCCCGGAGCTATGTCCAACCTCGAGAAGAACAGTCGCAGGTTTACCTCACTGCTGTTCCCGCAGCTCAGTCTTGTGTTTTTTCCCTCTTTTCATTCCCTGAAGTATAGTTTCTCTTCATCTTCTGATTATACACAAACTCTCCCTAACTTGAGACAAGGGGGCCTTACAGGGCGGTCCGGCTCTGCCTGCACAAACACCTTCACAAATGCCAGGGTGGATCTATGCAAATTTCCCTAGTGTGAAAAGCTGTAACAAGGGCAAAGTAAAAGTGGAACGTTAATATGAAACTAAAATATTCAACTAAGACTGGTTAGTTGCTTTGAAACATTCCACAATAAACAGGTGAATAGTATAAAAACATACAAAAAATAACCTGTTGAATTCTGTGGGTCAAAGCTCATTTCAGATGACAGTAGAAAAGACAGTAGGAATGTGTGCTGTGGTCATACAGATCTATGTTTCAACTTTTCTTCTTGGAGAAAAAAAAACAGACAAGGACTTCCCTGTGCCAGAGACAAAAGGGACCATCCGTATTGTTCCAATTTAATTTAATTTTGTTTATTGGGCACTCTTTACCACTGGCATTGTCACAAAGTAGCTTTGTAGAGTTCCAGCCCCAACTGAGCAAACCACAGTGAAAGTGGCAAGGAAAAAACTCCCTTAGAACACGAGGAAGAAACCTTGAGAGTAATCAAGGCACAAAAGAGGGGCGCATCCTTCTATGGTTGACACTGGAGCAAATCAACAATCAAAGCACAGAATTTCAACAAAGAACAGTAAGATAGGAGAATTATGGAGTAACAAAGAGTGCACAGTAGTCTATAACATGTGATCCATAAGCAGTTCCAGTGATTAAAAGCCCTGCCACATTTGGACATGAAAATGAGTTACAGACTACAGACCAGATCTGTCTCCTACGACACATCATCAAGAAGAGAATCAGAATAAAGTGCCCAGAGACTTTTATCAAGCAACAATGAGCAAAAATGACCACTAGCAACACTGAAAGAGTTAGTATCCTCAGTTCCTAAATGATTAAAAAGGCTAAGGTGATGTAACAGTAGTAAGCACTGTACTACTTTTTTGGTCTGATTTGTCTGTATTTTGTGGTTCATTATGTCTTTCATCAAACTCCTATTTTACATTCATTTAACACATTTTAAATCAGTACATACTGCTAGCCTGGAATAATTACTTCAGCTGAGTTTTTACTGTGCACCACCGCATTATTTACTCAATAGAACAGCCACTCGTGCTGTGAAAGCTAGCTGCTTTGTTTACTTCACAGCCAGTGATTCCCACAGAGCTGAGACCGCAGCATCCTGCAGGAGAGTGGGACACAAGCAGCAGGAGAAATGTAGGAAAAATAAACCCTGTAATTAGCAAATCAGAAATTTTATGTTCATCTAAAACAATTTATGATCAGACTGGGAAGAAGAAAGGAGGGTGGATCGCTTTATGTCATGTCGCTTTTCCATGCAGTGACTCCCAATGGCCCATCTGACACCACTGGTCAGGGCTGCCCTGGACCCTCTGAACTCAGGATGGCATTGTGGATGATGTGGATGATGCAGCTGTATACTTGCAGGACAAACTGTATTTCCACGTGGACACAACAGGCAGCACTGTGAGAATCATGTTTTTTGATTACTCCAGTGGATTCAACACCACACAGACATGAGGGGACAATCTTCATCAGATGTAGTTTAAAAAACCCATCTTATGGACAATAGACTACCCCATAGACTGCCAGCAGTTTATACAAATGCAGGGTTGTTTCAGATATGGCCAAGCACTGGGGCATCACGAGGGTCAATGCCGTAAGCTAGTTTTAAACTTTGTAAACTACAACTTAATATCAGTAAGAGGAAGCTCAGACCTCCCGTCCCCAAACATCACCTATGGATGGATGTGGAGATGGTACATAAGTACCTAAACGTGCACTTGGACGGCAAAACTGACTGGAGTTCTAACACCATTGCAGTGATTTAGAATGTACGGAGTTGTCTGCGCTCTCTTTGGAGACCTTGGTTTCCTCTGAACATTAAAACAGTCTGTTTCTGCTTTTGTTATATTCAATGCTGTTGTGTCCTGGGGAAACTGCATCAACAAATGTGCACAAGACAAACTGGACCAACTGATTAAGGACGTTGGCTTTGTTGCTGGAGTCAAACTGGACTCACTGGAGGCTGAGGCAGAACAACAAACCCGCAACAAGCTGCTCACCATTACAGACAATACATCACACCTCCCCTGCACACAGCATTGGAAAAATATTGAAGCACATTCAGCGGAAGACGGATACATCTGCACTGGGTTTGAGCATGCGTTGTAAGATCTTTCCTTTCCATTGCAATAAATTGCTACAACAAGCCTCCTTACTCCAGAGAAAAACTACTGCTGTGTAAACTGTGCTGAGCTACATTACACACCTCCATGTTTACCTGCTACTGTTTCTTTCACTTTCTTTCTGCATTCCAGACTGAACACACAAGTACAGTCTAAGACATCCTTATTATTCTATCACACCTAAAAAAATGTATCTTTCTAGTGCTTCTTCGAAGTTCCAGTTCCATCTTAAATGCTGCTGTGATATTCACACAATCACACTAACACCAGCATATTTGATGTTTTTTGTTACACCTTAAATAGTGAAGCAGGCGTTCTTTCTGTATGTCTTTCAGACATTCTAGAAAGGCTTATGATGCTCAGACTAATGCTGACTGGGACGATACAGGGTTGATCAAGTTAATCATGTTACAACTGTTTATTTATATATTGTTTTTTGAATAAATATTGTTTGTTTACACCTCAGGGTGGTGCAGCAGGTAGGTGTCGCAGTCACACAGCTCCAGGCACCTAGAGGTTGTGGGTTCGAGTCCCACTCAAGGTCACTGTCTGTGAGGAGTGTGGGGTGTTCTCCCTGTGTCTGCATGGGTTTCCTCCGGGTGACTGTCTGTGAGGAGTGTGATGTGTTCTTCCTGTGTCTGTGTGGGTTTCCTCTGGATGACTATCTGTGAGGAGTGTGGTGTGTTCTCCCTGTGTCTGCGTGGGTTTCCTTTGGGTGACTGACTGTGAGGAGTGTGGTGTGTTCTCTCTGTGTCTGCGTGGGTTTCCTCCGGGTGACTGACTTTGAGGAGTGTGGTGTGTTCTCCCTGTGTCTGCGTGGGTTTCCTCCGGGTGACTGTCTGTGAGGAGTGTGGTGTGTTCTCCCCGTGTCTGCATGGGTTTCCTCCAGGTGACTGTCTGTGAGGAGTTGGTAAAAATCTCAACAATTATGAGAATCATATGAAAAACTGCACATACCGACATACCATAACTATTTTAGTGCATAATAATATTCTAAAATTGACCAAGGGATATACGTTACGTTAGCAGCCAAGGCCCAGAAAGTGGACCCATCCTCCTCTAGTCAAATTATATGTAATGCACTTTCAACATAAAACGGCATGCAGAAACCTGTCAGAGTCTGTATAGATAATGGAGGTCTTTAGTAAAGGTCCCATCAAATACACAGGAGCTGCTGCACAGGGATAGCAGGTGCCACAGATGTAAGGCGGGTAAGGGAGTGATGTATAGCTTACCTGAAGCGTGAGCCGCTTTACAGCATCCCAGGCTTGAGCAATCATTTCTTTCATCCTCTCCTCCTTAGAAACTGAGCTTGTTGCAGGCAATTGCATAACTTTCATTGGAATAGAGAGGGGACGATTCTCTATATGAAAAAAATGAAACAAAACAACTAAATAAATAAACAAATAAGTTGCAGATAGCGTAATGTTACAATTTAATACAGCGATACTAAGCATGTTAGTGGGGCATATAAACATAATAATGTTGTTAAGACATAATCACCAAGTCCAGTGTGTTTTAAATGGCAATGTGAACATCCATGTGTTCACGCATTATATGTGCACACACACATCCTATAAGCCATTGTCTTTTCAAATAAAGAATAATGAATTTCTTAATGCTATAATTCTATATTCTTATCAATGACCCAAACTCCACAAACAATCTTTTAGACTCCTCAAAGCATTTTTGATGGAGGTATGCTCTCATAACCACATTCTGAGAGAAAAGGATGTAAACAGTGACCCCATATATCAGAAAACAGAGAGTGAGTGAGTATGTGACAGGGTGAGATCTCAGTTGACGAACTAAGCTGGGAAAACTACACACTTATCCACTCAGCTGCTGCAGTGTCCTGATACAGAGGAGTGAAAGCACCAGCACATAAATACCTAAATACAGCATCATTAGAACAGCTCACAGGGGGTTAACATAATCAGAGTACTGTACAGTACTGAAGAGAGAAAAGAAAATGTATTTCAGTGTTTTGGAATTCATTTGGGTTGCTATAAGGCTCCACGGAGCAAGGGCTAGGGTTCAAGTTGCTGGCATCACGTTGGTTAGTCTCTCTACTGCACAAAGGAAATAAATCAGGACTTTACAGCTGAAGAACGAGGCCTGAGGCAAAAACTTTATTTAGCTACACAGTTAACATGTCACATAGTGTCAGTGTGTATGAGTGAGTGTGTGTTAAATAGGCACAGGCACCCTAAATCTGGGGAACCAGAAGCCATATCAGTCAAATCTGGCGTACAAGAACCAAGAATACACACCTCCCAGTGGCCAATTTGCACCCTTCCCAAAGCGACAATGTGACTTACTGTCACAAAGAGTTAAATGAGGGGTCCACCAAAGCAAGTGTGCAATACAGAGGGATGTTGAACAGCATTTTACTTAAATCATGGCCTCAAAGTTAATATAAATACAACACAATAACAGCACACGTCTGATGCACTTTATGTGTCTGTAAAATCCCTGAATGACTCTCGTCTTTGTACAGCCACTGAGCATTCAGGAATGTTCCAGATGTAGTGTATTATTATGATGTGGGGTGTTGTGTATGTGGCTACCGCTTAAGTCACACACAACCACACACCTCTGCACCCATCATGAATGTTAATGTGTGTTATATGCAGCTGCTATTTGGAAATTTCCCCGACAAACATTTGTTACGGAATTGCATTCATTTAAAAAAAAAGGAGTATTTTGTGAAACCCAGACACACACACACCCTCCACAATATGCAACTGCTGAGAATTTACTGTAACCAACAACAATGCACATTAGCACAAAATAAATTATAATCCTTAGAACTACTTTCATTAAAGACATTTTTCTTAATTTTAGTATAATTTTAAAAATTACAATTTGTAAAGTACTGAGTCCTTCAGTACACATATCTAAAGTTATAGCACAAGCCTCGAGTGTATTACTGCAATTACACCTCAGTACGTTATCGCAGTTTATCATTAGGATTTTGTTTGTTTATCAAAGTTCTGTTAGGTTAAAAGTTCCACACACATATTCAATTTTTGCCCTTTTCAACTAACTCTGGAGCTTGACCTGGTTCGGTTCCGGATTTGCGAACCTCGGTTCTCTCCAATGAGCCGGTCTGCGTTTGCACCAGTTTTCTGTCTAAACCAGGACAGCTCCAGAGCTGGAGATAAACAGATAGAGTCAGTAGAATGTCATGGTTTAACCATTGTTTACAGCGGGTCCCTATCATAGTGATATATGTGTAAACGATGCCAAGTTCTCTCTGTTAAAGTTAAAAGTGAGTATTTTGGAGTATATGTCTGGTATGAGCCGTCCTGCTGAGCTGGGGTATGACAGCAGTAGAGAAAAATAGAGGCGCCTTGACTCGAGTTGAACACAGTCACAAAAACCACACAGACATAGCAACTTCCTGTTTTATTTTACTAGCCATTTTCTTTCGTTTAAAAATCAGAAAGTGGAAAACGGGTCCTCTGCGCAATAACTTTACTCTGTTCAAAATTAGGCGTGTGAAAGGAAACCGAAAGGGTTCCCTATTGGGTAAGAAAGTCTAGGAACCCCACCACTGTCTTGTAAGCGCTGGTGACGTTGCTAGCCTTCGTGTGTTTTGCGGAGTAACACCAGAAGAGCCTTAATCAGAGTGTCATTATCGGGCCATTTTGCCATTCATGGAATGTCTCTCAGCCAATCATATTGCAGAGTTGGAACTAAATATGGTATAATATTAATTAAAACTAAAGCTGTATATGAATGTTTCGGCACCCTGGTTAAAATAAATGTTTTGATCCACCACCAAATCACTTGTTCTGTGGGGGTCCTGTAGGGGTCTTGATCACTGAAGACCAGGGTGAAAAGAAGAGAATAAATTATGCCGAGCAACAAGTACCCCAGTCCAGAAACAAGGAGGTGGTCATGATGTTATGGCTGATCGGTGCATATGCGGCCCAATGGCTAACAGTCCCGGATCACAGCATTAAAGAGGACTTGTGATGAGTTCAAGGATAAGCCCTTTTAAGGCTTGTTAGCAATGTTTAAATCATTCCACTCTCTTATACCCAATCTCTGACAGTCTTAGCGAGCTTTATGTTTGTCTAGAATTGACTGAAGAGAGGTAGAGTTTGTTAGCTTCAATGAGTGCAGCTTTATAAGTGAGGCTGACATCCTGCAGGCTCCTAGACCGCCTATCCTTCTGTGTGAGAGTGAACACTAAGTGTGGTGTTTACTGAAAGTAATGTTAAAAGTTGCTCTTAGCTGACAGCAGATCTAAACACTGCAAAAGCCATCAAGCCATATTTAACAATTAAACAAAAGACAAGGCTTCAAAAGCTCTATACTGTTCAGACACACCCATACACTTTCAGAGAGCTACATACAAATGCCCTAATGGAGGATTATGTGTGGGATAATTGCAGCAGAGTTATCTCTCATCATAACAAGCTAGAGATTAAGTGCACAATTTAAAAGTGACCCAAGTACTGCACTGACAGATCTAAAGCAACAGATGTCAACACTGATGACTCTTTCTACAGGCCCACATTTCTCTCCCCCTACATTCTAGCTCTGATTTAAACTCTCACAGGGAAACAAGGCCCTAAGACTGAGTTTTACCCAGAAAACACCAATTATGTTCAATGTGTGCGAAAGGCTGCAGTGCCAAGACCCTTTTACAGGTGTAGCTACTGTAGCTCATGGACCATAGCTACTATACACGGAATCATCACAGGATTTGGAAAACCTACCTTGTATTTACACTCACTGTCCATTTTATTAGGTCCACTGACCACACAGGAGCACTTTGCAGTTTTTCAATTACAGGCTGTAGTTCACCTGTTTCTCTGCATACTTTTATATCCCCATTTCACCCTGCTTTTTAATGATTAGGACCCCTAGAGGTCCACAGAGCAGGTGTGATGTGGTGGTGGATCATTCTCAGCGCTGCAGTGACACTGACACAGTGGTTGTGTGTTAGTTTGTGTTGTGCTGGTACGAGTGGATCAGACACAGCAGTGCTGCTAGGGTTCCTTCAGTGTCACTACAGAACAGAGAACAGGCCACCAACCAAAAATAGCCAGATGTGGGTGGCGTTCTGTGTCCACGGATGAAGGACTTGAGGACGACCAACACATGTCTGAACCTATCATATCAGTGCAATACACACTAACACACCACTGCAGCGCTGAGAATGATCCACCACCCAAATACCTGCTCTGTGAGGTGTCCTGAAGAACAGGTTGAATTGAGGATAAGACAGTATGCAGAGAAACAGGTGGACTACAGTCTGTAATTGTAGAACTACAGCGTGCTCCTATATGGTCAGTCAAAACTCCTGACTGGTATTACATGTGCTTAGGGTACCTGTGACAGTCTTGGTTTTGACTGGGCTGCTGGCATATTCTGAGGCCTGATTGGACATCTGCTTAACCAGTGGTGTACTGCCTATAGATGCTTCTTCCTCTCTCCTCTTCATCTTCACAATGGGAACCCCACTTGCTGTCTGAAACATAGGAGTGAGGAGGAGTAGGCGGTAAACAAATCACATTCATTAACTCATTAAGTCATTAAGTCATAGTCACAAACTTAAGTTTCATTTCAATAAATTTATTGTTTGTTTTAACCCAAGGGCAGACCTCAAATCAAACTTTAGAGTATGTGTCGGGGAAAAAAAAGTGCTGTGCTCTTTAAGGTATTTCTAGTCAGTCATAAGTTTCTAGTCCATTCATGTAGGGGTGGGCAATAATTCAATATCAATATATATCACAATATAATGTGTTTCTATAACAATGATATGATGTGTTAAACACATATTCAATATTACAATATACATTATTTACAGTGTCTGCCACTGAGTGACGTTCATTACAGGGCACTGTCATCAGTATATATTAGTATAAATTTAATATAAAAATATTAATATTTACAAAGCCAAGAGGTTTATGTTTGATGGTGATGTCATGTTTCTTGTTTGTTCTTAGAACATTTTTAGTGGATTTTATGTTGTTCATATCGATATCAAAATTATATCGTATCAACCAAAATTAAGAAATATATTGTGATATATTTTGGCCGTTCATCATGAACGAGTACCGTTCATCAAATGTAGAGCTGACACACAGAGAGTTGAGAGAGAGCGTGAGAACTATATATCAATAAACAGCAGACTACAACTACAAGCACAAGTGCAGGACAACGTTTAGAAAATGAACACTCAGACAGAGAAGAAATACCTGCTGTGTTTGCCTGTTGCTGCTGGGTCTCTGAGGCTGGTGCAGCAGCCAGGTGGACAGAATGGGATCCAGGTTTACAGCAATGCCTTGCATACTAATGAGCATCACAGCACCTGTAAAACACACACATCATCATCATCACCACCGTCATCATATTAGCAATACATCAACATATCACTGGATTAAGAACCCCTACCCTGTATCTACACTCACTGTCCATTTTATCCATTTTTGGAGCATGGGAGGAAACCTGAGCACCCGGAGGAAACCCACGCAGACACAGGGAGAACACACCACACTCCTCACAGACAGTCACCCGGAGGAAACCCACACAGACACAGGGAGAACACACCACACTCCTCACAGACATTCAACCGGAGAAAACCCACGCGGACACAGGGAGAACACACCACACTCCTCACAGACAGTCACCTGGAGGAAACCCACGCGGACACAGGGAGAACACACCACACTCCTCACAGACAGTCACCCGGAGGAAACCCACGCAGACACAGGGAGAACACACCACACTCCTCACAGACAGTCACCGGGAGGAAACCCACGCAGACACAGGGAGAACACACCACACTCCTCACAGACAGTCACCCGGAGGAAACCCACGCAGACACAGGGAGAACACACCACACTCCTCACAGACAGTCACCCGGAGGAAACCCACGCAGACACAGGGAGAACACACCACACTCCTCACATACAGGGATTCAAACCCACAACCTCCAGGACCTTGGACCTGTAACAGAGACACTACCTGCTGCACCACCGTGCCACTCTGATCTGAGTGAATTCATAAAATTCACAAATTAAACAAATTAAACTCCCAATCTAGTTTAATGGAACTAATTACATTATAGTTCTCAATGTCTTTCTTCTATACACACAAACAGGAAGGTCACAAATGTGCAAATCACCTCGTTGGCACAAACATACTCTGCATGCCATATGAGTGGTCAAAGCATGTCATCAGAGAGCCAAAAATAACATTTTCTTTAGAGAAATCTCTGAGGAACTTGAGACTTTTTGAGGGTTTAGCTGATTCTTAAATAATAATCTTCACCACTGGGCCTGGCCGGATCTAATGGCCCAGGAGTGCAGCCATAATCATTCCCATGCCTTTGGGATTAAGGAGAATTCTGTAGAGGCAGGCCAGAATGCCTCAGTCTTCCGATAAGAGAACACGCCATCCTACAGATGAGTTCCGAAACCTTTCAGAGGGGATTTGTGAATCTTTTACCTCAGACCCCCAAGGAGCTGCAGCACGAGGGACTAGTCAGAAAAACAGAATCAAGGATAAAGCATAGTAAGCAGCATCAAGGTCAGGAGATAAAACTGAGAGCTTTTAGCCTTTCTAACTTAGAAGGTATTTCAAGAAATGTTACGTTTCTGTGACAATTAATATCAGATACACAAAACAATTTCATATCTACACTTTCTAAGCAGCACCACTACAGCAGTTTCCTTTTTAGCACACAGACATTAGCACGGTGGTTTCCCAGACAGGGATTAAACCTAGTCAATGAGAGGTTTATGTTTGATGGTGATGTCATGTTTCTTGTTTGTTGGCAGTTTTTCAGTGGATTTTATACAGTTCATATCGATATATGAATTATATCGTATCGACTACAATTAAGAAATATATTGTGATATACATTTTGGTGTTTTTGTATCGTCCAGCCCTACTTTGTATATTGCCATCTTACAGTGAAGTTATCTCTAAAGTCTCTCTCTCTCTCTCTCTCTCTCTCTGTGTGTGTGTGAAAAGTGGGAGAAGAGGGTTGCATTGACAATCCAACACAATGGGCAGCACTTTGAAAACATTTAATATGTGGTCAGAAACTTGTAAATAACTCATGAATGAATAAAGTTAAGTTAAATGAAACTTTACGTAAAACGAAAATCAAGCACACCATTGTTTTTCTTGTGAAATTCCCAATGAGTTTGATGTGTCACATGACCCTCTTCCCATTGAAAAAAACAAAAGTAGAATCCAAAATGGCCGACTTAAAAATGGCCACCATGGTCACCACCCATCTTGAAAAGTTTCCCCCCTCCCATATACTAATGTGCCACAAACAGGAAGTTAATATCACCAACCATTCCCATTTTATTAAGGTGTATCCATATAAATGGCCCACCCTATATATATATATATATATATACAAACAACAAATAATGCCCAATCACATTATTCCAGTGTGATCCTCTGTGTGTAATTGTGTTGGTTGTCCAAATCTCTCCTCGTGGAGTCCGTATTATTTGAGGTCATCATCCAGTACCTAGTTTTAGTGGTTAATAAATAAAGATTTTAAATAAAGTGAGCTGTGCATTTAACAAATTCATGTCAATCAAGGAGAATCTGAACAAAACATTTGTTCTTCAAACTCACTCTCACCTACTAATTTACAGAAAAAAACATTATTTATATTTCTTATTGGTTTTATATTATTATTTGTTTGTGTTTAAACGTGACTGTACTTAAATATAACTTTATACAAGCAGCACGCTCACCGAGAAGGCATTAGTTTAAATATATATCATTACCTTAGGGGCCTAAAACATCTGTACAGTACTGTGTATTACTGCATACATGTGTAATCAGTCGTAGTAAACATTGTTCTACTTCAACATCTTATTACCCTAAGAGTCCTTTGTACACTGCCATAGAAGAAACATGTTTAGTTCCCCAAAGGTTCCCTAAAGGATCCTATCAATACAGTAATATACTGAAAGGCTATGATGTTAAATATTAAATATCTCTGCTTCTGGTACATTATGAGAGAAAGTAAGATAAAAAAAAAAACACAGCAAGTGTAGAAATTGAGACAGCAAGAGAAAGACTGCAAGTGTGTGTGTGTGTGTGTGTGTCCTCCTTGACACCAAGCTAAGGTTAAACCACAATCCTGAGCCTTGAAACCAACACACGCTGGCCCTGGCCCACTGTAGTCACATGGCCACATGTGATAAGGGCCAGTTCACTAAACATCATCGGCTCCATTATGATAACATAAGACTTACTTAAAAAAACAAAAAAAGTCACTCATGTACATGTAGGACATAACATAGAGAACAATTGAGGAATAAAATAAAACACAAATTAGAATTACATTACAGTGCACTGGGTAGTGGAGGAGTAAAGAGTCCAGTTGTCCATCGTCCTCCATGGCCTCTGGAGGGTCCAGGCTTTGTTCCACTACAGAGTTCATATCCTTGACCTTTTTTTTCAGAAATGTACCCTAATTTACTTGCCACAATGGACCTTTTGGAAAGGTGTACAAACTCCCCCAAAAGTGTTTCACTGCTGTGCTCCCAGTACAGCTCTGAATCCAACAGATAGCTAGTTTTAATCTTTCTTTTTAAGTTAAAAGTGTTTAAGTTTATGGTGATGTTTTTCTTACACCACTAAACAAGACCACCCTACTGCCCTCTGTAAACCCTCCACCGTTTCCTTCACTGATGCAGCTCAGTTTTACACCTCTCATTACTAGTGGTGTCAATCGATTTAAAAACATTCAAGTTAATCACAATGACATTCTGTGATTAATTGCAAGTTAAAATGCTAGTATTTCCTTGTTTTTTTTTGTCATTTTTGGGGAAGGAAGATGTAGCAAATAAATGTGTAGATTGACAAACTGGTTGGAGAAAACCATCCATTTTACTTAATTATAATATTTTTATTTATAATACAGTTTCAGTGATTTTGAATTTGCATTTGCATCTCACACATTGTTGAGTAAAGGTTTCAGGGAGAGAGTTGATATATATATATATATATAAAAAATAGAGAGAGAGAGAGAGAGAGAGTGCGAGGGGGGGGTGGTTATGAGATTTAATACATGTTTATTTCAGCATAAAAATTATGTAATCTACATATTGAAGGGAGTTTTGGCCAAGTTTGTTAAAATTATTCATTTGCATTAAAATAAATGAATGCGTTAAACTCTCCAGATTATTCAGGTGTTAATGGGTCAAAGTTGAGAGCGCTACTCGCATTTGAACACTGCACAAAGTTGTGCAATGAGCACCTCTGACCTGCAAAGACTTGACCATAGGCAGTGAACCACTCTTGGGGCTTACTGTTGTATGTCAAGCTGTAAAAGCCTGACAGGCACTGTGGGGTCTGGAGGTCGGTCTCCGGCTATAGGGGTTTATAGTCAGTCATTGCCTGTGAGGTCTGATGGACAGTCATTAGCTGTAGGGGCTAAAGGAGGAGTTGATGTAGTCTGTCACATTTTGTCTGCTCTGAAGTCGTTATAGAACACCTCTCAGTCTGTGGTTTCGAGTCAAAAAGTGAAAGTCATAGTGCAACCATAATAAAAATACACAATGTAACGATGAAAAAAAAAAAGAAGTAGATGTGTTTCATGGCATTAAAAATGGGCGAAAACGGTGTCCTTTAAATTTATTTGTATTTAAATGAACAGTATTATCGGTGCTAATCCGGTCCCAGTGTGGAAATCTCCTGAATGATCTGATGACCCAAACTAACCTGGAAACACGTGAACACATCTCGCAAGAAGCCAAGCCGTTCTTTGTCAATATTAATATTAAAGTAAGTTTAAAACATATTTAACTGCCAGCAGCACCCTGTAATGAACGTCAGTCAGTGACCGATGTTGTAAATTGTGTATACTGAAATATTAAAAATGTGTTGTTATTTAAACATTTTATATTGCAATACTGACAGTGATTTATTGTCCAGGACGATGTGAACCAAAAGGAAAATAATCTGAAGAATCATAGGCTGTAAAGTTCTGTCTAAGAAACCCACTATAGTTTCTGTAAACTGTGGAAAAGATATTAAAAAAAAAGTGAAAAAATCTCAAACCAGAGCACTGTGAAAAATTGGTGACGTTCTGCTGGCACATGTTCTTCCTACTAACATTTAAGGGCTTTATTTGGTTTGTTTGTATTTTGTTTATGTTTTTTAAGCATGACATTCATCTGCATCCTTCTATTCACATACAAGATAAATGTGAAGAGCTGTGACTTTAAAATTAAAAAGTTGTTCTCTAATAGGATACTGCAGAGGAGATATAAGGAGAGATCACTGACCCATGATCAAAACACACTTGTGGATTCATGATATTGCGAATCATGAATATTAACTTTAGGGTTATTCTTTTCGTTTGGACTTATTTTTAATACCCTGGTAGTAATGGTTTTGACCAGATTCAATTAGCTAAAGGCCTTAGTGACTGAAGATATTTGATTAAACCATGGAAAACAGCATCTGGAGATCCTTCGTCATTATGAGATGAGCTCTAGAGCAGTCCGCTGAAGACACTGCGTCCTTGAACAGGCACCACGGGGGGATGTAAAAGTGTGTGTGGGGAACACACACTTACTCTTCTCCCAACAGAGCAGTTGCCATAACGTCACTTACATTCACTCTAAGTAATGCCATATTAAAGACGTTTAACAATTTACAGCTAATGGGTTCAGGCTGAGGAAAGAGAGGGAGTGGGAGGAGAGACAGAGAGAGAGTGTGGAATGTCTGTCTATAATCAGAAGGAACATAATCCCTAAGAGGCAAATCCAGAGGTAAATCTAGCAAAGCAAAATGACAAAAACAGCTTAAACTAAATCAAATCAAAATGTTAACATGGACAGCGATAACTACAAAATGTAACCAGCAATTAATGTAATTCAAACAACATTAAACAAATTAATGTCTAGGAGCTGTCGTTCCTAATTAGTCGTATTAACTGTTGCTAGGGTCAGTTATTTAAACCCACAGGAGTTGAGCAATTTCACACACACACACACACACACAGGACCTTGATTTTTTTACCTGGGAATATTTTCAAGAGAATAACATTTAACGTAGGTCTTCTGTTAACTGTCTTCAATGACTGGGAGTCTCCATACACTCAAAGAATGAAAATGACTGGAGCTTTCCACTGATGGACACATGATTCAGCTACAAGAGTGTCCTCGCAAGACTGTGGGCTACGAGTCTCATACACAGCAATAAAACAGTAAACTGAACAGGTCTGATAGGTCCTCATTAGACTGCTTATTAATCTCTCTGTTTGATTGTAGAAGAGAAACATGCAGCTCATCAGAGGTATGCAGCACAATCTACAAAAGGAGGACTTGGTTAGGATTTACACAAGGCCCTTCTGACTCTCCTGAGACTGTAAAAAAGATCGCAGCATATTGTGCAGAGGAGAAAAGGTAATGAAATCAGAGACGTGTATCAGTTAACGTAATAATGGTGTATGTTATGTTTTGTCTACGGCAGTTAACACGCAGATATTTCCTTGTATTTTTGGGAGGGAGATAAACGTGAAGTGTGATGACGTTTTATTTATATCATGATCGTTTCTTAATTTTAGTCGATACAATATAATTCCACTATAAAATCCAATTGCAAAGGAACGAGAATTAAATATAATGTAAAATGACACCAAGCAAATACGTATTAATGCGTATGTAATCTTTAAAACTTTATAAAGAATACAACTATAAACAGGGCAGTTGTTGGTGGCACTAATGACTAGAGACTTCATTTTAGTCACAATTCTGACATTCACTGTTGGCCCACTGTAGGGTTAAGGCTTCAACGGCTAGCGGAGGGTTATTTTGTAGGGGACCACTGTTAGGTGAGGTTTGATTCTTTAGAGCTGAAGGGCCTCAGATAAAGAGCTTCCTGAGCAGCCCAATTTGTCAACACAACCAGTAGTGAGCAGGGTGGACTTGAGTGCCTCTTTACCCTCTGAGAACCCCCTTTTATCTTATGCTTGTATATGCTCAGAGGAAGGAGTAAAAGCAGTGTGTATATGTGCGAGCTGTTAGAGTGTGTGTTTATGGGAGTTAGCCTGATGGGTTCCTACAATACAGAAAAGGATTTGTACCACCCATGAACACAAGGGCAAGCCTTCAGAGTGAGGATGCAGAAGCTTTTACAACTACTGTGCTGCACAATGCCACACACAGTGTGCGTACAAACATGTGTCAAGCACATAAAGTGATATGATCCAAATGTACACGGATGTATGAGGATATGACGCAATAAGAGCCATTGCTTTGTGTGGAATTGTTTTAATTACTTTAATGTTCCTTACCAAAAATATTATCATATGAAACACAAAGCCTTCCTAAAACGTACAGAAAAATGAGAACACTTGAGGATGGATTTTGGCTGGAAAGCTGACTGCGGAAACAGCTGGCTATGTAGGCAGTGGCTAAAAAGGCTGCGCACACCTGCAATATCTGAAAGTGTCTACCACCCCTTTCCTCCATGATGAGAGATGGCCTTGTTTACAAGGCCACATCAAAGCTCTCTGGACAGTGAACTCCTTATCTTCAACTTTCATTATCATCAGATTGATGTTTAACACCCTTCAACATCACACAGCGGCAGGGAAAGACCACAAGCAAAACAAAGAGTAGGGGGGTGTTATACAAGGCCAGAGTGAAAAGTCTGACTTTCTATCCCACCCTGACTCAAAAGGCGCTTTTACACTGCGCTGTATCTAATGCAGCAAAAACACCATCTCTAATGGGAAACGTGGTCTTTGGAAACTAAAATTATGACGGCTGGAAGGTTAAGCGCCGGTTACTGGTCATGTATTCACACATTGTTTTTAGGACTCTGCAAAGCAGTAGTGTTTATTCTTTCCTTATAGCTCCGTCCGGCTCTCACTGTTTTCTTACATCAGCCACAACTCCAATGAGTGTTTGAGGCTTTTCAAAAGTCCATGGCTTCATTGCACAAGATGTTGTTGTGCATAGGATTTATTAAAAAAAAGTGATCTCTTCTGTAGTTGGGAAATTTTACAAGAAGCTAATCTGTGCTGGAGGTCTGTATTTTACTATGTAGTCAAGTCTCTCTGGTCAATCAGCGCTTTGCAAGGTTTACATGTCAAGTGTAGTCCCTACTTACATAATAGACATAATAGCTTTCTGCGTAATAAAACATAATGATTGCAAAACAATAAGGCCATTTAGTATTTAGAAGCCTGGGAAACACTATCACTGTAAACTGCACATATATATGAACCAAAAGGAACGGCTCCTTTTATGAGTACTATGCCTTTGTGTATTCTGATGAGAAATTGGCACACAGGCAAACCATTCGTTAATTAATTGATCAATAAACAACAAGAAACTTTAAAGGAATTATTCCATAAGTGCTAGATTTTCTTTAAACACATTTTTGGATTTCTTAACCACTGTTGGATATTAAATCTGAAAGAGTGGAATGATTAAAGATGGAGAGACAGAGAGGGAAGAAAAAAAAAACCCAAAAACATATGTTATTGGTAGGGAGAAAAAAAAGTAAGAGGAGATATACATGAGATAACAGAGAATCCTGGCTCACCCGCTGCTGAACTGCAGCAGTATCTCGATATGGCTGATTGTATCTCCTAGCATTAGATACTCCCTGACCAACCACCCACCCAATCTCTCATAATCTCAGAGATGGTGGGCCTCCAGGTGGGCCTCCAGGCGGTCCCAGAAAGGCCATGAGGGGGTTAATCAAGCCCCCCACATATATTTCACAAAAAATAAATAAAAATTTGGTGACAAATTGGTGAGCATACTCTCAGGCACTGTGTGTTCAGAGGATCTTCCTCTCCGCAGAATACTGGTCAAAGCAGGCAATAACACAAGCAACAACTATTCCTGAATATAACTGAAAACAACTGCACAAATTCTCTGATCCAGAACATATCCAGATGCTGATCAACATAAAGTACAATGCAAATATTACACCAGCCGTCAACTCATTATATACTATTACTTTTTAATAATGCAGGTCTAATTTGTTTGTGGACGGCACGGTGGAGTGTGGTGTGTTCTCCCTGTGTCTGCATGGGTTTCTTCCAGGTGACTGTCTGTGAGGAGTGTGGTATTCTCCCTGTGTCTCTGGGGGTTTCCTCCGGGTGACTGTCTGTGAGGAGTGTGGTGTGTTCTCCCTGTGTCTACGTGGGTTTCCTCCGGGTGACTGTCTGTAAGGAGTGTGGTGCGTTTTCCCTGTGTCTGCGTGGGTTTCCTCCAGGTGTGCTGGTTTCCTCCCACGCTCCAAAAACACACGTTGGTAGGTGGATTGGCGACTCAAAAGTGTCCGTAGGTGTGTGTTTGTGTCGCCCTGTGAAGGACTGGTGTATTCCTGCCTTGCGCTCAATGATTCCAGGTAGGCTCTGGACCCACTGCGACCCTGAACTGGATAAGTGGTTACAGATGAACGAATGACTGAATTAATTAATTAATTAATAGTTTGGTTGGTTTTTCTAACCATGTCCATTTCCCCCCCAAAAAAGTCATATATATTTATTCCTATTCCATTAATATTCAACATACTGTTGGGTAAATGAATGAATGAATGAATGAATGAATGATAGATAAACAGATAGATGTGTACTTATTGTCACTCAAAAAATGTACATGTAATTGGTCACCCAAAATTTGCATAGAGTGATTAATACAGGAAAATAACTTAATTAGATGCATGTTGCCCATCTGTCAAACTGCTTTTAAAAGAATCATATATTCTAGGGCTTTTAAACATAGGGTTATATTAAGTGAGCCTTTGACACTGCAACCATACCTACATGGTGTAATCAGAGCTGCTTTGTGCATCTAAAACATCTCCAGTGAAACTGAAATTTGTTGGACTAAACACAGGTGCACTATTTTTTCAAGTGTGCACAACACCATCACAGTGATTTTTAATATTGGGAGCTATATAACAAATTAGCAAATACTGACATGAGTGGCTGTGTGTGTTCAGCTAAGAGAAGAGGAGGTGAGGTAAGAAGGGCTGTGATTGCTGGGAGGTGTAATCACTCCTGAACAGTTCTCTGAGTTATAACACTGAAAGGAGAAGGTCAGCCAGCTTAAATCACTATACACTCAGGAAAACATCTCAGCTTTGAATTTACAAGGTTAAAAATGAAGACTGGACTTCAGTGTCAGGTCCAGTGAAGACAGCCGTGAAATACTACTGCAATTACAAAATGCTTGCTTTGACTGTTACTGGTGACAGGCTCTTTGGTTCATGGTGTTATTTATGATTTAATTTTACAAGCAATATTCACAATGAGCAAAGCTATGAAATTTATTTTTTAAAAGAGGAAGTTAAAACTGAGTTTGAACCTAAATACAGTGAACTAAATCATATTCATTAATACGTTCATACTTGTTTACTGAACAACATTCAGAGGATGTTAAGCCTGTCTGTGCTCCGCTCCGCCAAGATCTTCACTCATACAAGTATCACAGGCAAAAACAGATTTAGTTACTGTGTCTGTAGAAGGTAGAAGCTGCTGGGCTCAGACACTGTAAAACTAACACAAACAATACACGATGCAATGGGTAAAAAGAAGCTGCATGCTCAAGGGTCAGGTTAAGAACTGAGCTATGGTGCGTTTAACAGATCACTGACGGTTAATATTTACTCGGGGAGGTCTCAGTGCTGGACGTTTTCTGGTGGGTGAAGCAGTTAAACAGAGCCAGATATTCCAGAGAATAGTACACACATACACTCTCATTCCCCCACTCGCTCTCTCATACACACACCCACACACACATGAAAATCTAAACGTTTCCCAATTTCCCTAAAACATTGATGTGTATGTGTGTCAGAGAGAGAGAGAGACTCATAAAGCACGACTGCTATGCTGGTCTTATTGAGTGGCCTCAATAACAGATCCCTGCTTCACTGGTTCCTAACAAGCTAAAAACCACATAGAAAAAGAAAAATGCATCAAAGTTACTGAATTTTAACTCTCTCTCCATCCTCTTCCAACACGCACAATCTACATGTTAGACGTATTTTGGGTTTCTTGAGGGTATGAGAACGCATGGCTCTGAACAGATGCCCTTACTGAGCAGTAGGGGTGCAATAAATAATAATAGTATAACAAAAAGGTAAAAAATAAAAAGAAAATAGATTTTATATAGTGCCTCTTTCATACCCGAGGTAGCTTTACAGCTCAAGAAAAAATACAAAAAAAAAAAAACAAACAGAACAAAAAGAGTACAAAACAACACAATTAGCAGAGGTGAGAGTACATATTCTGCCAATGAGCCACACCCTTGGTCAATTTTAGCAGCAGCTAGCAGCAGTGAATGCAGGCTGCTGCCTTAACATTAGCATCAGCTTGCAGGAGTGTTAGCAGATACTTAGAAACAGGGCAGCAAGGATGACAACAAGGTCCTTCAGTCAATATTAGCAAAAGGTAGCAGCAATAATAACAGGCTCCCTAAGTTGACATTAGTATCAACTAACAGGAGTGTTAGCAGGCCCCTAGCCACTTGTTAGTAGTGATGACAAAAGACTCCCTCAGTTGACAACGTTAGCAGCAGCTAGCAGAACAGTCAGCGATCTGCTAGCCACCAGACAGCCTTGCTCTGTCAACAGTAGCAGAAGAGAAAACTGTTCACTAGCAGGCCACCAGCCACCAAGTGATGGTAACAGGCTGCCTCTGCAAATAGCCCCAGCAGATAGAAGCAGTGTTAGCAAACAGGGAGCTGTTGAACAGCAGCAAAGAAATCGGGTCAGCAGACCCAGTCTGCTGTACTGGTGATAGTAGCTAAGCGCTAAATAGTGACATAGAATCTAAAACCAATGATCAAATTATACCCGTTATTTAAACTGACAACCAGTTGGTGACATCATCACATGTTGGTGACATTATCACATGCATACCCTACTCAGAATGGGCTGATATGGGCATTATGGCTTAATGGAGTGTAGTGAACAATGTGAACTGCAACATTTGCAAAACTGGCCTTGCCTTGTACTGGACAGCATCAGTTATGCTGGAACATGGAAACCTGGCTGATTTTCTGAATGGTAAAGACTTATCTCAGTAATCAGTTAGTTAGCAAATGTTACATGATGTTCTGGGCTGAACTGTTTTCTAACTTAAAATATGTTTTCTCTTGCTAAAGAAACTGTTAATAGTTAAAAAAAAATCCAATGGACTTTGGAATGGAAACAGCGTTAAAATTGAATCAAAAGACATATTTCTAAATGTATCATTTATTGTTAGTAACGGTAACTTTAAAGACTAGCTAAATATCTATTTAGTCACATGAACAGCACACATTTTACTATAAATACATTCATTAATTGCAGCCCTACTTAGCAGTAATAATCTGGCACATGAAAGCTTTGAAAGCATCAATGAGCAAACCAGCCTTATCTAGAAACACTAGATTTAACCTCAAAAATGTTTATTCTTTATCAGTGCTAGCCAGTGCAATGACTTCTAAGTCATCTAAAACTAAAAGTCAAAGTTAATATAATCAAGCATGCACTCACCCTTCCTTCTCTCTGTCATACACTTTTCCCTGAACTTCTGCATTCCAGTGACTAGCTGCCACATGGGGGCAGTGGTTTCACAAGTAACAAAAAAAAATAAGTCACACTCTCCCATGTAAAAACTACTGTCTGAAAGGACAGCTGTACGAAAAGGAAGCAAAGCAGCAGATAGAAAAGATCAACAGAGATGCACTGATCTAATACAACCTGCATTAACCCCTTATTACTCTTTGTCTCTGTTTTCACATACACACAACTTTCCAAAACCTTTCCTCTGTCTTCATGTGCTCAGTCTTGCCATCACCCTTTGCCCTTCCAAATATTCTACCGCTATCTACTCCCCCTCTTTGTTCCATTTCAGTGCCTTTAAAAAAAACAGCATGTTCACCAAAGGCTCGGCCCTAATCTCTGTCTGGATTGGCCTTCATTTCATTGCTGTAAGCACATAATCTAAGGAAGGCCATACAAATACACACATGTATACCACGTGGCTGCCTACACAGTCAATCTGAAGTCATTAAGATATCAGGCAAATGTTAAACATCTGTTTTTACCTTAGTTTAGCCTTGTCACATCGTAAATTATTTAACTCCGTACCGTTTAGCTTGGAAGCAGACAGTTTGTGAAGGGTAATAATAATAATAATAATAATAATAATAATAATAATAATACACTAAATATTTTATGACATTAAATCTCAACAGTCTATATAACTGTTTCATTTATGCCACATTTTTAAGAGGCGTAACTGTGTGGCATGTCTTAGCTGCAGAAGTCTTCTGATTCTTTCTTCTTTGAACCATACAGATAAACTTACGGGTCCACCACATGCAGACACTGAATAGTCTGCATATTCTGATGACATTTTTTAAAATAAACATAAAATAAACAATGACTATCTAAGTCTACATTCACTTTTTATAAATACACACAGTGTCTCAGTATGTACAGTAGTAAGACAGATCTGCAGCCTCCTACTCCGTCACAGCCTCCTGTTGTGCATTTCTGCACTGCAGTTCTGCACACTTCAAACCAGCCCAGCAATTACTCATAAGCAATGCAGTAAAAACCACACCACAACCCGCCACATTCTGTTACCCCAGAGGTCGTAAAGCATCCAGGTCAACCCCAACACAAAGGCTCTTTACTGCGGGTTTAGTGTGTTTGGTGGATCTGTTCACAACTGAACTGGCTTATAACTCACTCACTAAGGGATTTGCACAACATACTCATTCACATTTAGGAGCTGTTCCATAAGGGGGTGCTATTATGCTTCAATGATACTTCATGTCATTTTTCAAATCAAAAGCAATGTCTGTGATTGTGGGGAATAGCTGTTCTCTCTGGTAAAATATGGCTGTATTTGGCTGAAGTTTTAAATGCACTCAATAGAAACTCATTTGTTACTTGAGTTGTTTCATTTTGTAGCACTTTCTTTCTGTGTTTACTTTCATGCAGTTAGTCATCTACTACACTAAGGCATAGTAAACAAATTCGATTGGTCTCGAGCACACAGACTGAGGAGCTAGCAAATGGTGGTATTTTATTATTTTTTCTTAAAATCGTGAATGTTGCCTATTATAAGGACAGAACGGTGGCACAGCAGGTAGTGTTGCTATCACACAGCTCCAGGTACCTGGAGGTTGTGTGTTTGAGTCCCGCTCTGACTGTCTGTGAGGAGTGTGATGTGTTCTCTCTGTGTCTGCGTGGGTTTCCTCCGGGTGACTGTCTGTGAGGAGTGTGGTGTGTTCTCCCTGTGTCTGCGTGGGTTTCCTCCAGGTGACTGTCGGTGAGGAGTGTGGTGTGTTCTCCTTGTGTCTGCGTGGGTTTCCTCCGGGTGACTGTCTGTGAGCAGTGTGGTGTGTTCTCCCTGTGTCTGCATGTGTTTCCTCCGGGTGACTGTCTGTGAGCAGTGTGCTGTGTTCTCCCTGTGTCTGTGGGGGTTTCCTCCGGGTGATCCGGTTTCCTCCCACGTTCCAAAAACACACGTTTGTAGGTGGATTGGTGACTCAAAGTGTCCGTAGGTGTGAGTGTGTGTCGCCCTGTGAAGGACTGGCGCCCCCTCAAGGGTGTAATCCTGCCTTAGGCTCCAGAACCACCGCAACCCTGAACTGGATAAGGCTTACAGACAATGAATGAATGAATGTTGCCTTTAAGTGCTGGTTCATGCTGTTCAGTGTTGTGGTTCTGTAGAGTTTGTGTACTGGGTATTCTGCTCTAACTTATCCAACCCTCTATAGCACAGTAGAAAACCAGATGCTCTTCTAACAAACATATTCTGAAGTTGAGAGGCAGGATCTGATATGGAAACTGACAGTTTAATTCATGGATTCTCTCTGACATCCTGCTGAACAAAACACGGGACTCTATGAAACACACACACACACACACACACACACTGACACAGACACAACCACCCCCACTAAAAACATAAATGACTAGCCTTTAAAGTTTCCATTACTCTCCATTCCTCACAGCAGAAATGTTCTGCTTTCAGTAGGAAAAGATGAAAAGACTCCAGATAACTACGCCCAGGTAGAGTAATTACACAGAGAGAAGCTGCAGAAGCAGTCAGAAGCACAAGTTTTATTGCTGGCACAACTGAGGAACCTCCCATGTCCTTGCTTTCTGAGCTGTTACATCAATCTAGCATCCAGTGTAGAGGGTGAGATAGGGAGGATATCCCACTCCTGGGAGGGGATGGGAGCAGGGATGACTATAGCAACAGACAAAGAGCAAGTAACTCCTCAGAGGAACATGCAGACCCTCCCCAGCACCCATCTCTCAACAGCAACCTACCTACTGACCTTATCAAACCTGTATGGCTTTAGCGTGCACGCACACAAACACACAGAGAGAGAGAGAGAGAGAGAGAGAGAGAGAGAGAGAGAGAACTTAAATTCCTCTCTTATTCCTCAATTCCGTGATTCTGTCTGTTTTCCGCATCCCAGAAATCATAGGGACTTTTTTTTTATATTGTACAGCTCCAGTAAAAGGGTTTTTTTCTGAAGCACAGAAATACACAAATAATGTGGTGTTCACATGATTGTGTCACATATATTTAGAATGAGTTTATTACTTTAATGATTATTTAGCTGTTTTTTTCTTATGCTTATTATTGTGTAATTATTATCTTCTTTAGACAGAGATTTATTCATTCGTGGGATTTTTCTACATGTTTATGCTGTCCCGCTCTCTGTGTCACAGGATTGGTTAAACACAGTTCTACACAGGACACTGACGCTTAGTCCCACGCCGCAAGGTATTGTGATGCTTGCAGGACTCGCAAAACCTGCCACAATACCGTTTAGACTTTTATTGTGATTCTACAGTTTGTTTGGCCATGGGTGCCAGATCTTGAGGTGTTGTTGCACCCAAACTCTGGAATAAGCTCCTGCAGAGACATCTCCTACATGTCAGCTTTCAAATCACAGTTAAAGTCCCAGCTGTTCCCTGTGCCCTATCCGTTTTGCTAAATAAGGCCCCAAAGCTGTGCATTTTTTTTTTGTTCTTTTTGTTTAATAGTCGGTTAGTGTTTATTACTCTCATATATGTTTACCTGTCCTTTTCCCTTTCTGCCCTGATGTTATGTCTGTGTCTGTAGGTATCCATGCTTTTGTAAGGGACTAGTTGCGGGGGGTGCTCCATCACTCCCCAAATGGACCACATTCTCAGCCCATCTAGGTTAAGAAAGGGCAAAAGTTTAACAACAAGAGAGACACACAGAGTGGTAAATCACCTACCACTCCTTCACCCCACACTTCATACACACAGTCTGAGCTTTAGCCTACTCATTCATCAGCAGGACAGCCTACAGAGCACAGCAGATTCACCACTCTTCACCAGTTCTGTCTGCGTGAAAAAAAAAGGAAAGGAAAGAAGAAGAAGAAAAAAGACATCTTTCTTCCCGCCACAACTTCTCTCTCTCTCTCTCTAGTAGTCAGTGGGTTACTCTGTTGCCCATTTGGGTGTCTGGGTGCCCAGGGCAAAACAGACCTCTTAAGGCCCAAATAGCTACCTGCTGCTTCTGCACACGCCACCTGTGTTCACTGAGACACCACACACAGAGACACATTAACACACATACACAAGTAATGCTACCGATTTACACAAAGGAATGAAAGGAATCAAAGCCTTCTTTTTCTCTCTTTTTTGCACCATATATCAGTGAACATCCTTTTGCATTGCTGTAGGTTAGAAGCAGCCTGCAGAGGTAGAAGAAAAAATAAGTGCTTGATTTGAGCAATCACTGGATTAGGAACCCCTACCCTGAATCTGCACTCACTGTCCATTCTCTCAGCTCCACTGACCACACAGGAGCACTCTGCAGTTCTGCAGTTACAGACTGTCCCCCTGTTCTTCAGCGCTCAGGACCCCCACAGAGCAGGTGTGATGTGGAGGTGGATCACTCTCAGCGCTGCAGTGACACTGACGTGGTGGTGGTGTGTTTGAGTGTTGTGGATCAGACACAGCAGTGCTGCTCGTGTTTTTTGGTTTTATTTTTTGGTGCTTTTGCTCGTGTTTTTGGTACTGGTTTAATTTTTAAGGCAGCTTAGTGATGGAACATAAATAAGCAGCTTTTGATTTGTTTTTTTTTTTTAATATACATATATTCCATTAGAACATGACTTGGCACTCACCTGCTTCCGAATACGGTCCAAGGAGGACTGTGGCATGATGCAGCGTATATTTCTACAGGGGATGAGGCAATGCTGATCATTTGGCTTGGCTACTAACTCTCTGAGACTGGCTGGAATAAGTCATCAACATTCGTTTCCAGAAACACGACGATAAAATGGAACTACAGATTACGAAGCCAGGGCCAGAGAGCAGACCCTTTGACTCTACCAGATTATGATGCTCTTCTATGTACCGAGCTGTACTTAAAGCCTCAGAGACTTGCACCATTCAGTGAAAAACAAACTCATTAAAGCAGCCTTGTGTTTGAAGAGAAAGACAAAGAGAGAGACAGATTTGTGCACACTCCTTCTCAAAGCCATAGTCAGACATTAGACATGAAACAGTATGGAATATTTATATCATTATCATTAAAAAGATCAAAAAGTACTTATACACACAAACTATTTCACAGTGTTTGATATTATATAACAAAAATGAGCAGAGCACTCTGTATACTCATTTAAATAAAGTTGAAACAAAAATAGACCTAAATGAAGAATACATTTCACACTCGTTTTTTCTGACTTCTTTACGACTTCTGTAAAGCTGTAAAAATCATGAGATTAAGCTCGTAATTGTTATATTAAGTTTTGTTTAACAGATAATCAACAATCATAAACGTCATTTTGGTTGTTTTTTGTGGAAATATATCTGCTACAGAGATTTCAAGAGGGATATTCATTTCAAATGGCTCATAGCGCACATAACAGTGAGATGAGACTGGGCACCACACCTTGGCTCTGTCTCTACGCCACGTTTCTCCCGATTCAAAACAACCCCATGTTACGTGAAGGGCTGGAAGTCTGCAGTAATTATTATTAAAAGACTATCACTAACTGGTTTTACAGTGGAACCAGTAACCGGGTCATGTCTAGTCAGCACAATTCTAATATTCCTGCCCACAGTCTCAGTAGGGGAAGGCTCTAGTACTTGGTATGATATTATACTCCCATCCCTCCCTCCCGTTCATCTTCATCACTGCCACCATGTCCCTACTCCGCAGTCGGGAGAATTCCTTGGTGGAAGAGTGTCACATTCCATCTCAGTGTGGCTCAAGCTTCCACATTCCTCCAGAGTGATTCCACTAATTACACACCTCTTATTCCTGGAGAACTGTGAGAAATCCCCCTCTAACCCTCAATCCCCACTCACTCACCCCAGACGCCCCCACTGCAGCTCTGTAATTAGCTTAATTAATTACAGCTTTACCCACAATTCTAGTGCTAATCCCACTACTCTATCAAAGCTATTCCCACTAAAGACTTTCTCTTTTGTCAGCACATTAACCATCAACCCCCCACACTCCCCCACCCCCAACCCCCTTTCATCCCGCCCCGTTTCTGAGAAAGGTGCTCGGGAAGGTTTAATGTTCTGTCCTGTTAAAGAAAGACGGGAGATCCTCTACTTTGCTCCAAAGTGGGAGGAGGGAATGAAGAATTATGGGAAAGTGTAGATGTGAATGGGCAGGAGACAGGCTCCCAACCCTCCCACAGTGCCTCATGTTTTGATATCTTCACTCAACCTCGGAGACACCAATTTGTTCTGCTACTAGAACAGAAAACTACCCTCTGAGCTCCAGCAGTGTGTCTTTAAAGCAGTTATCAGTAATGGTGAATAAGTAACTCAAATCTACTGTGGAACTATGAGGTTTTTTTTTTTTTGCTATTGAAAGAGGGACCTCAGAAGTAAGGAATAAATAAGACCAAAAAAAAACATGCTACTTTGAACTTTTATCATTACCCTTATTAAAATTAATCACACATTCATTCATACGTTTTCTGTAAACATTTCATCATCTTGAGCCATTAATTCATTCTGTAACCCTTCATCCTGAGCAGGGACATCTTGGGTCCATCAAATTCTCTCTCACTCACACACACACACACACACACACACACACACACACACACACACACACACACACACACACACACACAAGTTTCCTCTTAATAAATAACTAGTTCATCAACCAAAAAACATAATCTTATTTACGTAAAAACAGCAAGGACACATGCAAAAAAGGCTAACGCTATATGCACAATTACTACATGTTAATTCACATGTACATTATATGCAAATTATATTAATCATTAACTAAGATAACTGTGCAGCGTTTGGGGCCCCTGGGTGGTGCAGCATTCTAGATATTGTCCCGTCAACAGTCTGAGGACTGCACGTCCGGTCCTAAGTGATACCTCAGCCTACCTGAGAGTCCTAGACAGCACAATCTCCTTCACTGTCTAGGATGGTAGGATGGCTCTAATCTTTAGCATGTCAGCTGATGTGACAGATCTTGTCCTCTTGTGTTGTCCTCTGATGTGCTAAACTGTGTGGTGGCACTTCATCAGCAGCAGTGGGTGCCTCATATCACAAAAAAAAAGTATGTGTTACCCTCCCACCCACCTACCAAGGCTGGTGGCGCTGTGTGCTATCAGGGGTGATCCCGTAAAAACTGAAATGGCTTTCACTATGTTATTATTTCAATTTTATTTGGATGCATCAAGGTCCAAAAAATAAATATTTATTCAGCAGCTCCAACGTAACAAACACCTGATTAATGGAAATAAAGCTCTATTACTGAGGGGCTTGATCTGACATATGGCACGGCACAGCAAGCTTTTATGCAAAGACAACATTCAATTAGATAATGTACCTGCCTTGGTTTTTCTACCTCCTTTATTATCATGCGCTCACACACACACACCCATATCAAGTGTGTAATATCTATTTATTGGATTTATTTCGTACACAAATATTTTTCTCACATGATTTTTCTGGCAGACGGTGATGAACATCTGCACTGAAACACTTGCCTTTTATCCAGAAGTCACAGCTGGTACAATGAGGGAGAAAGATGTAATGTGGCAAAATGCCTTTCATTCACATTTTTCATTTGCTATCAGTCATAATAATGAGGCAGCAGTCAGCAGGCTCTTCAGGAAGGTAGTTGGAGCTCTCAGATAAAGTCTTCATTAAGTGTATTTCTGACAAACATTAATAATAAATTGCACCTTGGTGGGAAATGAATCCCATGCCCTGGGAATAGCATTACACCTAGTAGCTGACAAGCAAGATCAAGATTTTCCAGCTGTGCACTGGGAGATGAGAGAGAGGGGACTTCATTTTCCCAGGGCTCTATAAAAGCTTGCTCTGGATACCAGGGGGGAAATAAGTCACCAGAGAGAAACAAAATAAGGGAAATAAAGAGAAGTAGAGAGATTGAAAGGGAGGGGGTTGGGGGAGAGAGAGAGAATGAGAGAGAGAGCTTTTCTTCACTGTATTCCAAACTTCCATCTAGCTCATAAAAGAAAAGTAATCTATCCACTTGAAGCACATTTATCAATAGAAGGGAAATTAACATTTCCTTCAGATAAACAGTTGCATGAGCAGAAGTGTTTTTCTTTTTTTTAATAATAAGAAAATATAATAATAAATAGTTAAAGGCAACCTCTACAATTGTGGGAAAATGCTGTTGCTGTGTTTGCTTATATTCAGAAGCTCTGTATCTTTTTTTTTTTTAAAAGGTGGAACAGTGTGTTTAAAGAAAAAGAATAGCTGTTGTTTGTACGCGGCTGTAGTGGAAATTGTCTGTAAGGGTTTATTCACTGTTTGAATTCCCACAGAAACTCATTTGTAACTTGAGTTGTTTAGTTTTGTAGCACTTTCGCTCTGTGTTTACTTTCAGGCAGTTGGCGCTCTCCTGAATTTAGACTCAGTTCCATCTACAGCAAAAATAAGCCAATATTACCCACCTATAGAGCAGGAACAGAGCAATATCCTCATCTTGGTTCATGCTTTTCAACATTTAAGGGTCTATTCATTTATCTAAAATCCTCAAAATGCCATTTCTCTGCCTTGAGCAGAGAGGGAAACCCAGTCTATTGCACTCTTTATTGTCTTTAAAGCAACTTTCACATTCATTTTAATAAAAAAAAACACACATAATAATAAAAAATAAAGTCCAAGTCTTGCAGAAATGAACACCACACTCCACTAACTAAAGTCAATTAAATAGCGAATTGCATCTACAGATTTTTAGCTCGCATTATTGTTAATGCAAAAGCAGTATAATCTCCCTCCTCCTCCTTTGGGAGGCAATAAGCTGTAAAAGATGCCATTATATCAGACTCTATCTGCTCTACTCATGTCCAGGGTCTTAAAGACGTTACAGCACTGACCCAGAAAGACCTCACTTCACACACTCAAGATGACTGTTGACACTGATCTCCAGCTCGCTAGGAGCGTGACCGGTGCGACAGCTTAGCTCAGCCTTCTCTCCAAACACTCCTCTCAGCTTAAGCTGTGTGAGACTGTTCTGAGTCGTCCAACACACATGCCCTTCGCTAATTTACCTAATGTGCCATTGTTTGGACTTCACTCACCCCATTCCCTTGGTCTCTTGTAAACGCTGCCCGACGTGTCTGATACCAACCACAGGAACTCATTACCCTCCTAACTGTACCAGCTCGAGAATGATTTATTGTAAGTAATTGTTCTAAGAAGCTAAATGAATGTTGTGAAAATGAGACAATTTAATGAGGGTGAACGTTTGGATGTGGTGTGTCATTAACATTTATCTTGTAGAACTGAAAGAACTAGAGAGCGGTAGATGCTTGGGAGAGAGAAAAAAAAAAAGACACAATTTTAGCACGCCATTCCTCCAGGGCTAAAAGCCAAGAAAAAAGGTCACCCACATTCTGTTGTTTACACAAGAGCCTTAATGTCTATCTGCAGGCTCGTACCACGGTCAACTCTGACAGTACACGCCTTCTGACATTAGTTCTTGTCCAGTGAACAGGACTTATTTAAGTAGAGGGAAAGGTCGGTACGGTGTACAGAGACACAGTGCTAATGGCAAAACAGGTCTACGAGCACAGGGATGTCTAAACACGTCCAAGTAGCAAAGAGTTCAGTCTTAATGAGCATAAGCGAGAATAAAGAAAGAAAATAATAATAAAAAAAAAAAAATAATAATAAACGGGTCAAAGCCAGACTGTTTAGAACACAATACAACGATACAGAATCAACACAAACACACTCTTATCCGGCCTCTTACCTGTGCACAAAGCTAGAGCTGGAGTGTAAGGCCAAGGTGACACTAAGGCAGGGAGGGGGGTTTGGAGAGCAGCTAATGGTGAAGGAACTTCCTCAGAATTTTAGAAACTTAATTTTTTTTACTTAAACATGAATGTTTCCTTTAATTTATTCCTCTACTTGATGTTGCAAAATATTAATTCAAATGTAATTTAACAGGTTTAAGGTGTGTTTCACAACTCCTGAATCATCAGCTCTTAAAGTAATGTACTTTTGTGTCATGTCTATCGTTTGTTTTTTTGTTAACAATTAAAAACTTGGAGGACATCCACTAAATGAGGCAATTCCACAACTTTTCCCCAGGGCGTATGTTCCCGATATAAACAAATGTGTCACCCATTGCCAAAGACCAGACTGGAGCAGAGACATATCATTTAACAGTCATTTCCAAGCAAGCGCTGCTGATGCTTTTATTTAAAACACTACACTTGCCATTAAAAAAGAACTATGTGTGAACAAACTAACTTTGAAGGATTTTCTCTCTCTGTTTCAACCCAAGCGTGTCTTCACTTCTGCTCTTTTTCTCTCAAATATTCACATTTCAGGTTTTCCATCTCATCCTCATCTACAGCCAAATGCTATAAATAACTCGGAAATATGTTCATTGTTACAGTTTTCCACAGTCTTCACACGTTAATTCTTTGTTGCTTTCCTAATCTCCCTCACACTGTGTAAAAGATGATTAACACACTCTTTGTTGATGACTTCCCAGCTGTATCTGAGCTCTGCCGAACAGATCAGACTGAAGCTTTTATGGAACATCTTTAACATTCAGTGTTCTGCACATTTGATTATATGTAACAGTTCTGAGAAAAGCATAAATCATTGCCTTGCAGCTGTTGCTGCTGGGCCTTTGGGGAGCATATGCTCTCTTGTGCTTTCCCTCTCTCACTCCCTTTTTCTGCAATTATAGTGTACTCTAGTGCACCCCACCTTCCTTCAGGGAAGGCCCAGGGGACCACTTTAGGATAAGCAAACCCATGCTAGGTTTAAACACTGGAGACTTATGTCTTAAATGCTATCCTCTAATAGAATCCCAAATTTAATTGCTGTGCATACCGCATATTACAAGCTTCACTGTTGTTTATGCTACTGTCTGGAGGTAGTACATACAACAATGCACTTTAAGGATTGCTGCTCAATTTCGTTGTACATGTGCAATGACAATAAAGGCTATCTATCTATCTATCTATCTATCTATCTATCTAACATCACAATGCAGCAAAATATGATATTACAATACTAATATGTGAGAACGCAGACACAGGGAGAACACACCACACTCCTCACAGACAGTCACCCGGAGGAAACCCACGCAGACACAGGGAGAACACACCACACTCCTCACAGACAGTCACCCGGAGCGGGACTCGGACCCACAACCTCCAGGTCCCTGGAGCTGTGTGACTGCCAAATATGAACACAAATTGAAGCCTATGGCTGAGGTGGTTCTTTATAATGGTTCCTCATCTTCCATAACCACTTCATCCTGGTCAGGGTCCTGGTGGTTCAAGATTCCACCTGGAATCATGTGCGCAAAGCAAAGATACAGTATCTTTTTTTACAGAATTGTTCAGTAAAGGCAATAGTGTGTGTCTTTTATTATGATTTATGATTTAGTTCCTAAGTTTTAGCTAGATCTGTGTTCCAAGACATAGCTCGATGTACTGCAAAACTGCAAAAATATCATGCAGATAAATTTCTAGACCAGTGGTTTACAGTGTGTGTGTGTATGTCTGTGTGTGTTCAAGCATGTATGTGAAACACTTCATAAAAACGACGGCCTTGCCCTGCTACTTCTCATTCATCATATTAATTCCCCATTATTCATAACGTCAGAAGGAATATTACACATGTTGAGACACTGTTAGAGATGCATAAGAGGCTTCAGCCAAAATGTTCCTCTGCTGTAGATTTTATCTGGAGTGGCTGCATGATCAGAGGAGCTCTTAGACCGATACGCCACATAGTAAAGGGTTAACGTCAAGTACAAAAATTACAATCTGCATTAATGTCCATAAAAAGGAGGATTTTCAAAGACGTGCTGCTTGGATTCTTCTGTGATAAATCCAGCTCATTTAATTGTGCTTAATTTATTAGTGTGTTCCAACCTCTAGCTCATTACAGCCAAACAGATTGGTCTGGGTCTACAGGAGTTTGGGGAGCATACAACTCCCATTTTCTAAGTAAATTGGAATTTCTTTTTAATTTACTGGTAAACAATTAGATCCAAACCAGATGGAGGTGGCAGAATTCAAAGAGGGTCCATTTTTGTTAAGAGACTTTGTGCGCAAGAGATTAGAACACATGTTAAGAAACACTGCAGCAGTCTGGGAATTATTTAAATGTCATTTCAAGGTAATTAAACTTAACAATTTGAATAGCACTTTGAGGTTGTGTTTAAGAGAGAGAGAGAGAGAGAGAGAGAGAGAGAGAGAGAGAGAGAAGAGACATTTCAAAACATCTGGCATCTCTGTGACTCTCACTCCCAGCAAATGACATCGCAAGAGTTATGTATAAGATTATGAAAAAGATTATTATAAGGTTTATAAAATATGTGAGCAACACAAGGACATATTATAAACTGGCTCAAAAACGAAGTGTTTTTTTAGTGAATAATTGAAGTATTAGGTAATAAACATAAATATTCCCCGTATAGCTACATTCATCAGAGAACAAACCCAGTGAACACTGCTGAGACACTGTTGTTCTAAGTCTGAGCTCCTCATGCTGAGTCTGAAGCAGTCTGGCTTTCACTGACAGTACACAGCCTCAGGGATGTTTCTGAGAGTTATCTAGACATCTGACAAGCCCTTAGATGACGACACTTGAACTGGAAAATAGTTTCTGAATAAAATGTCAATAAATATTCAGATTCTATTTCTTCTAATGTATATTTATATTTATGTATTTATAGGCACAAGGCAGGATCACACCCTGGAGGGGGCGCCAGTCCTTCACAGGGCGACACACACTCACACATTCACTCACACATATGGACACTTTTTAGTCGCCAATCCACCTACCAACGTGTGTTTTTGGAGTGTGCGAGGGAACCGAAGCCCCGAGAGGAAACCCATGCAGACACAGGGAGAACACACCACACTCCTCACAGAAAGTCACCAGGAGGAAACCCACGCAGACACAGGGAGAACACACCACACTCATCACAGACAGTCACCCGGAGTGGGTCTCAAATCCACACCCTCCGGGTCCCTGGAGCTGTGACAGTGATACTACCTGCTGCACCACCATGCTGCTCAATTTAATAATTTATATATTTGAATTTATATATTACTAAAAATAAATGTTTTTATAATAATGGCCTGGTATTTATCAATATATTGGTGCTGTCCAAAGAAAAACACGTATCTCCAAAATATTAACTTTACAGAAGAAGGAAAAAAAAACCTTTTTAACTTTCAGTGGAAGTTTTTATTCAGTGTAATTTTGAAGCTTTTCTATCGGTCCATTCATCATGAAATTTACACACGATGTGAAGGACATTTGCGTGGTTCAAATGTCTAGTAAACTAAAAGTTGACAAAAATGGAGATATGTGTTTTTCACTGAACAGTGACGATATGAAAAATATATGTAATTTTCCTCTCACATCATGGCATTCATGCGGCTCTGAACGCACAGAGACAACACAGCCACATGGGACAGAATATGTGCATTTGATCTTCCTGCCAAGCAATGAAGCTCTTCCCAAACGTCACCATAACAAACTCTGTGCTTTCGCTAGACTCGGGGGAACAGGGTTCATGACCACGTTATATGAAGCCCTTCAGCAGATCTGGCAGAAGGTCATTATTTCTGTTGGATCTCTCATAGAGACCAACATGCACTGTGAGGGCAAGGAAGAGATATTTGTATGAACTAAATGAGGAAAAAAATCCCCACAGGGATTTTGACAGACATTGAAGGGAAACTAAACTGAACAAAACAGTACGCATTATGTATTAACACAAATTGTGGAATAAAAAAAAAAAAGATGGAGAGGAGGGTAAAAGTATGTACACACAAACCATTAAAACAATAAATAAAATAATATATAATTGAAAAATACATCCCTGCATCATCACACCATTTCCACTTTAAACAAAGATAAGCTACTAATAAACAATTGTTTTTCCATAAATTTCCCGAAGCTAAAACGACCATTGTAAAGTATGACTGGTTATTCATAATTTGTTCTCTGTCAAAATCATGGAAAGCCACTCATTTTTGAACAGGCAAAATGTAAATCCAACAATATCTTGCATGACTGACTTCTGCAGCATAGGGAGCAAGATGCTACTGACCTAGTTATAATTTAGCTAGTTAGTTAATTAGTTAGATAGTTCTTTCATTTATTCAATCATTGTCTGCCACAGAGGTCCACAGCAGTAAATGTGACCATGTTAAAAGAAAAAAATATATTAATATTTTTCTGGTAAAATAACGAGAAAATCCTTCACTTATAACTAGCACTGTAAATAGGGCTGGACAATATCGATATATATCACAATATAAAGTGTTTCAATGACAATGATATGATATTTAAACATACATTATTTACATGTCACTGACTGACAGCCATTAGAGGGCGCTGCCATTCAGTCAGCAATCAATTTTAAAGTTGGTTTAAAAATACTGTTATTGACAAAGCCAATGGGTTGTTGTTTGATAGTGATGTCATGATGCTTTCAGTTTTTCTGCTGCTTTTGTTTTTGCATTGCCCATATATAGGAATATATAGTATCGACCGAAATTAAGAAATATATTGTGATATAAATTTTGGCTGTATCGTCCAGCTCTAATGGTAAATGTGTTTGTGGGTGTACTCACCAGAGTTGCGGCAATCTGTATCAGTCTGCGGGATTTGCAAAGAAAAGGTGAGCAGGTCTGGTGCCAGAAGAGACTGTGGGCGGCGGCTTTCGCTCAGCCACTGTCTGCTGTAGAGCTCCTGTGTGTCGGATGGGCCCTGTAGCACAACCACCAGTTGCTCTCTCTGACCCTCACATACACCTGCAACAAAAAACACACACGGATACATATTTCGAGAAGACACTTCACACAATACACACCACATACAGTCACTGAAAGCAACCCAAACAGTATGCAATGCTCACTCTACTAGCTAAAGGTCTAAAGGTTAGGTAGACCAGTGATTCTCAAACTGAGCTATAACATCCTCCTAAAACAGTAGCTGGGTTTGGCCGAGTAAAGCTAGCTTCATTAGAAAATGTGAAATTTGATCTAGTGTGTAAGGACCTAATCTGGTTCAAACACTTTTACCACAAAGAGGCTATCAACTGTACTATTCCCAGTCTAAATACTAATGCTGATCCTTTCTTATGTCATGCTCTTGTTTCTACACCACTGTAATAGTACGATGTATAGAAATCATTCATAACGTGTGGCAATGAAACATATCAGAGTTCAGAATTTGACAAATTACCTTAAATATCTGGAGTGTGACTCTGAAATATTAATAAATTAAAATATATAATAAATAAATAAATAAAAGTGTAACGATCAGCAGTGTTTCAACTGCATTTAAAAATGTGACTTTCCATATTTCTTCCTCTCTGATGTAAACAACATGGTGTCAGAAATATGTGAAAAATACATAAAAGAGCTTTAAACTACTGCAAGCTGGTCCTAATGAGAATCGGATTTGTATTCAGATTTACAAGCCTCCCCATCATGTTATTTATATATAAAAAATAAAAATTCATCAGCTTTCAATTCCAACGCCAAATTCAAATTTCAATTCTGGACAGAGTGGGCAGCTTACCACAGCTGTAGACAAACCCTTGAAAAGAGATTTGTTATTAAAAAAAATAAATAAATAAAAGTTGGCAGCACGGTGGTGTAGCAGGTAGTGTGTCTGTCACACAGCTCCAGGGTCCTGGAGGTTATGGGTTCGAGTCCCGCTCCGGGTGACTGTCTGTTAGGAGTGCGGTGTGTTCTCCCTGTGTCTGCATGGGTTTCCTCAGGGTGACTGTCTGTGAGGAGTGTGGTGTGTTTTCCCTGTGTCTGTGTGGGTTTCCTCCGGGTGACTGTCTGTGTGGAGTGTGGTGTGTTCTCCCTGTGTCCATGTGGGTTTCCTCCTGGTGCTCCGGTTTCCTCACACGGTCCAAAGGAAAAAACACAAGTTGGTAGGTGGACTGGGGACTCCCAAAGGGTCCATAGGTGTGAAAATTGGGAGTGTGTGTCACCCTGTGAAGGACTGGCGCCCCCTCCAGGGTGTGTTCCCGCTTTGTGTCCAGTGATTCCGGGTACGCTCCGGACGCACCGCGACCCTGAACTGGATAAGGGTTACAGACAATGAATGAATTATGACAAAAGTTTCACAACACCAACACTATAAAAAAGTTCTGGAACCCAACCTTTCCAACTGTAAATGTTTAATCTGGCATTTAACCTGGAGTTTAATACCACTACCAATTACCATTAACAATACCATTAACTGCTCATAATTAAAACTAAATAATTAACAGCACAGTTTTGTCTTTGTCACAATTCTCACTCAGTGTTCTTCAAACTGGCTACAGAGTGGGGATGACAAAGAGTATAAACTTGTGTCCAAGCACAGCACACTTCTCTCAGTGCGCTCAACAACTGCAATGAGTTTTGCACAGGCTAAGGCTCCATGGACGGCATGTATTTTTTTTATTACTTGCATATCTGTTTCAGCTGCTTGTAAAGCACACCCACTTTTGTTGATTTGAAAAAAGAAACAGAAGATAATGCCAAATTCTGTCCAGGATCACAATCTAACAATCAAGCAGAAACCAGCTTTAGTGGGTAACACAAGAGGTGGTCAATCAAAGCTCCTTCCAAACACAGAACTGGACCACGGCCTTGTGGAGCATCACGTTAACTGTAAGCGAGTCTGTTTGTGAGTGTGTGAGGGAATTACAAGACAGTTCCAGGAGGGATTTCACATCTAGAATTACATAAAGTCAGTGAAATAAAGACAGGCAGAGAGACGGTAAAATGATTACAGAAAGAAGTATGGTTTATGGGGGATATCTGGAGATCTGTGCTGTCCCTCACTGTCAGTAAACTGTAAGTGTTCGGTTTCACTCACCCAGTGTCCTGGCACAGACTTTAAGAGCTCCCAGTGTTCCTGATGCACACTGCACAGTTGCCCTTTGACACACCTTCAGCTCTATGCTCTGAACCTGCACCTCCAACATAGGAGATGTGCTGGGCCTCTTTCCACCTACACACACACAGAGAGAGAGAGAGAGAGAGAGAGAGAGAGAGAGAGAAGATTGTTTGTTTATATTTGTAGACTCATGTAGCTGTATGCATCTATTCTGTTACAGTTACAATGAGTAAACAGACACACAAATATATATAAAATCATTATTCAAGAACAACTCTACCAAGCATAAACTCTGCTTAAAATGCAAGTGAAGAAAGTACTCAAGTACTCAGAATAGCAAAACTCACACCTGTCCAGAGAACCAGGGATTTGCTTACCCTGAAACTCTATGACGAGGGTTATATGTGGGATTAGCAGTGTGATAGAGTGTGTGTGTGTGTGTGCCCAAGTTTATACAAAAGGAGGCTCCTATTTCTACAGTTTCCTGTCTGTGTGTGATACATCTGCACATTTAGAGGATAAAGATTCTACCGAAGGATGAATCTATAAAGTATTTACACACAGCTAGACCAGTAACACGTGCTGGACTTCACACAAATTCACATAGAAAGAAACTGACTATTAACAATTAAACAAATGTAGTCAAAGTACAAACCACATTTCTGGAAAAAACTATGTAGTTTGTAAAGCAGTAAAGCCATAAACATGTGATTAATCTGTGATTGGCTTTCATTGACCAATCTGATTTGTAATTGGTAAATATTTTCAAAACAGATGCATACGATACACTCAAAGAGGCTGGGGCAAAGAAAGAGTGAGCATTTTATAAAAGCTACTCAAGCTACACAACTTTTAAACATTCCAAAAATTATCAAAAGCATATAAAAGTTATAAAAAATCTTTTATCATTTACATAAAAGGCTCAGTCATGGCTCACCATATTGTGCCTAACTTACTGAAAAAAATTATTAAACAATTCAACAATTCAAACATTTCCCCACACACATTCGCAAAGGACTTAGGTCTTTCATCATGTACTGTACATAATATTTAGAAAAGATTCTGATTACCCACTGCTTATGACACATGACCGTGAGCCCTCAGTCGACGCAGCATGAGCTCCCATTATGTTTCTGTGATAAATATGTGGGAGTAATTTGGAAACAAACACTGTCACTTAACAGTCTGTCACTGCATCAAGAAATGCAGACTGAACCTGTATTACCTCGATTCTATGCAGAACTACCTCAGAGCTCTCTAGCCAAAGCTCATGAAAGACAGTGGAAATGCTGCACATTTCATCATGTTTTCCAGAAAGATGTGAAGGTCTCAAATCTCAAAAGGGGCCATCCTCACTGGTATCAGAGAAAGGTGTTTAAGTCGACATCTGTCATGATATGATGGTTGCATTATTGCCCACGCCATGCAAAAATGAGCGCCAACTCAAAAAATCTTATACATTTGGAATTTTTAAAACTATATAACAGACACAAGAGGAAACAAACTCAGGCCATCCATAACATATACAGCATATTACAACAGTATTGGGGGAACTACATATTACACCTACAGGTGCTTTTATAACATTCCCTACAGGGATTAATGTGGAGTTTGTCCCACATTCACAACTACAGCAGCTTCCACTTTTCTGGGAGGGATTTGTAAAAGATTTTGGCATGTGTCTGCAGGCAGTTGGGAAAAAAAAGGAAGCATATGATTGTCCAAAATGTCTTGACATGCTGAAGAACTGAGATTTCCCTTCACTGGATCTAAGGGGCCTAAGCCAATCCCTGAAAAAAACCCCAGTGCTGACTATAATGTCAGAGGAGACCTGGAACTCTGCATTTATTTAGTCAGCAGAGCACTGGCGACTTTTATACATAATGAGCCTCAACACTCTACGACCCCACCCTGTAACTTTATGTGGTCTGCCATTTTGTGACCGAGTTGCTGTGGTTCCAAAATGTTTCCACTTTACCACTAATAATACCACTCACAGGTTTTTTTTTTTTGGTTTTTTTTGGTGGAATATCTAGGATGAAAAAAATTTCTGACCTGCTGCAAGGGTGGCATCATATTACAGCAACACACTCAAATTCAGTGCCCCCTTAGAACAACCCATTCTTTCAAATATGTTTGTAAAGGCAGACTGCATGTCTAGGTGCTTGATTGTAAACACCTGTGGCACTGGGACTGATTGGAACACCTGAATTCAATTATTAAGGGGTGTTCCAACACTTTTGTCCATATAGCGTAGATGCCATCCATGGGCAGGTGTGAGCAAGGATTGGAGGCAAAAAGACAAATCCTAACTGTAAAGATCTGAGGGAAAATATCAGTCTCACCTACATGTGCAGTCCATACAAGAGACTTACTGTAAGCTAATTATCTATTTGAGGTTACAAAAGATTTTTTCAAAGACTGCACTGAGTCATAAGATGGTCATAACTGAGTTTAGCATGTGATCCAGGAAAAATAATTTTAAGCAGATTTAAAAACCTCCATCGGCCACTGTTAACAAAGTAGTTACAAAATAATACAAACAAACAAACAAACAAACAAAACAACAACAGAAAACCCCTTGTACATGCAACACCAGGGTTGTGAGATTGAGCAAAATTCCAGATTAGTAATGCTATTCATTAAAAATGTATTTCTTTAACTAAATTTATGAATCAACCCAAAGAAACAGAACTAATACAGAACTGCAAATTAATCATCACATGTAAAGAAATTAAAAAAAAAATAATAAAAAACAGATATAGAATAAATATATTTTTAATCATCACAATTTTTGTACAAATATTTTTAATTAGGAAAAGGAGCCATGGACCCTTGAGCAGGTGAACTTTGTATAAAGCAAAAATGAGTAAACATTCACTTGCAATACAATTATTTTGCCCATTCCAACATTTGTTGAGGGTGTTCCAGGCTTCCTGCTGCGCCACTGTGCATTAAGGAATGACTCCCAAGACTTAATACCATCTCTAGAACCTTCCTCCATTACACTTTGTTCAAATTACAAATCTAAGTCGACTACAGGAAAACAAGAATTTTGTGTTTAACATGATGTGGTATGGATCATGGTAAATGTGACCTAGGAGAAAAGTAAGGCCAGAAAGGTATTTATTTCAGGTCGATATAAAATCAGTCACCATTTTTCCTCCTCTATTTGGCTGCTCCCAGCTGTGATTTTGATTGGTTCTTTGTACAGGAAGCTCCTGTTCATGTGCTGGAGTGTTACACACCATGGTCATGTTTGATTTTAGAAAGGTAACTTCAATCAGACGAGGAAAGAGCGTGTATATAATACCACATGAGGTAGGGGGATCTCTCAAAATAGTGTCATGGCACTAGGGCACTAGCAAATGCAAGAGATGCCTAAGATGGTGTACAGTTGGCAGGCAAGGTCTGTACCACTTAAAAATCTTTTGCTTCATGATTTCTTTCTACAGATTCTGAAGCCACTACAGAACAAAGCCATTGAAATACAATCAGGTAGTTCAGACATCTCTTTTTGAAAATGTTTTTTCATCTTTCCCTCATTAGCTTTGCTCATTCACTAGTCTGTCTCTGGCTGGTGTATGGGGTTTCACTAGAGCAAGCGGTGTTTGCACCACTGAGGAAGTGACTGTGTGTGTGTGTGTGTGTGTGTGTGTGATCATCCGGGGCAGGTGCAGAGGTGCATAAACACACAGCTGGGGGTCGGTGAGGTCAGACACCCCATCAAACACCCAAAGGGTAAACCCCAACAGCTGCCTCTGCCATCTCTCTCTCTCTCCCTCCCTCTCTCTTGCTTTCTCTCTTTCTCCCTCCCTCTCCCTCACACTCACACACACACAAGCCATGAGAACTAGTACTTATGGGGATAGAAAGCAAAGACCACAGCAGAAGACTTTCTACACAGGACCACATGTTGAGAATGTGTGTGTCTGTGTGTGTAAGTGTGCAGGACATCTGTGTTCTTGAAAGCAACATTACTGCCACACTCTCTGCAATGGAAGAGCTGAATGAAAATCTCACAGTCCGTTACCACACACATTGCCATCTTTAAATGAATTTGAAATGAACAAAAAGTTCAACTAAAAATAATAATAATAATAATAATAATAATAATAATATTAAAACAACACGTTCATTAACCTCTACATCAGTGGTTCTCAGACTTTTTACACCAAGTACCTACTGTGTACCAAAACCTCCAAGTACCACCTGTGATTTTTACAGAAACATGTGGCCCCTGGTTCTCCCTCTGTTGCTGGGGCACAAGGCAAAATCTTGCCTGAATTTTTGCATGTTTTTGTTGTATTTTATTTACTTCAATTTTGCAGCATCACACAAAATAATCTGAAATAATTACTAAAAATTATAGAGAGAATACAATAACTCTAAAAACAATTATACATTTATGAGAACATATAAAATGTATACAGACATAATCAACTATGTTGATTATTTAATATATCTAACACATACCATATAATAGTAATATAACAAATACTTGAGGATAAACAGAACGATTCCTTAAACTGAAAATGTGCATTGTTGCATCCCTTTGATGTTAGCGGTATATACATGCTGCAAATATTAAAATGCAAACTTTTATTATGACAACATGGCACATGTTCAGGCATCCTTCTGTGTTGTTGCCATGTTGGATTCGGCACTGCAGAAACTGCACTATGTATCTTTTGGAGGATGGTAGGAAACCATGCCCCCTCTTCCCTCCCCCTGACTATTTAATTAAGTACAAAAATGAGTTATACTTACCTTACGTAGGGTGCCTTTAATAAAATAAGTGTGTGTGTGTGTGGGGGGGGGGGGGGGGGTGAGAATGATTATTTTATATTGGCATGCACTTGTACAGAAAATAGTAAAAACTTGTTTCAACGCACCAAACGTCAAAGCAGGTGAACACCGTGAGTACACTTCTGAGGTGTTTTTGGAGCCAGGGAGGGTTAGCTATATTAATAAACTGGCCGCATCTGCATGACACTGTTGTTCATATACTCCTATTCTAGTCCCCAGATTAAAGTCAGGAATGACTGATCGGTGGTTTGCTGTGCACGCAGAGCCTTGATGTCACTCCTAAGCGACACACAGTGTATCCAGGAACCTTGTCTTGTACATTAGTCATGGAAAATGAGAATCATGAAAGATTTCCATTTGTATCAACATGCAAAAATGCAAAATGCCTTCATGTTTGTCACAGTGTTGTTCCTCGTGGATACTGCGCACCATGACATCATGATGTCAAGCCTGAAGTGATGCAAAGGTGGCAGCATCCACAGGCACGCCACCAGCAGCCTTTGCACACAAACCAGCAGTGACTCAAACTCAGGCCACTGAGAGGGGAGTTCATATGAGACTCTACATGTGGTGAGAAAATGTTTTGGACATACACTGCATTCCAGGTGAATGTGAAAACAATACACTGAGCTCTTTCAGTTCCTTTCGTCTTTCCCAGAAATAGCAGTAATAATAGCATATGAGAGAGAGAGAGAACAAGAGAACATCAGGAGTTACATTTGTGGCTTACATTACCATCTTCCAACCTGTTGACTTTTAATTACTGATACATGCATCATCTCTGTTTTATTTTATTTGTTCTGGAGTACCCTGAACTCAAGCTCTCAGAAAAAGATGTCCAAGCTGAATCCCTCCTTCTAAATTCAAAGTGAATGAGCAGGAGATGCCACTGTACTCACGATTTAAGAGAGCGAGAGGCTTAATAAAGTCCCCTACTATTTTCTGCATATGCAAAATCCTGCACCCAGAACAACCAGAAACACTGCTGTTTCTCATCACTCTTCCTCTGCTCACTTGCTGGGGTAAATAGTTTGATGTATGTGTGTGTGAGTGAGTGAGAGAGCGAGAGAGTGTGTGTCTGGATCGGTTTAAAACTTCATCATGCTCTCTTTACAAGACTGAGGAGCTGAGCTCAGAGAATTCCTCCTCTTTCCCATTTAATGCTGGTCTGAGTATTCCGAGTTTCAGAAGGTTATATCGGAATCGCATACCCCTTTTCCTTCTCTGGTTGTTCACTTGCTCAACCACTCACTAATGTCAATCCTGAAGAAAGACAGAGGGACAGTCAAACAAATCCAGAGCATATATTCCTCAAAGGTCACAGCGAAAAGCTCACTGCGCAACTGATGATCCATTATTCCATTAAAGTTCATATGTCTGCACTGACAGATATTCTTAGGTAAAGCCCCTTCAAGGGTCTCCGTGGAAGCCCCTGACTTCGACACATCCATATGTTTAGGTGAGTGGAAGAAGTTACTCTACCGCTGACAAATAATTGCCGCGACATCTGTTATAAATGCAGCTTTGATGCAACCGTGGGCCACAGAGCAGTTTTATGAAAGCTTACCACACACGAAATATAGCATGGGAACATGAAGAAACACTGATAATACAACTGCAGCAAAACCATTAGCCGAACTGCAGAGCTGTTCACAGATTGTCTCCACGATGAACGTCCAAAGCATTATTTCAAACCAGCAAAGAAAGCTTCATTAAAAAAAGATTTTAATGTGCATTCGCTGCAGACACAGCGTGTGAAATCTCCACAGTTCAGTATAAAAAAAATGGGACGCTGTGGAGTAGCTGAACATGAGGTAACATTCCCACTGTTAGTTTGTCAGCTAGAGGGGTATAAAGCTCCCCAGAGTGGGGCTGCGAGAAAGTGGAGTGGAATTTGTGATCCAGAAATTATGGAGCTAATTTTGTGCCATTATACAAAACTTGTTTAAACAAATCCATTTAAGAAAAATTCCAAGAAATCCTAAGAATCAAAAGGAAAAAGTAGATGTTGCAAATGCAAAATAAAAAAACAAATACATGCAATATATAGACACTTGGCTACTTTATTACTCTTTACAGTTGTCTGATACCTATTTACATTTTGACAGATTTTTTTTTGTACCTTTACAAATAAAGTCTTTGTGAGGGTCTTAGAAGGCGACGTTCACCTTGAATCTCCAATGGTCAACTGAGTTCTGACTGGAAGGCGCCCTGAAACCGAGACCAAACCTTGGTTTACCTGCTGCTGTATATATGATCATGCAATAAAAAGCCTTCTTAGAACAGTGGAAGCTTGTTTTACTCCAGTGTCAGCCAGAGGAGGATGTGCTCTTCCTCTCAAGGTTTCTTCCTCAGGCTCTAAAGGAGTTTTTCATTGCCACTTCTGCATCAGAAGGGCTCACTTGGGAAAATTACCTGGAATTCTGTGTTCTGTAAAGCTGCTCTGTGACCACACCAGTTGTTTAAAAAAAAAAAATAAATAAATAAATAAATAAAATAAAAGAGAGCTATGTGAATAAAATTGAATCTAATAAAACCGTCCCTTCTCTCACTGTCTGTGTCTCTTCAGACCAGGCTCACCAACTAAGCCAAAGAAAACCCTGTTTTAATTATGAGAGTATCATAAGAAGTCTATTATTAACAACACAGAAGAAATAAATGACAGCACAGACTCTTGAGACCCCACATTTTCCCCCTCTCTCTTCAGAATAATAGAGCACATTCTGCTGGAAGAAAAAAAAGAAAAAGGACTAAAAACCATGAACTAAAATCCAACTGTGAGCCAAGGTGTGTTTAATAAAGACTTGAACAGGCAGGCTGCTCTGAGGTGTTCTTAAACCACTCAGAAGCCATACTGACTCCATACACATGCACATGCAGTCTGCACTACGTCTGCTCCAGGAGAATGCCATCTGGACATAGAGCCACTACCTCTTCCAAAGACACACTCTCACTCCACCGGTCATACAGCCGTCATGCTAAAGATATGTCACAGCTCATATATCAAACAGCCTGGTCTGAATCAGCCTCGTGTAACAAACAGCATGACCGGCAGAAAGAGTTTTTCTGTTGGGGTGTGTGTGTGTGTGTGTGTGCCACAACCGATCTCTCTCGACCTTACCTTCCTTTATACACTGCCATATAATTCCACACCACACCAGGACAGTTACTGCACATATATTTAATAATGCACTGTGACGTGAAAGTGTAAATCACGGTACTAAAGCAGTATAAATACAATATAAGTGGAGTTTAAACAGCTAGTGAGAGACATCCAGATACGTCCTCTCTCTGGACACCAGCTTGGCTGAATATAAATGAGCTTATAAAAAGATATCCTCATGAAAATATGCTTTAAAATCTACCGCTCTGGCCGAACTGTACATATGTCTGAAGTATGTCCCCAACGTGATCAATGTTTTTTAAACTTATCTGAGCTTACTTGGATGTCACAGACTTACAATTACTGTAATTAAATCATCTGTAATTAACTTAAATACATGTTAAATACTGTTTTTACTTTGTAAATGTATGTTTTATATATATTTTTATAAAGTTTGCACATTCATTCATTGTCTGTAAGCGCTTATCCAGTTCAGGGTCGTGGTGGGTCTGGAGCCTACCCGGAATCACCAGCCCTTCACAGGGTGACACACACTGATGCATTCACTCAGACCTATGGACACACCATACTCCTCACAGACAGTCACCAGGAGCGGGGCTCAAACACACAACCCCAGGACCCTGGAGCTGTGACAGAGACACTACCTTCTCCCTTTTATTATTAAATATACAAATTCCTAGAGTCTAAGACAAAACACCTGCATCGTTTTCTTTTTTCGAGAATCATTTTAAAAAAGCTCAGCAATGCAGAAGGTTTGAAGCATTTGCCATGGTCAGGAGCTCTGCTCGGTTAGTGCTGTCTGAAGCTGTCCAGTGAGCTGGTCTCCACAGCTCTGCAGCAAGTCTTCTTCGCTTTAAGTCAGATGTTCCCTCAAAGGCAAATTAGAGGGCAAAACCAATCAATGAGGAATTCTGCTGCTGGCGCGCTTTGAAAGGAGCAGACAGCAGCACATACATCTTTTCGAATGTCTGCAGCTTTTTATTACAGAAGGATCCCAGTGTCATCTCAGCAGTTTAAAGCCATGTCACGGACAGCCACTGAAGACATCGCTGCTTAATTATGTAGGTCCCAGGACACCCAGAGAGAGCAGAGCAGCTCTCTCATGCACATTTCCTCTGCTCGTTTGGAGGAGGCCCACACCATCTGTGCTTTAGAAATCTTTTAAGGAAAAAGTTTAAAAGCGGACAAGTTAAATTCATCTGGCTCTAAACTCACAGAACTTTTTTTTTTATTGTTACACTATAGCGCCTCTTTAGACACCCAAGGATGCTTTGCAAGGAATGGAACAGAAAGTGATTCCGTTCAACTTTCAATCCACAATCTGGTGGAGGAAACCTACGCAGACACTGGGAGAACATGGAAACTCCACCCACACGGGACTTGAACCCAAGATCCCAGCGCTGGGAGGCGAATGTGCTGACCACCAAAAGGCCACGGTCTGTTTGTCTATACTGAGGTGTACGTATAAGGCCAGAAGGCAGCACATGGACGTGTCTGTCACTAGTCTGGATTAAAGAGTGTTAATCTGAATCCATTTATTTGGAGACTTGAGTAAATGAGAGCAGAAAGAAAAGTAGGGAAAGCTGTAGGTACTGAGAGAGAACAAGCTAGTGGCTTGATGACATACACTAAACATCCTCTACAAGTCATATATCCTATTCCAAATGAACATGTTCCTATATCTAAAACAGTATAGTGTCTTTTTGCTTTTCAGTGTAAACCAGTGGCTGGCTGAGGGCTCTGAAACCTTTTCAGTGAGCTGAGGTAAACCTCAGAATGGTGTAGAAAAACCATCAGAAGCCGAAGAATTCTGCAGCTGCCATATTGTGGCCAAGTTTGAATGATTTTCTCCAAGTGGCCACCACAGAGCCGCTACTGCTGAACTCCTCTCTCTCGTTCAGCAAATATCCAGTGACCTCAGAGGGCCAAGTCTCAAATTATTCAGATTTAGATGACTGTCTAAGGATGGGGGAAAAAAAGGGCCAATTATTTCAAATCATAAAGCCAGAAGTTTGAAAAACTGGCAGCGTGCGCATGTTTGTTCACAATGAATCTCGTCTTCCCACTCTTTCATTGTTCAGTCAAAACACAATGAGTGCTGTTCAGTTCAGATAAAACTGTGCAATTACAGCCACTGCTTTGGGCTCTAAACTACCTTTTTCCAGCTAAATCTTCTGCTTCACACAACATTCTCCAAAAGAAAATTTCATAAGCAACCTTCTCCACGCAAGTCAAACACATTGTGTTATCGCCGTGTCACAATATATGAAACACCTTCAGAACTAAGGCAGAAACAGCGGAGAAGGGAAAGCTGGAAGAGTTTAAACTTCAAGTGAAGGCTTTCTTCCATGGAGGTCTGCCGGATGGATCAAGGCCTGCAGCACTGCCGGTGGTGGCACAGGAGCTTTGGAAGCACTTCAGTGAAAGCTTCTCACAGCAGCCTGCACAAAGGACTGTGTGAAAGGCCCAAGAGATCCTCAGAGCGGCCAAGCCCCACTCCACACACACATCAGACTGAAGTGAGATCTGCCTGCAATTGTCTAAGTGAGCAGCAGAACTAGTGTTTACACTGCAGAGCGGTAATGCATAAAACATTTGCAATAATCATGTTATGAACACCATGATCCACCCAAAAAAGATCACCTAAACCTTATGGTGCTCTTTCTTTTTTTTCACTCTCTGAGAAATTCAGTGCTTTACATATACACTACACAAATGACATACTGCTTTACTCATTAATATTAAAAGAATATTCATAACATTAAAATGTGTCAGACTTATTTATTGATAGCTTTCCCTCAATCGTTTATATATATATATATATATATATATATATATATATATATATAAAATATAAAAAATACAGGCTGTCTTATTTATTTATTCATTTAAAGGGTTGGCGCATTGGCTTAGCAAAAAGGTAAAAGAGTAGTTTAACAAGAGTTTGGTTTGGGCAAGGATTGGAGCTCCAACAAGATTTCATTGAGGCATAAGTGTGCACTGGAGTATGCTTGCTGCAAAATGGCTTAGTGCAGGCTATGTGTGGTTTAAGCATGAATTGAGTGCAGCCTGTTTATGGCTCTTCACTGGATCTGGTAGTAATTAGCAACTACTTGCACCACTTTAGAGCAATGACAAGCAGCAGCAATGCAGCTGAAAAACTGCACTATAAAACTTTACATAGCAGTGAAAGTGACTTTTAAAGTTGACCTGTCCTGGTTCTGCCTGAGTCAGTGCTGTCTGGTCTGACTCAGAGGAGGAAGGAAGTTCATCTGGCTGCAAAACTGACTTTTGTCTTCAAAAAGTAAAATAATGACCTGATTGTTCTTAAAGTGGAGAGATGGGTGGTGGGGGAGTATTGTGCGTACCAAACTAGGATTATAAATGATGACACCAAAGGAGTAGTCTAACATTTTAACTGTCACTTTATAGATAGTCAAGTCTCAAATTCTACCTACAAATTATTTGTAAGCATTTATGTTTTTTAATCTGTCACATAGCGCACATACAGCCAGAGAGAGGATCTAGACTGAGGGGGTTGCATTGTAGCATTAACAAATCCGTTTAACGCATACTGGACACTTCTAATCGCACACCGAGTGAAAAACAAATGGTCATATGTGACAGAAATGTTTGGTAACACCATGTGTGTCTTAAAGACTAGTTTTAAGAGATGCTCAGCATAAAAAAACACCGCGAGTCCCTGATTGAATCCATTTTTGATGCAGTGGCAAATCGTGTTAAGTAGCAGATGGTTTCTGAAACACTCATCTGACTGAACATTTATCACTGTAGTATTGGTTTCTCATGCAATGCTGTCTGAGGGCTCAAAGGTCATAAACATTCAACATTGGTTTCAGATCCTGCAGAACATGGTTTGAGATTTCTCTGAATTCCTTCAATCTGTTCACAATTGTATGTATGGGTGATGTGAAAGACCTAAAATCTTAGCGAACCTTGGTTGAAAAGTTGACAACATGATGAGCAATGACCCATCTTGTACAATGTACCTTATTATTATTAATATATCCTATTATAAATATATCCTCTATATAAACACTTTCTTTTAGTGCTTATAAGTTGAACATTCCATTAAATTGTCACTGTTAATTTGCCCCGGTGCCAAACTCCAATTCAAAATGTGTTTTTATTTACAAAAGGCAATCAAACTGATCAGCCAAAACATTTCAGCCAAAGCAAATCTTTTCTTTGTACATTTGTCAGTTAAATAAAGGGTCAAATTTTAATCACATTTTTCAACAAATCGATAAATATTTGTTTGTTAGCTTTTAAAAAAAAATGCCCATTTTTGATTTGTAGAATATAGTTACACATACATTGCACACCATCATTAATCAATTTTTGACGGATGTCTCAGACATGGAGAGAGAGGTGTGCTAATGTTTTTATAATAATTTTTTTTGTCTTAAACACTATTAACAAGATGCATTTAAAGCAGATTCACACAAATCACTTCAGAAGTCATTCTCAGATACTATTCATCCAGATGTTATGGAAGTGTAAATGCATCCGTAACTCCAAGCCAAATTCAAAAATCTAACCCACTATAGTATGTCACAACATAAGTGTTCCATGTCCACGAGGAGGCTAATCATGGAGGATGCACATGTTGATCCCTGAACGAAACTAAGAGATGATATCACGTGTAATTCAAATAAATTTCCCGAAGAGACATCTGACTAAAACATAAATGTATGTGGTTAAAATCCTATCAGCATGAAATTCACACTGTAGCCTCAGGAAATTTGTAAAAGAACAAGTTGTAAAAGAAGATGGTAAATTTGAAAATGTACAGGAAAAAAACTTGGGTCTGGTGGGGTCTAAAGATTTAAAAAGACCTTTTAAATATTACATACAAATGCACAAATATAAACATAACAGCCCAAATATGTAATGTGTAAGTGTAAGAAGTGGGATAATACCTGGAGAACTGTACACCTCACTGATAAGTGTGTCACTGATGGGGGACACCGCACCACTCTCTGTGCTGTAGGTCCAACTCTGCCACAAACAATTCAGCAGCAACATCTGAGGTTGTGTAGCCTGCACCATAAAGTGGGGTAACTCAAATATGCACTCTGTTATGGATACTGAGGAATGCTTTGACCTGAAAAGAAAGGAAAAAAAAAACACAAAAGAAAGAGAGGAGGGAAAAAAGTAAGCACATCTGATTGGAAATTATGATAATTACATTCTCAGGAGGCACTGATAATGTCTGAATGACGGTAGGGTTATGAACTGTTCTATACAATAATTACCAGCATTTTTACCTTCAGGAAAGGAGGCAGTGTGGTGTGAAAAAGCATATGTGATGGCTAGAGTTGTACTCTGAAGTCTTAGACAATGTATTTATTCATTTATTCCAGAACGTGGTACACATGTGACAGAGCTCCTGCCAACAATATCATGATTTATTGCATGAGGAGATCATAACAGAAACTTGAGCCTGAGACTAATAATGTCCATTTAACATGTCCAGTACTGTAGCGCTAACACTGACAGAGAGAGAGAGATGGATGGGGAGATGTGGTAACATCATTGTCAAAGATATTGCGGCTTATCCTGGTCTGCCCCAGTGCGTAACACACCCATTAATCTTCCACGGCCAACCGAGGCTAAACCTTGAAAAGTGCTGGAGGTATAAGAGCAGTGCATTGTTTGTTAATTACTGAAATCTTCATCCATTAATGGTGCTTTTCCACTGCAGGACACATATTCTTGATTCCATACGGATCTACAAGCTTGGTTTTCAACTATAAAGACCCCTCCTGAAATGTAGACAGAGGCATTGCAAAACACTGTCCCTAACGGCAACCAGCTACGGTAACGTTAAGTGCTGTTTACTTATCGTGTTTTCGCATGTTAATATTGTTGTATTTTGGGAGTGAACACGGTACTTTTTTCTCTCTCATGGTGTTGCTTTTTTGGATCCTTCAATAATAAATCAGAACACAAAAGAGTAGTGCTTCATTCCCAGGCTACTAGCCATGTTCTTAAGGTAGCTCTGCAGCTGTGAGGGCTCTTTTGTTTAATACAGTGTGAGCATTTTTTTTTTCTAAACAAAGCCTGTGCAGATCTTACATATTACGCTGTGTCAAACAGCTCAGAGCACAGACTAAGCGCATCCCATTCATAGTGCAGTCACTTTCATGAACTCTTCCTTCCTTCCTTCTCACCCTTCAGACAGTAAGTTGTCAGCTACAATGACAGAAGTCTGACAGAAGCCTGCCTAGGGGGGCCAGTCAGGGGTCAAAGAACAGAGTGAGCATCAGGAATGGCATTTTCCTACTGAGATCAACAGGAAAACGTTGAGGGGGAAAAAAAAAGTAAAACAATCTGTCCATCTCTGTTTCTCTTCATAACATTACAGAAGCACTTAATTAGAACAGCCTTCCTGGAGTCAATATAAACACAGGAGGAATAACAACTTCAAAAAGCAGAGTTCACAAGAGATGATCAAATTTTTCATACATATGTTAAAACACAAAAACGCTGATCCATTCTTGAGCGCTCTGTGTCAAACCTGTGCTGAACAGAGTGAGAGATCCAAAGGGAGAGTCAGAAGAAGGAGAATAAAAACAAAACTTTTAACTTCTAAAGTATGTCATGAACGTACTGTTCTGCTATTGAGTTTGGGGTGAAGAGGTGCCTGTTCATGCAGCACGGGGGTGTGCTATGTCCCTGTCTGTAAAAGGTCAGTTAAAACCATATGCAATTCTGACATGTTTAGAGCCAAACCAATGGGGCAAGACCATCTGCAAGCCAAGACCTTCACACACTTCTTTCACAGATGCTCTTTAATATGAAGCTGCGTGCCCCTCAGAAAACTTTTTTTTTCCCCCTCCAAACATGAGTTTGGCACATTCTCAGAGTAGCAGTCATAAAAATACACTTATGTTTACTCTACAGTTGCCCTTTTTTTCTTAACGGTAAGGATCCATTTGTTCCTTATCAGTAGGCAAACTCAAGGCATGTGTGTGTAACTGTGTGCTGCAGGCTTTCATGATGTATTCTTTACCAGTATATGGGAAACTGCAGCATCTTCCCGTACATGGCAGTACTAAATGAAGGAATTATGGGTATGAGTGGAGGCTTCCCCTCATAATCCAGTAAGGACAATCCTGCTTGCAACTCAAACACCTAGAGACAGCAAGAGAACGAAAGAGATAATTAATGAATTAAGTTTAGAAGAATTCAGTTCAGTAATTTGTTTTTGCAGCAATGAATAATTCAGACAAATAATACAAAATAATAACACAAACAACACCCCTAGACAATATCACATGACAATTTATATATGTTATAAATGGTATATATACACACACACATACTTATACATCTGCTGACATTCATATTGTAACGGATGGTCTGAATGACTCAGTATCAGTCTCAATTTCTTACTAACACTGCGTCGGGGAATTTGCACATTGCCAGTTATTTCACTTGCTCCCTGAACAACATCTGCACAAGTGCTGCTGTGCCACAACACATCACCACCTCTGAGCTGTTTTATACACAACTCTTTCTTTAAAAGCCGAGCTCTGAAAAGCTCATGTTTCAGTCAGTGAAACAGCAGAGTTAGATGCATATTATTATGGCTGGCCCTGAATATTTGGCTATCTGGATATTCGTTTGATTTTATTTCTATAAATGTGGTTATCGACAAAGTGAACCCTCCACTCCACCTGCAATTTACCCACTACAATTTCCACCTCCCACTTTAACAGTAACAGGAAAAGAAAGCACCAATATGAATGTGCATCGAGTGCATTTGGCACTACGAGTAGTGATACAATCATTATTTATTTATTTTTAGGACTAAGTAGTAATCACAGTGAGAACTAGCCACTGGAATCATCACAACAGAGTGAGCATGTGTGTGTGTGCGTGTGTTTATGTGTACCTTAAGATAGCAGTGTGTGTAGCAGTGATGCATAAGGTTATCTGAAGGCTGCGTGAGACTGCTGACACTGCGGATGAGTTCAGGGCCATACATCGGGACGGAATGTTCCAGATTCACCCGCTCCACTTGCAGACGAAACGCAGGCAGTGGCCTCACTGGCTGAAACTGTGGAGTAGTCACCTGCAAAGTCGAACTCTGGCAGAAAGAACACAGAACACAGAAAACAAATTTGTGTCTGTGAATACAGTAACTATATTCTATATAGCATGTCTTTTTATGTGTTGTTTGTGTATAATTGCAGCAGAAGTACCTTTTGACCCAATATGGCTGGAAGTAATATGTGCAGTAAGTTGAACTCTGCCATGGCAACAGTGACTGAAGCCTTCAGCAGTGTGATAGACGTCAGCCGCGTCGGAATGAACTCCTCCAGCAGTGCTACTTCCTCCTCACCAGGAACAACTCTGCTCTCTTCCACCACATCTGTACAGTTAGGAAACAGAGCGTCACCGGGTTGTGGGAGACAATTTGACATTTTTTAAATACATTTTTTAAAATGTGGCAATAATTAAAAGCAGGCTCACAAAAGCAGATCACGGTTTCTTCTTCAGACAAATAAAACAGGTCAAAGTACAATACTCATCCGGTGTAAAGCTCAATGGCCAAGGCGTCTAACCTGACCTGAGCTGAGCTGACATACTTAGGTTTCAATAGCAAAGCTCAGCTAGGGGGTATTCCACAAAGCAGGATTCCTCTGTTTTGTCAGATAACTTAAGCCCAAACTGAAGCCTGTTCAATAGGAAAAGGGCAGAGGGACATTCTTATTAGACAATCCTCAATTTGGGGCTTAGGTTACTTGGCTAACTGTGAAAACTTGCTTTGTGAAACATCCCCCCCGGACTAATTTGAACGTCGTAATAGGGCTGGACGATAAGAAATATATCTTCAATTAGTTTTGGTGTACATCAATATGAACAGTATAAAATCCACTGAAAAACTTCCAAGAACAAACAAGAATCACCAGCAAAAATAAACATCTCAGCTTTGTCTATTTTAGTATTTTTACTAAATTACTCAAATTGATTAAATCGATTGCCCTGAACTGTTGACAGCGCCCTCTAATGACAGATGCTGTAAATAATGTGTACTGAAATATTGAAAATGTGTTTAAAATTCTCAGATATGTTTTTGAAACATTAGTATATTGCATTATATATGGTTATTGAGTTACTCTCCAGCCCTATGCTGTAACGCTTACTTGGCTTGGGTTTGCAGTACGGTTCATACTCGTGGTCCATAGCACAGATGATCATCTTGAGGATGCGATGGATAGCACTGCTGTGAAGCTGCAGATCCAGAGGGCCAATCACCAACCGCTTCACTGAGGTCTCTTGAACCGGTGGAGCTTGATCCACCTTACCACCTGCTGAGGAATCCTGCAGGCCTATAACCCCACCACACACACACAGAGTATGTGTTAAATGTAAGACAGAGATGAAAAGGGCAATATTCAATAACACACATCCAAAACCAGCATCATGCTCATAGTCTGTTCTCCCTTCACTGCCTCATACTTTCACTTTTGTCATATTATTCCACGTTGCTGTATCAATGCACTGTAAACATCTAGGGCTCTACCATAAAAACAGATAAACTAAAAGTAAGAGGGGAGCAGAATGGAAGAACATATGGGAAGGGTGAGAGAGAGCTAAAAGCTAAATGAGAGAAGGAGGGTTTTTTTTTTTAAGTCACAGTGATCAAATTCCCTCTTGATTTCTCAAGATTAAATGTGCAGTGGGCAATAGCACTTCCTCTTCCCATTCCACCGGGCCAGATTAGTGCTAATATCAAACATCTGGCCACTCCTTCAGCCTCTGAGGAGTAGGCAGAGGAAAATTAGCTGGGATTTAGAGAATTAAAGTCCTCTTCATTCACTTCTCGCCTCTTGCCGCTGGCATTATTTGGAAGTGAAGTCAGCGTAGAGCACGACCCCGTTTTGGGTTTTGTTTGTGTAGTGCAGCCTTCGGTCGCAAAAGAGAAGAGGAGCTGAGAGCGGGTCACGCTCAACTTTGCCTCATGCCGCATTCCTATAAGAACATGTCATTTCAGCTGGCCTGGGAGAAGCAGAAAGCGACACTTTTCTGCACCTCAAAAATTGCCCTGATAGCTGAGACTGACACTGTCTATGTTTGCTTTAAATTTAGATCATTATCTGAAGTTGGAGGTTACCTACTGACAACAATGCCACAGGAGATTCAGAAGGGGAACAAGACGAAAATATACAGCATTCATGAATGAACAATACATAATGTCTCTAACAGCGTCTAATAATTACTGTCCTCCACAGAAGTCTTATTTATTACCTTGATGAACTGGAAGCTCGTCAGCAGTAATCTGATGAGCTTACTGCCTACTTACGGAGATCAGCTCAGCACTCAGTATATTCCGAGTTACATATTACAATGTTAAAATCCTAAGATTTATCAAACAGGCAATAAATAAGCAGAGAGACAAATTAGCTAGCACAGAGCAGCTCCTGTCAGCATAAGTGAGGTGAAGCATGAGTCAGGCCCAGCAGGTAGACAGGGTGAAACTCAGGGCAGAGGTGTCAGTATGTCAGAAAAAAATAGACAGAGCATAGGAAAATTACAAAGAGAAACAGATATAGGGTGAGCTAGGGCTGGACGATACGGCCAAAATTTATATCACGATATATTTCTTAAATATTATGGTCGATACAATACAATTCTAGTATCAATATAAACAACATAAAACCACATGAAAAACTGCCCAGAACAAATAAGAAACATGACATCACCATTAAACATAAATCTCTTGTCTTTGTCAATAGTAATATTTTATATTGAACTGATGACAGCGCTCTGGAATGAACGTCAAACAGTGACAGATGCTGTAAATAACGTATACTGAAATATTGAAAATATTTTTAAAAATCCTATAATTGGTATTGAAACACATTATATTGCGATATATATTGATATTGAATTACTGTCCAGCCCTATGATGAGTAAACACATGACAGTATAGGGTACTACCTTTTTCAGGAGCATTCTCCATTATGTAGAGATAATCCATGTAGAAGGCCCCAAATCTATGCATTCCTGCTGCTTCAGTGTAGGTCTCCTACCACACACAGGAGAAAAAAAGCAAAAAGACTCAACGTCAGCAACGTCAAAGCTTAATTACACACAATAACAGAAAGAAGATGCAATAGTTGGGTGAGGGGTAGAGACAATGGCAGGGATCGGCAGGTGAATAGCAAACAGATAAACAAACAAATAAATATATAATTAAATTTGAGTAAATTATTTAACTGTATTATTATTATTTTCAGTTATGCCTCAGTCACTCTGCAGGTGACCTCTCTATCTACAACTTCTTTGTATATTAAAACCATGGATTCTAATATAATATCTACCAAATTAGGGCTGGACAATAACTGAATATCAATATATATTGCAATAACAATGATATGATTTTTACACACATTTTCAATATTTCAATATACATTATTTAAAGCATCTGTCACTGACTGACGGTCATTAGAGGGCGCTGTCATCAGTTCAGCACTCAATTTAAAATTTAGTTTTAAAATATTAATATTGACAAAGGCAAGAGGCTTATGTTTGATGGTGATGTCATGTTTCTTGTTTGTTCTGGCAGTTTTTCTGTGGCTTTTATGTTGTTTATGTCGATATTGGTATCTAATATTGGAATTAGATCGAGTGAAATTAAGAAACATATCGTGATATAAATTTTGGTCGTATTGTCCAGCCCTAAGTCCTATAGCAGCGAGCCAATGTCTGCCCCTACTTACAAGGCCCTGACAATGACCACCTGCAAAGAGATTTCTTCTCTCAGGACAGAATTTTTTTCATCCTACAGTGTCATAACTAAATGTCCCTCACCTTCATGCAATTTCAGATAAAGAGCGATATCAGAAACACGATAAAATAAATTCTACATCGCTATTCTTTCTAAAACTATTGTTGATAGCATTTTCAAGATTCATATTAATATGAGGATTACTCCTTTTATTACAAAAAAATCAAAAATGGGGTTTTCCTATTTTCTGGAAAAAATCTGATTTACGCTCAAATCTTTGAGTCCCTCAGTTTCCTCTTTTCTGGAATTTTCATTTTGACTCATAGGTGAATTAATAAAGATATACATAATTGGCCTCTGTATTAGACAGGCCTACCATGTTGGTCCAACTTGTAGCTTCAAAGTCAAACAGTAGCTAATCTGTTGCGGTACAGTTTTTGTTAGTTATGGTTCAGCACTAAGAATTTCTTTTAAATAAATGGTACAACAATATCAATTGCTACACGCTATTCAAAGTTGAGTGGAATTGAATTTCAACTGTATTAGAGTTAGGTCCCCGGAGTCAGTTCTCCTAAGGTATTAAAGCCCCAACGAAATATGAGAGACGATTCTCTCAGCACATGGTGAGCCCATTCCTACTGACAGCCGTCTGTAAGCACTTAGAGGAATGGTGACAGATTAATAGAAAGAGAAAGGAATAAGGTATAGCATTTCGCTTCTTGACCTTTGGCCAAGATCAAGTGCAGAATCTGTGCTTATCTGCATATATCTGTTATATTCTCTATATGAGACTACATATTAAAATCCTTTTTAGTGCAGGCAAAAGACAGAGCAGCTTGCACTCTCTGTGCTCCTCGCATCAACCTGGTACTCCATCTCTGTACCAAGGTGCTCTACGATAATTGCCATGTGGCTTTCTTTTACTGTTCTGTGGATTAACTGCACAACAAATATCTTCAGCTCCATATGGCCTCTCGACATTAACGGTGTGATTGTTTATTTAAGGTAGTATTAGATTTTTATGTCCATCACCAGTGGACACACAGCACCCACAAAATGTCATCTTTCCAGTTCCACCTTAAATGGTGCCACAAGTATGTGGCATCTGCTATACCATTTAAGGTGGAAGGGGATTCTGGAGAGGGAATCTTTCATTCAAAACAGCTTTTGGTACTTAATACATGTTCCTTGAGATTATTCAGTTGAAATTATATTGAGCTCCCTGTGTGGAAAATAACTTTGTGCCTTTTATCTGCAGTTCACGCAGTGATGTGACGTTATCAACCTATGGTTAGCGATGCAATCTTGGGACCAGAAGGTTTCTGTTTGATCCTGACCACAGGCAGGAGACTGGGAGTGGAGGGAGTAAAAGAACTGCGATGTCTACTCCCCTAACTGTCTTCCCGGGTGCTCGGGATGTCTGCTCGCCGCTCTAGGTGTGTGTGTGCTTACTGCCCCTAGTTCACATGTGTGTTTGTGTGTTCACTGCCAAGGATGGGTTACACATGGAGGAAACGTTTATTTATACGTGGTACAACAAAAATACAAGCACAACAGAAACGTTGTTAATAAAGATTATGATGGGGTTTGCACTGATACCTTGTGAAGTTTGCCATCAAGTATAAACTCAGCAGGGACTCCATTGTTTTCTGGACTGCGGTAGTCAAAAAGTGAGTTAGTCAGGTAGGTCATTCCTTTAGAGCTTAGACTCTCTCCACAGTGTAAAAACACTGCATCCTGTAGCAGACAACATCCACACAAACAAAACACATATAAAGTTATACATCATATATACCATAATGCATACAGAGGGAGGAACTCTAAAGTAACTGCAATGATTTTGAAAGAAACCTTGGATGATTAGGAGTCAGTAAAATGTTTAAACATACAGTGTATAACTCATATTAAACTAGGGCTGAACGATATAGCCAAAACGATATATCACAATATTTCTGTTCATTTTTGTCAATACGATTTAATAATAACATCAATATGAAAAACATAAAAGGCACAGAAAAACAGCTGAAAAACAAATAAGAAACATGACCTCACCATTAAACATAAGCTTCTTGGCTTTGTAAATATTAATATTTTTAAATGAACTAAAAATCCTATAATTTTCATTGAAACATTTTATATTGCATTATATATTGATATTGAATTATTGCCCAGCCCTACTACCACAGCTAAATATCGATGTCCATTAACATAGAACATAGATAACCATTAACATGTGTCCGTCACCTCCTCCAGTCTGCCCGTGTTTTCTTCAAAGTCCCGCACTCCCATAATGCCTTTGAGACAAAGAGCTCTGCAGCCGACTACCCCAATCTGACAATCGAAAAACAGCTCTCCCATCATCAGAGCCTGAAAGAGACAATATCTCAGTGAGTGAGGGGAAAGACAGACAGAAACGTGGCACTCTGACATCGGAGACATTTCACTAAAAAGGAGGACGAACAAAGAAAGGGAAAAAAAAAACGGGTTCAGGGTTAGTCTTATACCTCTACAGTAATGCCTTCTTGTTCCACACACAGCACCTCCTGAGACTTCACTTTCTGAGGGCTGTAGTAATTACTGTCAGAACTAGCATCAGTCAGCTAGAGAGAGAAAGAGAGAGAGAGCATGTGTTGAGACAAAAACAGAGGCAAATTTATGATTCTGCATTCATCTTAATGCATCTATCTCGAACTAAGTGCTACACTGCACCCTTAGGTGTTTCATCCTACAGAAAGACAATGCTACTAATTAAATTAAATGTTTTTCAGGCCTGTGGGAGTCACCTGATCTGAATCCCACAGAGTCTGTTTTTATTAGACTTAAGTACATTTAGCTGCAGCAGAAAGCGTAACCAACACCTGATAATCAAACTATCATCGTCTACGGAATTATCAAAATACATGATAATATCAAGTTAAATATTTATTTATGAAGAACCACACTATTTACATTATTGCCTAAGACTAATCCAACCTAGCTACAGTAACTACAAAAGTATGTAGAGCATGTGTAAGTTAATTGGTTATGTACTACATACCCAAGTAAACCACGCATACAGACGACCATGCAGATGTGCTTTAAAAGGAGCTCTCTCATTCTCGCTCTCACCTTGAATGTTATTGAGGCCTTGGTGCAGTAGAAACCCATCGACACTATTGGTTCTCTGAGGGGGTGCTGCATGGGATTAGGAGTCCCACCGTTCTCTGCATCTGTGTCGAAACCTGCCTCTCCTCCCTCCTCCCCTGGGTTTATGATGGCTGGGACAAAGGACCAGGCCCACGACACCCAGCCTTGCTCCTCATCTTCCATTTGAACATACGGATCCTGTTTTGAATACTGACTTGCTTCAGCTGGATCCCCTCCTTCACCCGCCATACCTGCACATTAAAATAAAAAGAATAGGATACAAGCAGCTCAATTACCACTACCCAAAGGGGAACAGAGGAAAGGACATGAGCAGAGAGGTACAAAAGGAAAGAAGAGAAGAATGTCATAATGTTGGAATGCGAGTCCCCAGAGTGAATGTATCAGCAGTGGAGCATTTTGCAGTGAGGTCAGGCCTGAGGATTCCCAGTGGCTCAGCCGGTGAAAATTGACATTTTAATTAAATCTTTCACTCCAGTTTTCGGGCAGCTGAGAAGGGGCTTCATTTTTTCCAGTGTTTTCTTCTCTTCTCCCTTAAAGCTTTGAGGCTGTGTTAAGCTTGTCAGCAGAGTGTCAGCCTACACAGCCTTGCAATTCGATTTGCACAACGATACAAATAAAACAGAACTGAGTGATCAAACCCGTACTGTTGCTTTGAAGAGTTAATACTATAATGACAAGTTTCTCAGAAACTAAACTAAACACAGGAGTGTTGTGGCCTAAGCTGCTGTAACTGGTCATGTGTGAAATTAGAATGACCCAGAGATGCCAAGATATTCCTGCTCTAAGCTTCTGGAGCTGATCTTCAGCAATATGAATACGGGATCAGGAGTGTGTGCCACTTATAAGGAGTCTGGAAAATGTGGTTTGTGTGTGTGTGTTTGTCAATGTGAGGATCAATCTGGATTCCATTACTATATAAAGTGGGTGTATAACTTCTGACGTGTGTGTGTATATATATATATATATATATATATATATATATATATATATATATATAAAAAAGAAAGGAATATGACCTGCAATAACAGAGAGATACAATGTGTTCTATGGTCAGTCACTGCTCACTCAGACCAGCAGGTGTCCCTCCATGTCAGAAATTCTGCTCTGTATTTACATTCTCTTTCTGCCTCATGGAATACATACCTATTCCAATATAATCACTAGTTTCTCTACTGCCTGGAACTGTTACACATGAAATAACGCAGATAACTTACAGAATAATTATTAGAAAATGATCACAGTTTTTAAAGTGGATATGTGCACCTTTTCCCCACATAGCAACACAGTTCTTTTGGGTCTATGACATGCTTCGGTCAAAAAACACAATTTTTACACTCTCTATAGACGAAGCACAGAGGAGTAGGGAGGGACTGAGCAGAAGCTCTCCACTCCAATAAGACGATGTAATGCCACAAGACTAAATGGATTTGTAGCAATCCAAATGTTGTTACTGAAAAAAGGCAACAGACAAAAATAATGAAAATCTGCCCAGGAAACTTCAACTAAGACCTCATTTAAAGGATTATTATTCTTAAAAGAGGGCATACACGACTGTGGGGAACTGCAGTCCTCTCTGGTTTGTTCAGGTTCAGAAGCTGTATGTAACTGAAGTGTTAACTTATCTGTTAGTTTTTACTCACTGGTTGAAGTACCACAGAAATCATTTCTAACTCAAGTTGTTTAGTTTTGCAGCACTTTTATTTTATGCAGTTAGCCTCTTTCCAAATTTGGAGAGATATCCACCTTAAGTGATCCAAAACAGCATGCTCCACAATGTGTGGACTCTCTCCATTGTCTAAAAACCTCAAGATGCCTTTTCTCTGCCATGAGCAGGGAGAGGTAAAATCTAGCATACCGGACCCAGACACTTTTTTATTTTTTAGCAATTTTCTGACTTTGTTTGGCTTCATAAAAACATTAGTCCTTCTAGTACACAAACGGATTTGAGAGCACCCTCAGATTTTTAAAAAAATTGTATTTTGATTACAACCGTGAACATTGCCTTTAACTAGAAAAATGTCCCTAAAGATTTTTTTTTACCTGAAAAACTGAAAGCATGTCTAAAACCCCGTTAGGATTCCATTAGTTTTACCTGTGGACATGAGGTACAGTAACAGTACTAACGGAGTATCTCAGTAGATTTAATCCCATCTGAATAGACCATTTCAGTCATTTTTCTGGAGTGTGTTCTCCCGTTATAGGAAAGATTCCTGAGCCTTTTACCTACTGTAAAACGATGCGTTTGAAGATTCAGTCACATTCCAGGGTAAGCAGGTTTTTTGTGGGTTTTTATCAATAATGGAGGCGCTGGAGGATTATTTAGTAATTTAGTGATGAATTATAGGGTTAAAGTATGAGGATAAGCTCAGCTGCTGAGCAACGCACCAAGCTAAAATCCACAAAACGAGCCAAAGGATCACTCAATGGAGAGAAATCTGTGGTAGCTGTCGAGAGCAGCCTACATAAATGTATTATTAATGTTACATAATATCACTTATAGTAACTTTGTGAATGATTACTAAAGTTTTTGCTAGTTCCTTGCCCATTATTTGTTTTGAAAGACTAAAATGCAAGGTCGTTGAGGGATGTATGTTTTTAGGCTGTTCTCCGGACAGTCTATAATCTCCAGTATCACTCCTGTGTCAAATCCACACTGTGCGACAGGAATGTGTGAACCAAGAAGCCACCCCCGTATCTGTTATTTTCACCAGGATTTCTTATCCAGAGCCAATCTACAATAAACATTACTGATGTACATTGGTAAAATGACATTTTTCCAGCTCCACACGTAAAACTAAACCTTTCCGAATAAGGCTTAAGTTACTAAAGGTAGGGGCACTACTGAAAACGTCCAAGTTCTATTGTTATTGAACCTTCTGTAGATAATTCTCTTAAATGCATGTCTTGTTTTATTACTTAGGGTTCTTGACTGCTTGTCTCAGATGTGTTGGGAGGTTGAGTACACATCCAGACAGACTGGAAGACATTTTGGAAGATTTTGGTTTTACGAATGACACCGGTTTAAAAATATGTGCAGTGTATGAAAGGTGATGCTTAAGATCAGTCTGGTTGAACTCACTCACTTGGAATGTTAACCACTGCATCAGAACCAGAGATGCTCTCCTCTCGCTCTCCATCTCTTTGAGCTCCAATCTCCCCATAATACAGCGCCACTGCTAGCTCCAGCACCCGCATAAACATGGGCAGCTGCTGATCTGTAAGTGACAGCTTCAGACTTTCAACCATCGTTTGTATCTGAGGGTGGAAAAAAAAAAAAAACATAAACCACACTTAACAAAATGCCCAAGAGCAACTCAATCCTCACAAAAGCAAAGAGGGTCAAGGAAGCAGGGAAGTATTAGGAACTGAGGGAATTTGTTACAAGTGTTGAACATAAAGAACTGGATATTAAGCTGTGACTGTGTATCCAGTCTAAAACTGTTCAAACAGAAAAAGCAAAAATCCCAAAATGGTGGGTGGAGGAGCAGGGAGGCATCTCACTTTGATAACTGCTGGGATCTTGGAGTTGATGTTGTGGTAAGTGAAGTGGAGTCGGGTTTTAAAAGAGCACTTGTAGAGCAGAGGGTCCTGATAAAAGTCAATCTTCCCACTGGCGTTTCTCTTATCCAAACAGACTGTGCAGTCCGCAAAATTTATCACCTTCCTCAAGATCCACTCTGGAGCTGCTGAGAGAGGAAAGAGAAACAGAGGGGGTGGCCGGTAGGGTAATGAGAGAGGATAACAACCGTAAATCTGGGCACCAGAGGGCCCTGACACCCAACTTAAGCACTACCACTTTTACAAACATGCATTATAAGAGTTAAGACTTTAAATGACTAACAATAGATTATCATATCTATCATGTGAAGAGTGGTGGTAGAGGATGGAAGCAGGCACACTGCAGACTTGGCATGGAAGGCACAACTACTTAAAGGAAGGAAAATGTTATTCCAGAGTACTGATAAAAGACTAACACCTCTAGCCCTGGGGTTTATTAAACCTGAGCATAGAACAGGATCCATGGTGTTGAAGTAGGAAACCAACCAGAAAAAGGGTACGAAAGAACAGTGTCCGTATGTAGTGATCTACACACTAGTCAAAGCTTAGGTATGTAGTGACAACTCACATGTGATGTCCATGAAGGCCCTGTCCCACAGCTCATCAACTGTGTAACACTCTGCTGATGTAATGTTGACAGAGAGCACTATGTCGTCTTCCACATACTTCAGAATTAAATTATTCACCACTATGTTTACATTATTGACTACACGACGAATCAGACTCTGAACATAGCCTAGAGAGAGAGAGAGAGAGTGAGAGTGAGAGAGAGAGAGAGAGAGAGAGAGAGAGAGAGACATGTAGAATGTAATTACTGCTTCAGGACAGAACGACAGAATGACAGAGTGCTGAGGCTTATATATATATATATATATATATATATATATATATATATATATATATATATATATATATATATATATATATATATATATTATTCCTGTGCGGGGATTGGACATAACATTATAATAAACAGTGTCAATGTGCTAGTGCAATGTGCTAGTGCAACTGTCTCTGCAAAGTCTAATATTCATTCATTCATTATCTGTAACCCTTATCCAGTTCCAGGTCGCGGTGGGTCCAGACCCTACCTGGAATCACTGGGTGCAAGGCAGGAACACACCCTGGAGGGGGCGCCAGTCCTTCATAGGGTGACCGACACACAATTAACACACATAATTCCGATACCCATATGAGCAGTAAAAAAGCCACAGAAAAACTGCCAAGAACTGAAAGCAACACAACATCACCATCAAACTTCCTTTTGGCTTTCTCAGTATATTTTAAAACTAACTTTAAAACTGCAATTAACTGATGGCAGCGCCCTGTAAATACTGTCAGTCAGTGACAGATTTAAATATTGAAAATGTGTATAAAAATCATATTGTTATTGAAACATTTTATATTGTGATATATATTGGTATTAAATTATTGTCCAGACCTAGAAAAACATATGGGTCTATGACAGTTGTAAATCATTGCATGTTTAATTTACATTCATTTACATTTTGCACAGCATCCCAAATTATTTTGAATCGGGGTACATTAATACCACGTGCTTACCATTATTTTTCAGCTAAATTGTTCGTCTTCTTGTAAACGTACAAACATACGAATATATGAATCACAGTTAAACCTGCCTTCCAGACATTCAGCCAACTGAGATTTACGCATCCTAAAACTGAACTTAAATCAATATATTGCTTTTAGAAGTGTGGTATAATGAAGAAACCAGTGCAGGTCATCTCACACTGTAGTCTGCATTCTAGTCGTTAGAGTGCAGGTAGACTTGAGAGACTTTTATAACTGAATTATGCACGTGCTGTGTGTGTGTGTGTGTGTGTGTGTGAATGGCTGGCATCCACATTTCTAAAGCATGCATACTGTGTTTGTCTGTGCCAGCCGTTAGTCTGGGGTCAGTCAGCAGGTCTGTACTCCACACCTGCACTCCCAGCCATAAAAACATGTGCTACCCCCTGCTTGTGTTACTCTGGATTTGATTTTCCCTCATTCCCTTCAACCATTTCTTCCCCCACCTCCACCCCTCCATTGTTTCTTCTCTCGTTTTTTTTCTGAGAAGTTACACCACAGCAGCACCTGTGCCTGGTCCAGAGGGAAGAGCTACTCAAAGCTGCTCAATCATAAAACGGCTGGAAAAAACACTGGCTTTATGTGCTGCAGGAGCTGAGAGCCCTCTGCCGTGCAGTAAAACAGGAAAGAAACTCAATAGCAGCTTTGCTGGTGTTTTCCTGGGCAGGGAAAATATTAGCAGCAATTAGAGCTACAAGTGCCAGTGAGAAACAAACAGAGAAGCACCCAAGGGCAGACAGCACAGATCACACTATACATAAGAATCTGAAATTTATTTTCAGTTAAAAAAATCTGGGTGGGGTGTGGGAATCCACTAAAGCACAGAAGGTGCTCTCAGGTCCACTGCAGTGCAGTTAAGTTTTTTTTAATTTTGTTTAAATTAATTTACAACACATTTAAATATTTTTCTAGACATTAGTTTTATGTCTCTAAATCCATTTTAACCTTGTACGTTTATATATATATTGAACATGTAGATCCTGTGGATTCTAAATGAGTATCCAGTGTATGTAAAACTTGTAATACATGTGCACTACATTCCAAACTACATCCAAAGCAACATTAACATTTTGTAAAAAATATTATATTATCTTCTTAATAAACATTTCTATATTCCAGGTTAAAGACTGCAACATTATGGTTTAACACCCAAGATCCTTATTTGAATATTTTGGTCCACCTTTAATGCTGCACCGTTTATATTCTGGCACATATACTTTTGCCAATTATGAAGTAATAAAAATCTGAGTTTCAGGGTTTTAGTTTTATTTTAGCTGCACTTTGTAACATGTCTCAATTATTTGTAATTCCTCTTCATTTTAAAACAAGTGTTTAGAAGGAGCATTCATTGTGCTTCTGTGGTTTTGCTTTGTTCTGTGTTTCAAGGGGTGTTTTTAAGGTGGTATCTGCCTTGGTGCTCTGTAATACAGAGAGGGCTTTAAAGTCACCCTTGCCCTACAAAGACTGGAATTTTAAGTTTTCCTGAATCTTCTCACAATATTATACGAATTTAATGATAAAGGTTGGTGAAATTTTGCATTGAGAAAATTATTTTTTTATTGACATGAAAAATGGCACAAAGTGGTAAAAGACATGCCATCTTTGTTTTCAGACCTGAACCTTTGGTGGACGTGTGTGTGTGTGTGTGTGTGTGTGTATATATATATATATATATATGTATGTATGTATGTATGTATGTGTGTGTACAACATAATTCAGTTAATTATTTTATAATTTTCATTTATTTGAATATTTATTTATATCTAACATGTATGTGCTCATAATGTGTATTATTGGATGATAATGATAAAAAATAATAATTACAAACTACAGATATCCATTTTTATTATTATTTTAATGTTGTTTTATTTCGCTTAATTTGTCTATGTTTTGTCTTATTTTTGTGAACTGTGCATTACTCAGTGCATGTTCTTAATACAGTACACAAAATAAAAACTCACAAATGTTTTCAAGCTAATATAAGAATTAATGGGGGGAAAAGAACTTTTGTATTGTGTATGTATGTCAACATCATCTGAGCTCAGTTTGATTTGGCTGTTCATGTTAGTCAGTAAGTGAGGATGCGTGGGTGAACTTGCTGTATGTATGACAGAGGAGTCCCTACTTTAACAGATGTGAGGTATTGAGTCCAAAACATGGAAATCCTTCCTCAGTATACAATTACCTACCACTCAGTCCCTCACAGACCCTCACAGCTGCTCCACAACATATTCTCCCTCTTCCACTGGGACAGTCAAAGGTAAATGCTGTATTTATTTATTTATTTATTCATTCATTCATTTTTAATACTTTATCTGTGTAATATGTAGGTGAGGATGAGTGACTTTTTACTATGTTGTGTACACTGTACTCTCTTAAATAAAGCATTCAAAAAATTAAAAAGTTAGGTAAATACCTACAGAATGTTTTGTCACATCCATGTAGATCATAGTGTCACACTGATGTTGAGTGCATGTGTATTCACTGATTAAATTTAAAAAGCAAATGACTCTATAAACATGCAGCACAGTGTGTAACCCATAATCCAATGGCTCATATATATACAGTTTATTTAACCAAGTCATTAAGAACATATTCTGTCTGTTAGATCTGCAATGCATGTATAAAGCTAACTAACATTTATTAAAACGCAGTTAAACATGCCACAGCTAGAGTATGAGTGTATTTTATTAATATTATTATTCAATTACATTAAAAGTTCACGATTGTAATCAAAAAACACTTTTTATTAAATTCAGACGATGTTTCCTCACCATTCGCTAGCTCTCAAATCAAATGCTTGTGCACTCAAAACCTGTCTAATGAGATTACGAAGCCCCAGTGTCTGTAAATGAATGAAAAAAATAACTGTCTCGTAAAAAAAAAACCTGTATGACAGTCTCTCTGCTCATGGCAGAGGCAACTGAAGTTATTTAGACAACAGACTCCAAATGTTGAAAAGCATGAACTGATATGAGGATGTTGTTCTATTCCTGCTCCATAGGTGGGTAACACTGACTTATTTTTGCTGTTATCACTTAAGGTGGAAATGTCTCCAAACTCGAGAGACGGCTAACTGCATTAGCCCCAGTGCTACAAAACAAAACAACTCGAGTTACACATGAGTTTCTGTGGTAATTCAAACAGTGAATAAAAACCTACAGACAAGTTACACTTCTGTCACATACAAACAACAGTCGTTATTTTCCCTCAAACCCACCGTTTCATTTTAAAAGACACGGAGCATAGAGCTGTGTTTCCTCATAGTCACATTACAATTCCTCATGATATTTGTTCACTTATGACAAACATGAGAAAAAACATTCTGCCAGGTCAGTTCTGGTATAAACTCTTCAAGTCTACTATTAGACAGAAGACAGGGCAAAAAATGGACACTTCTAACCTTATGTTGACGCAGCTCCTACTTGCCCTGTATTATATTTCATATGTGGCTTTCAAGCTATGCAGTGTAATGATAAAAATGTTACTGCTGCATTAGCAGTAGGATGATTTGCAATTCCAGTGTGTCTACCCTGACATGAAACACTCTACTAGTGTAAATTTGACCCCTCTTCAAGAATTGTTCCATTGCTTTCTTAACTGTGGCATTAACAATTACTCAAGTAACAGGGGCAGAATCCCCAAAGTGCTCTTTCAGACTTCAGGGTAACCACATTATAACAGAGAAGTTAAAACCTTTCCACATTCATTTAAAGTAGAAGACGGAAAGCCAAAGACGGGAGAAGGGGGAAAAGTGGGGTTTTCCCCCCGCTAGATAATGCCACATGTGCAGATTAGAAAAACTAAATCAATCCCATGTGCATATTCACTAACGTCAAATAAATGTAACTGCAAGGTAAAAGCAAGGCGAATGTTCATAAATAGGGCTCGACGATACGGGAAAAATTTGTATCACAATATATTTCTTAATTTTGATCAATACGATATAATTCAGATATCAATATAAACCGTGCAAAATCCACTGAATAATTTCCAAGAACCAACAAGAAACATGACATCACCCTCAAACATAAACCTTATGGCTTTGTCAATACTAATAGTCATTCATTATCTGTAACCACTTATCCAGTTCAGTGTCGCGGTGGGTCCAGAGCCTACCTGGAATCATTGGGCGCAAGGCAGAAATACACCCTGGAGGGGGCGCCAGTCCTTCACAGGGCAACACACACGCACACTTTTTTTTTGAGTCGCCAATCCACCTACCAACGTGTGTTTTTGGACTGTGGGAGGAAACCGGAGCACCCGGAGGAAACCCACATGGACACAGAGAGAACGCACCAACTCCTCACAGACAGTCACCTGAGTGGGAATCGAACCCACAACCTCCAGGCCCCTGGAGCTGTGTGACTGTGAAACATACCTGCTGCGCCACTGTGCCGCCTCAATATTAATATTTTAAAACTAAAATTTAAATTGAATGCTGAACTGATGGCAGCGCCCTCTAATGACCGTCAGTCAGTGACAGATGCTGTAAGTAATGTATACTGAAATACTGAATATGTGTTTACAAATCATATCATTGTTATTAAAACATTTTATATTGCGATACATACTGATATTAATTTATTGTCCAGCCCTACACCCAACAATAATTTAAGTGAGTAATTTAACTTCACTGACATCTTCTGGTAAAGGATTTCCATGTAATTGAGTTTGGAGAGAAAGAAAGGAAGGAGGGGGAAGAAAAAAAAAAATACCATAACAACTTAAACTTAAAACACATTTTATTCTGCTGTTATATCTTATTTACCTCATTCAATATTCATGACACATTGTTTAATTAGTCATGGAACTTTCATTACTTGTGTCATGAAAAATTTAATCTCGTGATGTTATGTTTTACAGTTGAAATTACATATTTATTACCTATTATATTTACATACACAGAGAGTGTAAAGTACTTTAAAAAAAGGTAACATTGGGCACTGGTACTGAGCTCTGGGTACAGGTTCCATGAACTCATATGCTCTTTTACACATGTAGAGTAGAGCCAGTATGCACTCTCACTACAGGAAATGTTCTGCATGGTTTTGGCATGGGGCAGTGCATGTGTAGCGCGTGCAGGAGGCACGGCAAGAATTCACTGTAAATTATCCAGAAAATTACCTGCTTGGGCATTGCCCAGACTTTGTATTAGGAAGCTCATGATGTTATTAGTTTCACAGCTGAAATTACATATGTTGTTATAACAGAGAGAGTTAAATATTTAAAATACTACCGTTGGGTACTGGTACTGAATTCTTGGCACAAGTACTGTGTCTGAGGACAGGTAATGTGCAGTACAAATGTTTAGGACCAGAGATTTTCATATACAGCTCCTCCAGGTGATGTCCGGAAAGGTTCTGGGTTCTATGTACGTCTTATAGAGACTAAATTATCAACGTGAGATAAAAATGAGCTCTGACACTAAGGGAGAGAGGAGCATGTGCAACAGTTAAGTGTGACTGACTGACCCTTTGCCATGTGGTAACGCACATGCATCTAGTGCAGAGGCACGGGTGTGTGTTTCACTCACCTGGGGGTAAGTCAGGGTCGGTGGGGCTTTGCTGGACTCGACGAGGTTTAGGCACATTCTTCTCAGAGGCACTTCGACTGGAAGCACAGCTTTCATTCTCATCCTACAGAGAGACACACAAAAAGGGCATACACATTTTACTACAGAAGTTACATCTGATGAGGAGACAGGGAAGAAGGGAAAAGGGAATGAGGGGAGAAGGTCAGCGTGAGGGGCACTTTAAAAGGTACTGCAGGTTTTATAGACCCTCCTAGACTATATAAATAAACTCTAACTCCAGGATGAAAGCAGAGCTGCAGAGAGTGTGTGCACCATTACATGGTGCTGGTATGCGAGTATACCACAGAAGGAATGTGGAGGAAGGCCACAGTTCTCCCAAGATGAACAGTAACATAAACAGCAGTAAAGGCCACTCAGGTAATTTAGAGTGGGACCTGGGTAAGCACGGGAGATAACAGTATTTACTGCAAAGAGGAGAGGTGCAGGTCAGGCCCACAAACAGGGAGTAAACTAGGGCAGGAAAAGGTGCAATAAGAGAAGCAGAGGCAGTGTGTTGGGGTCAGCCTATCACCACCAGTAAACCTTTATTACATCAGTGCAGCAGTCCAACTAAGTATCGTTTAAATATTACCCATTCAGTATGGCTTTAGGAGGGTCATCACCAAAACCCAGCAAATTACAGCAGACACTTTATCAATGACAAAGCTAAAGGATTACCTCAAAACACCTGCTCTTCCACCCTGACAAGGTCAGTCTCCCTCGGTCTCTACAGGGTGGTCCCATAGTGTTTAAACAACAATATTCTAAACTACATTCCCTTAGAGTTCATTCTGAATTGTATTAACTTACCGAGGACACTTATCGTTTTCTATTGCCTTGGCATTGATGAGACGTCAGACCACTTGTTCACGTATATTCATCCACTGTTATTTCAACACAAGTAGCTGTCTGAGGGCACTTTGCTTTTATTATTTTTAGGTAAATGACAGGCATTATAAATGTTTCTCTATAACTAGCACAACAACATGCTGAAAAACACCTGTTTTAAATGTTTTAAATGTGCAAGTATTGTTTTCTTACCTTAGATTGTAGCTACAAAATCCTTAATCCAAATACCAATATTTGTTAAGGCAATGCTGAATAACGAGAGAACAGAGTTGAACGCGTATATATAAAATGCTAGTATTTTTTGGGGGTTTTTGGAAGGGAGATACGACAAATGTGTAGTGATCTGCACTACAAACTGGTTAGAGGAAAACTTTTTTAATTTTTTAAAAGTTTTAGGGAAAGTGTGAAAACCAATAACAATGAAGCTCGGACACAAGCTTTAATTAAGAAAATTGCAGCGCGCAGCTCACAGCTCAGACAACAATCTCCATATTCATCCTTGAGTAAAATAAAGTATAAACAATTATTTAAGATCTTTGGAAAACAATCAACATGCCCTGAAAATAGAGCATTTCGCCCAAAATAGCATCACCTGTAGCAGCCTACTATCTCCGTGCTGATTAGGAGGGTGTGCCATGTGTTACAGCTCAGCCTCCAACTAGCTGTGATTCACAGTTAAAAGGGCATTACGATCTCTGACCTCGCAAACTGATCACGAGCAGACAGCCGCAGGGACAACGCCAAACTCTCTCTGGTGCGTGCACACACAAACTTGTATCAACAAGCTGGGTGTCAGATCCAATCGCCTGTAACCACCCTCTCCACACATACACGTCTCCCAGCCTTGATGTCGTGATTAAACAGGATTGCTGCTGGGGAATGATGAAGATTACATTTTAAAGATGCTTTGCAAAATGGGAGAGTGGTGAAAATGCATTTTGACCAGGCATCATAAAGTAAACACAGTCATGCCAAAACACTCGACAAAGCGGCACGAAAAATATTTATAGTTAGCTGGCAACCACATACACTTTTCCATCATGCAGCACTGGGAACTAGTAAACAAACTGCGAGTAACAATAAATAAGTCATCAGCATTTCATTATAACACACAGAGAGAGAGAGAGAGAGAGAGAGAGAGAGAGAGAGAGAGAGAGATTACTCACACCTCGTTTAGCAGTATTCAGTGTTGCTCTCTATGTAGATTTGCAGTGCTCGCTGGCACAGATACACAAGCTGCTGTGATTTTGATTCCTGACAGAAGTGAAGTGTAAAAGAGCTATTTATGTCTTTATGGGAGGTCTATGTGTAATGCAGTCAGAGCAGAGACATACACCTAACCTGTTACACTGAACATTATATATAAAAAACACACATACACACACAAATAAGAGAAAAAAGCAGGAAATATAAATAAGGGCACAATGAGAAATCATGAGAAGTATAGGCTATATTCAGCGTGTGCACGGTGTGTGATATTAAATGGCCAAAGAATACAGGAATGTTGTGGCTGCAGGTCGGAAGAGAGTGGGGTGGGCTCTATGTGAAATCTCTGATGGACCCTGTGTATGATTATAACCACTCAAGTCCCTAAACAACATGCACATACCTAACACATTCTTAACCCCGCAGTGTCACCGCTGTACTGAAAAAAGCCAGCACCCAGTGACCACCACAAGGCAGCACCATTTATTGGACATCTGTAAAATGCCCAGATCATATAAGGGTTTAAAGGAACACTAGGTAGCATTTTTATCTTACATTTACAGCTTTAGAATCATTGTAAAGCTCCACTGACCTATAACAGGGAGAACAGGAGACTAATTTTGGAGGATGGTAGGAAAACACCCTCCCCCTCCCCCCCTTGACATCAGGACTGTGCTGTAAAAATAAATCACACTCTGCAACTGCAGGGAGAGCCCAGGAGGAAAAAGACCAAATCTTACCTAGTGTTCCTTTAAAGCTTAAAGATTGCTTTTCATTAAAATAATTAATTTTGATTTAAAGCAGACATACTATGAAACAAATAACTCACTTTTCAGTGAATCAGCACATTGCTGTGTGTATCTGGAGTGTACACCAACACAAAACCAGAATTAAATGATTTAATTGACGTATAACATTGTCCTCGTTTAGGTGTTAAGTTGAATTTCTTGATGCAGCCCCAGACCGTTAATTAAAAAGTTTTTACTCCCAAGCTCATATGGCGATATTTATCAAAGCAGCATGACAGTTTTCTTGTAAAGCCATCTGAGGTCTCAAAGGTCACATACAATCAATGGTAGTTTTGGGCCTTGGCCTAAAGAAAGACTTTAATCTGGGATTCTTGAAACTTACACAATATTCTTGTAATCATACAATCAAAATATGAGTTGTTTTTGAACTGTATAAGTATTCTCTCCTAAAACCTGGCACAAAGAGTAGAACCAAAGCCCATCTGAGCTTGCAATTACTGAGCCTCTGAACCTTTTAGATTCACATGCTTAATGTTTAATATTTCAAAACACTGTTATTTTGAATGTTCTATATATGTTTCACTCTTATTTTGACTCTGTCTCATTCTGAATTTTCTTATATTACAAATTACCATCAATTGGCCAATACTGGAAACACTTTTTGTGTTTTTCTTGTATTAATAAACATGCAAGAGAATTAACAAATCAAAGATTCTTGTTCTAGTTGCATTAAAGAAAAAAAAAAAAACATTCTTGTGATGTTATGTTTCAGTGACTTAGATGTTCCGCTGATTATACTAATTACAATCATTGGTAAACAATAGCTAAATTGTTTACCAATGATTCTAATTATGATAATAATTATTGTTGTGTCAGGTTAGGGCCGACTGGATCAGAATTTATTAGGTCTGTTCTGGGAGAATTTGATTTGGCAGGGATTTGTTGAGATGTCCAGATTTTACGGGATTGTAGAGGTTGGCCTGGATCATTCAACATCAGTGCGTAATCTTAGGGCTGGACAATGATTCAACATCAGTATTTATCGCAATATAAAATGTTTCAATAATGATATGATTTTTTTAAACACATTTTCAATATTTCAGTACACATTATTTACAGCATCTGTCACTGACTGACGGTCATTACAGTCATCAGTTCAGCACTCATTTTAAAATGTAGTATATAAATACTAATATTTACAAAGCCAATAGGTTTATGTTTGATGGTGATGTCATGTTTCTTATTTGTTCTAGGACATTTCTCACATCGATATCTGAGTTATATTGTATCGACCAAAATTAAGAAATACATTGTGATATAAATGTTGGCCGTATGGACATTTGAACAAGGTTATATATAAAAATAAAAATAAATAAATAAATAAAAACCAAAGAGCACAACTGATTTTCACTACTGGGGGTTTAAAGTTTAACGTTTAATGGTTGATGATATTAACACAAAACGTTACATAATATATTGTACTGCAGTGGCAGCAGATGACTCAATTGGGTAAAAACAGGTCTTTATGTTTATTTGTTGTATGTACAGAAGCACTCAAAGCATTACTTTTGGACCCATGATTGCAAGTGATATTTTTTTATTTTGCAATTTACAGATGCTATATATATATATATATATATATTTGCATAAACACTCTCCTATGACTTACTACACTATTTCTGTTTTATTTACATTTTGATGCTAAAACATTAAAATCCATAAATGTAGAGGGTCAACTATACTTGGAAACATTTAGTAATGGTGGCATTTTAACTGTAAGTAACAAAGGTCCTATGTTATCTACTCAAGTATCCAAGACAATTTACACAATTTCTAAAAGAGCCTTCATCTGACTTTGTGCTCCTTTAAAATTAGTCTAGACACCACTGGCACTGTTACGACTCCAGAAGCTTTTGATGCTTCATGATGATGCGGATTCTCGTCAATGACACAGTGGTTCCTTGTTAACGTCTGGGCACCCCGTCTGCTCTTGTTTCAGTGAGCCAGAATGTTCTGGTCTGCAAGAGTCCCATCAGCACTGACACCAAAAACGACTAGTGGTTCAGTCCGGATGGGGGGTGCAGAATAAAAAGAAAAAAATGTGGGATGGAGAGAGGGCTGTAGTGAGTGAAATGGAGAGTGCCAGATTTAGATCTGACGCTGTAATTCTTCAGATGTCTCCATCATCCAACCGCAGACCAGCCACACACACACATGCAATCCTGAGATGTGAGGCATTCTGCCTGCACCGACACAGCAGCTAATAACTGCAATGTGTTACAATAAAGCACTACTCACTCTCACACACACCAACAACCGCACACAAAGACAGACACACATACACACACACACACACAGCTATGAACTCACCCCAAAACCACAGCAATTTAAAGAAAACTCTTGTAAATTTCTAATTCTTAACATTCCGGGAGAAGGACTCAGAAGACTTACAGGACTTTATCATTAGCATTACTCTCAACCTAAGTACAGAGACTCCTTGAGTGCATGTAGGTAAGAAAATAAGAACACACACACACACACACACACAAAGTATATATTCTACAATTACAGACTGCAGTCCACCTGTTTCCTGTGCATACCTGCTTTTCCCCCATTTCACCCTGCTCTTTAATGGTCAGGAAGCCTATAGTACCTCCAGAGAGCAGGTACGATTTGGGCAGTGGATCATATTCAGCGCTGCAGTGACACTGATGGTACGAGTGGATCTGACACAGCAGTGCTGCTGGAGTTTTCAAAGCTCTCAGCATTACTGGACTGAGAATAGTCATCAGACATTTTTGAGCATTTTCACTGAAATGTACTGTTACTGACCTGTAATAGCAGTAAACTCGTAAGTCGCTCTGAATAAAAGCATCTGCCAAAATAAAAAAGTGTTTATATCTTTGGCCTTGTTGTCAGATGAAGCTATTCAAGTGCAATTTTGTCCCATTATTCCTGTAAACAAGACTTAACATTGGCAATTGAGGATATAACTAGGTACTGAATTTGTGCTTGACAAATGTTTCCCAAAGTAATCCTGAGCTCCCTGTAGTTATACTGATTATATAGTGATGGTTCTTGATGCTGTGTCATACGAAGGATCAGATATCATGTTTATAGAGCTTAGCTTATCTTGCCCTTTATTGACTGAGATTCCTTAAATATTTTAATTAGTTTATGCAACATAGATGTAAAATTATCCAGTGCCTTTCCTGTTTCTTTAAAGAAGACCTGTTTTACATGTTTAAAATATAAGGCCTGTGTGTATGTGAGAAAGTTCATAAAGAAATGTAGGCTATGCTCAAATTAGTCCATATTGCAGCTTGTCTTCTGTAAAATAGACACAGAGTTCTCCATGTCAAAGACAAAAAGGAATATTCAGACTGTTATCAGTGAAAGGGACAAAAGTTAAGGTGTGTGATAGTGGGTTACTACAGTACACATGAATAAGGTGACGTACACATGTGAAAATACCACTGACAGCAAGGCATAGGTTGGGATTTTAGAGAAACATATATGGTCAACAAGTCTACGTCTTTTCCTGGGCAGTCCATTTCATCAAGACAATGCTAGCCCCGACTCTGCACATGCTACGACAGCATGGCTTTGTAGACAGTGTGTGTGTTGGTCTTGCCTACCTGCAGGACTGATGTCTCCAATTGTTATGAGAATGGCTGACCACCCGAATCATACCTGCTCTGTGGTGGTCTTCTGGGGTTCCTGACTACTGAACAACAGGGTGAAACGGGCAAACAAACTATGCAGAGAAACAGGTGGACTTTGCACAGAGTTTGCAAATGTAGGAAAAGCAGGGTCAATGGAGATGTGGGAATGCATACATGGAGGTGGTTATAATGTTATGGCTGATCGGTGTATATGGCGCAACATGAAGAGGAGAGTCAGACAATGGTACCTACATTTTGCTGAGCACAAGCCTCTGTCCCAAATGTTTTTAAGTATGTATCATGAAGAGGTGGACGATACAACCAAAATCTATATCACAATATATTTCTTAATTTTGGTCGATACGATATAATTATGATATTGATATGAACCAAAAAAAGCTACAGAGAAACTACCAAGAACTGAAAGCAACATGACATCACCATCAAAACACAACCTCTAGGCTTTGTCCATATTAATATTTTTATATTAACTTTAAAATTGAGTGCTGAGCTGATGACAGTGCCCTCTAAAGACCATTGGTCAGTGACAGATGCAGTAAATAATGTGCACTGAAATATTGAAAATGTGTTTAAAAATCATATCATTGGTACTGAAACATTTATATTGTGATATAAATTGATACTGAATTATTGTCCAGCTCATTATCAGGCATTAAATTCTAAAATATGTTTACATCTCCAAAATATACCCAAGCTGGTCTGTGAAAACACTGGACAATGTTTTGTTGCATTTTTTGTCAGTTGAAAAAAAGTATAAAAAGAAACAGCAAAACACATTCTTGTTTTTAAAGGCATTTTCCAATATTATCTAATTTTTTAAAATGGCTTTATCATTTAACAATATGGGTTTATTAAATAGCAGTTCTCATTTTGGCTGTATATTGTAAAACAAAATTTTTATACACTTTTACAAATTTTAAACATATCTAGTACCAAATATAAAAACAAATAAAAATGATCCAGAACCAAATGTTAAGCATTTGCCGTTAAATTTATTTAAACTCTAACTATAACCCTATTTTAAATTACTCATGGCTTAGTCACAGAGAGAAGAATCAGGAAACAAATGGCCGCATGTGGTACCTGTTTAACATTTTCAGGTGCATTGTATACAAGATTAACAGATACATTTAGTTATGTCCAGAATATGTGAAACTTAACAGGGGAAATGCACACTGTAAAAGCATTACAAATAAATTAAATATGACTGTGACTGACATTTAGCCTGCATTACTAGCTAACTTAACATACGCACATGTTAAATGATCCCAAGGGGGGTGGGGGGACATGAGGTTAGGTGAAATATTTCAGGCCCTTTTTCAAATATAAAGTGTGTGTTAATCTGTATTATATTAAATGTTTAAAGAAACTTGTGATACTGCTTTCCATGAATTTTTGGCACATCTTTCAATGTCGTTATTTTTAAGGACAATTCAGTGCTGGATAATAGAATGTTTATTCTAACATTCATTAAGAATTCCCGTCTACTGCAAGAAGTGTAGAAAAAAAGGAATAACACAAATTTGGATCAAACAATAATGATTTTTTTTTAAATTAAGTATAAAGTTATAGCAATAAAATAGTTTAATTGAACATTCAAATATTTACTCAATCATTCTGCACAAGGTAAAATTGTTTGCACAGGCAATTAATTTGCATTCAGGGAACATGAAATATGGCAGACAGCTTAACCACACTCTGGCCATATTATACACTGGTTAAATACACAAGTCAAACACTCCCATTTCCCAGAGACAGATTTATATTTATTTTTTAAATATTATAATGAATTTCAGAGAAAATTACTCTGAGACAAAAATGACTGTATTATAATAAGAAAAATCTAATTATTTATTTCCACTCTGCTAATATGTACACAGTCAACACTTTTAGCTCCTTTAAATTGACCCTTATAGATTCTTTCAATTAGCTTTAATAATAGATTTTAATTCCTTAAGTGGCGCAGCAGGTAGTGTCGCAGTCACACAGCTCCAGGGGCCTGGAGGTTGTGGGTTCGATTCCAGCTCCGGGTGACTGTCTGTGAGGAGTTGGTGTGTTCTCCCCGCGTGGGTTTCCTCCGGGTGCTCCGGTTTCCTCCCACAGTCCAAAAACACACGTTGCAGGTGGATTGGCAACTCGAAAATGTCCGTAGGTGTGAGTGAATGTGTGTGTGTCTGTGTTGCCCTGTGAAGGACTGGCGTCCCCTCCAGGGTGTATTCCCGCCTTGCGCCCGATGATTCCAGGTAGGCTCTGGACCCCCCGCGACCCTAAAAATTGGATAAGCGGTTACAGATAATGGATGGATGGATGGATGGATGCATGCACCAAGCCAAATTCCTTTTATGTGTAATATACCTATGAAATAAGGCATTTCTGCTTCTAACAACTGATCCTGCTATTATTAAAATACACGGAGTAAACATTATCAATCAATTGGGCATTGGATGAATTCTATGTAGGGTTGGACGATATGGTAAACATTTATATCATGGTATGTTTCTTAATTTCGGTCGACGATATAATTCGAATATCAACAAACAATAAAAAAGCCACAGAAAAACTGCCAAGAAAAAACAAGAAACATGACATCACCAACAAACATACACTTCTCTGATTTGTAAATATTAACGTTAGTTTTAAATATTTAAAAAATAAACTGAACTGATGATGTAACTAATGTATATTGAAAAATTTCAAAATGTGTTCAGATCATATCACTGTTATCGAAACGTTATATTGTGATATTATATTGATATTGAATTATAGTCCAGGCCTAATTCTATATGTAATTAATATGTACAGTAGGCCATTTTATCATTTCCAAGTGTGATTTTAAAAAAGCTGTAAAACAAATCATAAGTCTCAAACATAAATGGCAGACTGCAATGTTATCTGCTAATCTTTAAGGCTCAGTATTTTCCTCTGAGTTAATTAGCTTGAATAAGTATTCCTCCTAGGATCTGAATGGCTCTGAGTGCCGAGGCTGTGATTGGAGTTTCATGAGGGTTATTGTGAGAGGCTGTAGAGTAAACCACCAGCATACCACACGGGCACCACCGCAATAGCACCATGACCAGATGACTAGAGCGCAATAGCAGCAAATAGTGACATACCCACCATTTCTCCACACAATATATAGTGAAGATCAATTCAAAATATATGACACAAAGAATTCAAAGCAAATAGCTGAATAAATCCAACAGGATTCTGCTTGGCAATGGCTTCATGTGGCTAAACATAACGACATGATGATGTTTGAGGATGGTCTCTACTTAATGACGTTTGTATGCCTCTGTGTGTGTGTGTGTGTGTGTAAGAACTTGGGATGCAGATTAGTGGCACAACAGCAGCTGTACTAATTACAGCTGGGTTTAGGGCTGGATGATACGACTTTAAATCAAAGGATGAAACTCCAGTGGACTGTTAGCAATATAACTATTCAACAATACAGATATATAGTATATATACAGATATAACATCAGACGTGGGAGAATCTGAGTCAAGTTTTTTGTCCATGTTTCTGAACAAGAGTGTTATGTTATGTGCAGTAATTTTTCATTGCATAACGTAAAGCGAAATGTGTCTTCCGCATTTAACCCAGCTGTGGCAGTGAACACACACACAGACACACACACACACACATACACACAATTGTGGGTTCAGTGCCTAGCTCAAATGCTCCTCAGCTGTGGATTGAGGAGGAGGACAGTGCTGTTGCATCACTCCCACCGCCCCCAGTTTTCCTGTCACTCGTGGGAATCAAACCAATGACCTTTCAGCCCTAAGCCCTCTGCTCTAACCAGTAGGCCACGACTGCCCAGTTGCTCAGTGTTCTTCTGGCATAAAATGACGTGTCAGCAAATATCAATTTGAAATATCATCAGTGTGTGTGTGTGTGTGTGTGTACGCGCCCGTCCCGACAGACTGACAGGGAGTTAGTAGGTGTCATTTGACAGATTTTACCCCAGGGTATGGACAACAGTAAACATGTGTCACAGTAAAGGGCTGTGACAGAAACACACACACTTGACATTTTTGGGGTTGTGTTTCGACAGTGCACAGGCATTGTTTTATTCAGAATATTGGCTTATTAGTGCCAGTAGAGGAATCATCGTCCCCCGTCTTTGTTTCTTTTCTCTCGTCCCCCCCTCCCATCTTTCAGGCTCTGTCTCTGATGTAGTACAGATTCTCTGCAAGCTATTTGGTCTGTGCATTCTGGCAAATCAAAGGGTAGATTTCCGGCAGCGTAAAGACCTAGATTACCCAGTTTGTGCTGATCTGATTACAAATGTCCAGCGGCTGTATGTTCCTTTTCCACTCAACTTAAGCCTGCACATAGGACACTGGCTTTTCTTTCATTCAGGATAACAACACCAAAACAGTCACACACACTCAGCAGCAGCCCATTAGAAACACACTGGGGAACTGATGAAAGATTGTACTGCTCAGTCTGATTTCTAAAGGATGTGTCAGAGAGAAGGAGACAGGGAGAGAGAGACAGAGAGAAGGAGACAGAGAGAGAGAGCCTATCAGTTTAATTCCTACTGCATGAAGCACTGTTGAAGCCATTTCTGTTCTCTCTCTCTAATTAGGTTTATAGAGTTAACGCTGCAAATGCCGTGATCTAGCCAAGTTAATATCATCAGTGTTCATACACACATGCCAAGGCTCCAAGACCTCACAATCAATCTTCCACAGATTTCTAATGAACTTCAAAAGGTTTGCGGATGTTTTTATAGGAATATACTCAGCTGCTCACTGGAACTGCAAAAACAAACCAGATCAATTATCTCATTAATCATTTCCACACATACCATCAGCAGCACAACCGAAAAGCCTTTGACTAAACTTGGCCTGCAAACTCAACCATGAAAGACTTGAAACTATAAAGACATTCCACATTATACACGTAACGGTGCCATTAATACTTTTAGGCAAAGATATCCTGTCCGCATGTCCTCATCACCTATGTGACATTCACGGGTAGTTATGGTGACACGCAGACACTCGTATCTTTATAACAGCTTAAACTAAAGTCACTTCAAACGTAGTTCATAACTTGACATGAAAAGATAAAGCAAGGATCAAGTAGAAAAGTGTCACCACAACAGCAAAAAAGCAAGAGTTCAGCTAATAGTTGTCCTTTCAGAGTCATTATACGAGTGTATAATTTGTCCAAATGTCATTTGCAATTTTCCAAAATATCCTTCTATACTGACAGCCTCCGGTTATTTATTAACTTTAATAAATACATCTTTGGAGGTTACTTGCAGGTACAGAGCAGCAAAGGCTCCTGACCTCAAGCTATATGGCATATGCTCGCACACAAACCTAAAAACGACACTAAAATTCCAACCAATGGAACGTGATTGCTCTAACAGTAGTGGCTGCACAAGACCATGTTCAGACTTTGCACTCAGGCCCATGTGTTACAGAGCTTTACCTCTGAAGTCTATATAATCAGCTCTAATTGGTTCCCTTTAGACAGGCTTCTACAGAACCATATGGCCCTGTGAGTGCTGCAGCTACCATACTGTCTGCGCTGCCTTGCTGCATGGGTGGCACAAGTAACCACTGACTGCTTCTGTACAAATAAATCCACCTTAAACACCTCACACATTCCATTTTTCAATAGCAAAATATTTACTGCTGTATCCACCTACAACAACAAATGTTCCAGAGAGGGAGGCGGTGTCAACTTGATGGCCTGCTGGGATCTGCTGCGGAAACTATCAGCTAGCATTTAAGAAGTGTATTTGTGTTCCTCTGCAATGGAAAGTGAGTACACCTCATACACTGGAGGCTGATGTAACCAATTGTTTATTGGAGCTTTGAAAAACACATGTTGATCAGCAAGACCATTTAGTAGAATAGGGGGCTGGATGGCACTGTTTTTTGGGGACTAAAGTCCCGACAAAACGGGTTCGGATAAATATCTGTGGGGCATTTTATTAATGGTAAAAAAAGTCATAACAAGGAGATGATCATGGAACTTACTCCTGATCCTCCTGTAATAAACGACTGGATAAATCTGATTAATGAGATATATGTAATGTGTAATCAGACTGAAAATGCCTACATTTGTAAAATTTTGGTAAAAGTGGGTTAACTATATTAAGATTATAAGACTCATTTAAGATTTCATTGAGATACAGATTGAATGATTATTCTTCTTCTAAATCCCCCTCACACTCTCTCCAGTTTTTTCTTCTCCCCCATTTTTAAGGCACTCTTCCCTATTTCAATGTAAATAGTTACTTGTCTTGTACTATTTAAAGAAGAGAAGAGATGGAAGATATAAAACTAAATATAAAAATAAATAAATAAAAAAAAGAATAGGGCTGAGCGATACGGCCAAAATTGATACCGCGATATTTTTCTTATATGGATATGAAAAACATAAAATCCAGTGAAAAACGTCCAAAAACAAACAAGAAACATGACATCACCCTTTAGTCCAAGCCTCTGCACTGTCCAAGTGCCACATCCTGCCTCTACCACTTCTCCTACTCCTAAGAGAGTCCAGCTCATTAATGGCAGGTCTTGGCTTTGCACTGCAGATTCCAATCACTCAAACAAAGCAGTTTGGATTTTGGAGAGAAACTTAAATCGAAATCTTTAAGCATTTGATTGCAGTAGCAACAATGACAAGAGCCTTTGTTCTTGGGACCCTAAAATGAGCGTTCCTTTCAGCTGATGCCAGCATCTGTCTTTTCTCCCTCTCCCTATAGCTTTTGAATGTAGATCAAAGTCCAACTGCATGGCATGACTTCATTCTGCTGCCATGAGGGTTTTAAGTTTGATGTGTTGTTAGGTTTTTGAATTTCTAATTATTAAAGAATCAGCTTAAAAAGGCATCATATGCTATCACACTTTCTCTCTCTCACTCACACACACACCCAAGTCCAAGCACATTAAAGAAGCATATTGTAACCACAGACATACCCACATACATTTTGTGGGCAGCTGTACCTCAGATCACTCCAACTGTATGGGGTTTAAGGGTTCACTGCCTGATCGTAGAAAACCTGTATTAAACAACATCCCATTCTCTGCACACTTGGATACATTCAACGCTTAATGACAAATAGCAATGAAACTAATGACCTGTTTTCTCCAACATTTGGTGAATGACGCTAAGGGTATTGCAGTCCAATCCTGGTCCTGGAGATCTGCTCCCCTCTACAGTTCAGCTCCAACTCTAATCAAACACAGCAGATCCAGGCAACAAAGGCCTTCAGGAGTATTTCACTATTAGAGCTGGGTGTGATGGATCCCAGGTCTAGAGGGTGGTAGATCTCCAGGACCAGGATTGAGCAGCTCAAAGAATCCTGCAGCCTTAAAAAATAAAAAATTAAAAAGAAGAAAAAAGAAAATGTGAAAAAAATTCTTAAATGTGATCTTTTTTAATCTGATACTAATCTGTAATATTTTAACTTTACAATTACAGGTTCAAATCATTGTGTTGCTCCACTGAGCTGCAACACGGAGAATACGGCCTCTGTTGTTGCTACTACTCCAGGCTCAGCACTGCAGAAACTGCACTGTGTAACCATGTAGGAACCACCCCCTCCATACACCCTTCCCCTCCTCCTCACCTTTAGGAGAGTGCTGTTGAAACAATTTACACTCTGTAGCTTTAGGAGGAGCTAAAACAATATCAAATCGTACTTAGTGTTACTTTAAGATAAAAGTTAAGATAAAGTTCTTCTTCTTTTTTTTCCATGGCTGAAGTGCAATCAAGCAAATCACCTAACACCCCCCAACCCTCCAACTCCGCTGAGGATGGAAGCCCACTGCTCTGGGTGTGTGCGTTCACTGCCCCTAACCACTAGCGTGAGTGTGTGTGCGTTCACTGCCCCTAACCACTAGTGTGAGTGTGTGTGCGTTCACTGCCCCTAACCACTAGTGTGAGTGTGTGTGCGTTCACTGCCCCTAACCACTAGTGTGAGTGTGTGTGCGTTCACTGCCCCTAACCACTAGTGTGAGTGTGTGTGCGTTCACTGCCCCTAACCACTAGTGTGAGTGTGTGTGCGTTCACTGCCCTTAACCACTAGTGTGAGTGTGTGTGCGTTCACTGCCCCTAACCACTAGTGTGAGTGTGTGTGCGTTCACTGCCCCTAACCACTAGTGTGAGTGTGTGTGCGTTCACTGCCCCTAACCACTAGTGTGAGTGTGTGTGCGTTCACTGCCCCTAACCACTAGTGTGAGTGTGTGTGCGTTCACTGCCCCTAACCACTAGTGTGAGTGTGTGTGCGTTCACTGCCCCTAACCACTAGTGTATGTGTGTGTTCACTGCCCCAATCAATAGTGTGAGAGTGTGTGTTCACTGCCCCTAATCACTAGTGTCAATGTGTGTGTTTACTGCCATAGATGGGTTAAATGAGGTCAAATTTCATTGCATGGTTGTACAATGATCATAAAGCGTGTTACTAAAGCATGTCAATAAAGATATGTCAACTCTGGTCAACCTTACGAAAGTCTCATTCTCATCTTAGGATTGAGTATTACTTCAGGTAAACCTTTAAAATGCTCATTTTCATTCATTCATTCACTGCTTATCCAGTTCAAAGTCGCGGTGGGTCTGGAGCCTACCCAGAATCACTGGGCGCCAGGCAGGAACACACCCTGGAGGGGGCGCCAGTCCTTCACAGGGAAACACACACTCACACATTCACATCAGAGTCAGCTATCCACCTACCAACGTGTGTTTTTTAAATGAAGTTTTATTTTAAAATTGGACTCATTTGTAAACTGTAAAACGCAGCATGAACGCTTCACTAAAATGTTCTTTTCCTTAAAAAAAAAAAAAAAAAAAAAAGAAGAAGAGTTTCTTGAGATAAGTCTTACAATAATTAAGACTATAGCAAAACAATATTTGAGAACGTCTTACAATTTTTTGGAGAAGATACTTCTTAAATTTTTATTTTGGAAACTTTTGTAAATCCGGCCAGTGAACTTTGAAGTATAAAGTATCGCTGTATGACACAGTGTAATATGGAAAAGCACTAACCTGAGCACCATCCTTCAGCTTGAGGATGCATTCCATGGTGTTGATGGTGATGACCACAGGTTCTGAACCTAATTTTGTCCATGGCACATGGATCCGCAGCTCGTGTATATGACCACTCAGGAAGGTAAATGGAAGCTTCAGCTCCTACACCGCATACAGCAAAATACCCATGCACACACACACACACACACACACACACACACACACACACACACACACACACACACACACACACACACACACACACACACACACACACACACACACACACACACACACACACACACACACACACACACACACACACACACACACACACACACACACACAGACAACAAAGATAAATTGTGGGTTTTTAATGTGCAAGAGATAAAAGGGTGGTGCTAGCTTAGAGAATGAATGCTGTATTTCATTAAAATAAAGTCCTTTTAAAATCAGTCATTGTGTTCTGAGTTTGTGATGTTTGAATTAGCACTAGAACAGTCATTTAAGCAGCTGGCGAAAAATCAGCGTGGGATAGGAACTTTAGCTCTCTGAAAGACAACTCCACACACTTTTTCAGGTCCCACATGAGAACCTGCCAACTGCTCCCGATCAAACCTGCACTGAAGGAAGCACTTGTGTAAATTTATTGCTTGTCTGTGCAAGAAACCAAAGTCTTTCATTCATACTCTTCTTAGGAGAAACCCTAATGATGCCTATGCAGATTGCACACAGCATCCACTCTGCAGGCTATAAAGATGCTCTCTGAAGTTTCTACAAAATTGTTGTCATGATTTCAGGATCACATTAGTAGCAGACTTATAAACAAGAGCTTTGCTCTCCATGTAGGAGGATGCAAGCTGCTTTCAATAAGTGGCTCAGGCTCTATGTGTGTGTGTGTGTGCGCATGTGTGTCTTTCAAAGCTCCAAGAGCAGCTTGGGCCACTCTTGGGAAGCAAAACATTCTCACAACATGGCAGAATGATTGGTTCCAGATATTACAAATGCAAAAGCCACTGTACCCCAAATAACAAAGCAAACCAAATATTCTAGCAAATCCATCTAAGTAGGCCTCATGTCAGCTGACAGATAGAGAGCAGGGAAGGAATCTGACTGTGGTTTGAGATGAAACGCTGCTCCCGCTGCAGACAGGAGAGTCTGTGATCCTAGAAAATACATGCACCGAGAGCAGTATGCTTTCTGCTCTTCAGATTCAAACCAACATTTCAACTCAATTTCCCCCAACGTAGTGATGAGCTTGAAGAGTTGAGGAAAAACAAACTACATCAAACAGTTAAAAGAAGTTCAAATATGCACTGACATTTAATAGGAGCCCTGACTGAGATTCTAAATGATGAGTTTTAAATTGTCAAACGACAAAGAAAATGCTATTTTACAATGTATATACAGATGCTAAATCCACTAGAGCTGCAGACACTTACAGAACGATCGCACCCAAAAAACGTGTAACACTTACAGAGTTCAGTTTTAATCTGTATTATGTGAAATGATTAACATTAAAAAATGTTTATAAAATATTCAGCACCATAAGTGACAGCATATTGCTCGCCTGTAACCTTGAGTGGGCTTTTTAAAAGCTCATTAGGAAAATATTTAACTGGAAACCAGGGGGGTGGGGGGACATGCAAGTGTCTAATTACCTGCAAAAAACAAAAAGAATCTCCAAAACTGACAGTTAACAGTGAAGTACCTGAGATCACCACTGAACCACTTGCTTTTAAGATTAAAAACAAGCAAAGCGTGTCTCACCTGCTCCAGAACATCCAGTTTGAGGTCCAGTTTACTGAGCACCACATCCCCACCCCACAGTGAGAGCTGGAGATCAGATGGCTTCAGGTTCTTAATGTATCGATTGACATAGCTCATCAACAGCGGAGTGACATAGGACTCCAGCATCCTGAGTTCTCTTTAGCCCTATGTATGGATCGTGAGGCGAGAGAGAGAGAGAGAGAGAGAGAGAGAGAGAGAGAGAGAGAGAGAGAGTGAACACAGAGTCACTGATTTCATCTGAATGACTTTAGACAATGAACAATTGAGGAATCATTCGGGTCCAGCTTCTGAAAAGCCACTTATGTCTAAATCTACAGCTATGACAACGTAGACTTCTTAATGAATAAACTACTGAATACAAACAAAAAATATATCTGAACTAAAAAAGGTCTGTGTGAGGCAGTAGAAAAGGAAATGCAGGCTGTAAACTTTAAGTAGGCAGGTTAGTTTTATTATTATAAACAGGACACCTTACATGTGACATATTTACACTACAATACTAATATTTCAAACGTGGAGGGGAGCAGTGTAAACACAAGTTGGCAACGGTTTATAACTATAATAATAAGCGCAAACTGGTTTGTTTAACTTGTGAAACAAAGTGAGAACTCGACTAAAAAACTAAAAATAACTTTAGCAGTAGGGCACTACGTCTCCACTATAATGTTAGGTCTCATATGGCGCCTAAAACGTTAGGAAATTACGCTAGCGTTAAAGCTATGTTATAGATTGGGGAAAGGAGCATGTAGATAATTTAAATAAATAAAACATAATTCATAAAAATATTCAACAAATGTTTAGTGGGCGCAAATATATTAACGTATGCAATAAAATAGCAGTAAGCTCGCTTTCTAGCCGTTACGTATTTTTCCTAATATTCTTTAAACAGTTAACCCTGGTCACAAGAGCTGGGCTAAGTGCACGTACACAAGTGGATAAGGTAGCGATACATATAAAAAACTAAATAAACTAAATCTAAACTAAACAGCTGGAACCCTCGGCTAACCAGAGTTAGCTTTTCGTACAAAACATAGCCTCGGTCCTCGTCGTGTCATGGTGAAATACCGTGTCGACACAGTTTTACACGGGAGCACCGTTTTAGAATTTCTCGGAGAAGCGGATAAAGTGTTAAACTCGGTGAGATACGTTTGCGTTCGCTCTGTGGATCACTGACAACTGTGCTGTATACAGCAACTAGCACAGCTACTGACTCAGCGAGGTATACAAAGGTATTCAAATGCCAGCGACACGTCAGACATACAGTAAACGAACACAAGGCATTAATGCCATTAAACGCAGACACTGACAACCGCGGCACTTACGTTATTTCAGACGAATCGGTCTGAGAGCTCCGCTCTGCTCCATTAGCCTTCACTGTCCACACAGCAACAGCGCTCCTTCCGTGTACACAATAGGACTTCCGCTGTAAGAAATGACATCACCTCCGTTCAAATTTACATACTTCTTGAAAACCGTATGGAATTTAATGCAATGCCGAGAACTGATTAAGGCTACACATTGGGAGTAAATTAAAGTCAAAGCTTTGAAAACACACTGAACCCATAGGCTGCCGTTTGTTTCAACTTAAAATCGCCGTGTGCAGAGCAGGACCACCCCACGGACAGGGCACCTGTTCACCACAGAGCATCAGCCACTCTTTCAGACACATTTTGAATAGACAGTTCACCTTCCACTATGTGTGTTTGGACTGTGGAAAGAAAGCGGAGCACCCGGGGAACCCACGCAAACACGGGGAAAACACCAAACTCATAGACTGTGACCCGAGGTGGTGTCTGAGCACAGAAACCCAAAACCCTGCAGTTTTGTGGCAGTGACACCGGCCACTCATACTCCAAACCCCAGTTGTTATTTTTAAAACTACTACTAATAATAATAACTTTTATAATACATTTAATATGTGAAATCCTTCAACCTTCACCTTTGTTTATAAAGGAGTCATTTAAAAATACATTTGTATATTAATCTATTTATCCAGCAAGAGAAAGTGCATTGTCAAGATTACTTTGTAAAAAAGTGAAAAATTATACTATGAAATCTGGACAGGTTTGTTATATTTTTAACAAAAATAAAACCATTACACTCTCGGGAAAAAAGTTAAAAGGTACATTATTGGTCACTAAAGGTACAACAGTGGGTTTAAAGTCCAGTTCCCTAAATGTATATTACATTCTCTTCTCCAGAAGGAGGGGTGAATATTTCTAATATTTAATTTTAGAACTGTGTACAATAATAATAATAATAATAATAATAATAATAACATATGATCTGGAGATTAAATTGGGCATGGTATCAACACAATTTTAAAATGTGCAGTAATACCACCACAGTGACAATATATTAAACTGAATTTTAAAGATAAAAAATACATAATACAGAAAAGGAACAATAAAATTTAGATTTTTCAAACTTTTGTTTTTACCAAAACAAAGACTTGAACGCAGATGTTTTGAGTCGTAATCCATAACGCGATTTCCCCAAAGTAGTTGTTCATATGAAAAAGTTAATCAAAAACACAACAGAAAAAAAAAGCAAAAACAGGACACGATCGCGCGCCAGAACACACCGCACTTCTTCAGCTAGAGGTTCCCATTTTTTCCCCTTTCTCTCCCATTGAGATTCGCGGGCAGGAAAGATCTATTTAAACATCATTTAAAATCTGACCCTGTTCCGACAGTGACTTGCTATTTATAGCTTGCTTAATTATCTCATGTTTTGAATGGCCTCATCTAGAACTCTTTCCTAATGTGTTCGTTCTGAAAATAAGATGGGAACCAAGTGCATCAAATGACCTGGGCTCTCCGTCGGTGACCGGCACTTCACTGACTGATTTTACAAAATGACTCAAGTTATAAAATTTAAAAAAGTAATTGTTTTGACTTGTTGTTTTCTGATGTATGTTTCTAACTTGTTCTTTAAAAACAGACGAAGGTCACCTGAGGACGTCATCACATGCTCGACATTTATTGTTGGACAATAGTAATTAAATTCAAAAAAATAATTTAAAAAACTGTAATTATCTAAAGATTAGACAAAATAAACTGCTGAGACAATTGTTTATTACAGGGTTGCATTATATTTGTTCCATTTTATTAAAGAATAAACACAGAATGGCCACAAACGTACTCGAAATAAAGGCTACAGATTTCTACACCTCGCCTAATTTCAGCAAAAAATTAAATTCATTTTTTTGTAACGGTCGTCATTAGAAAAAAACAAGACGCTTAATTAAAATCGTCCACTTGTGAATAAGGACTTTGTTTTGCGCGCTTCGTCGTGCTGCTAATGATGAAAGGTCCACATGTACACACACATTCAATTTAGATTTAATATATTCATTCGTTCATTCATTCATTCGTCTTCTGTAACCGCTTTGAGTCCAGACCTTACCCGGAATAACTGGGACAGCCAGGGACAGCCCTGGACAGGGGACCGCTCCATCCCAGGGGATTAAAATGAATACTGCTCCCTGAAAATCACTGATTTAAAACTCCACCTCGGTTCACGAACAAAACATATTACAAAATATAACATGATTATTTGTCTTTTTAATGTTACCAGTGTGTACTTTTGAAACAAAGGACTAAACATTTTTAGGTCCTCGTTTATAAATACAGGCATTTGCCATAATATTATTATCATATCATATTTAATAATGAATTATTAAATTATTTTTAAGGTACGATGTTGAGAAGTAGGCTCCAGAGCGAACGACCCGGAATTCGCCGAAGGTTTAATATGTGGAGTGACCAGGAGAATGACCAGAACAGCAGCAAGTGTGGCTCCTGCTCATAGTTCAGTTAAACGCATTACTGAACATGTGCGCATGCTCTATGCGGATTTCAAAAAGTGCATTTAATGCATAGTTACACGCAAAAAAAAAATGTTTTCATAGACTTTGAAGTGCAACCACGTGTGACATAAATACATTTCAAAACCAAATATACACAACAATGATAAAAACCGAGGAAATAATAATAATAATAATAATAATAATAATAATAATAATAATAAAGCATGTCTGTTTATTTTACTCAGTCTGTTAATTAAAAAAACTAACAAATTAATATGTACATTCAGGCACAACAACAACAAACATAGCATCAATAATAATAATAATAATAATAATATGAAATTTAAAAAATAATCCCACGTAAGTAATGCCAAGAAAGAGATGCGTTTAAATTCTTAATTCCTTTTATTTCTACAGTTCATTGCATAAATCCAAGGTAAACTCACCATGCCCAAGAAACAAACTTGTCCAAACAACAATGCTGCAGGTGCGTTGGCCAAAATAATTAGTCACCGTTCGAGAAAGATGCCCGTACATTCAAAAACATTCACAAGATATTTTAGTTCTAACGAAAACTTTCATAAAAAACGACAATGCACTTTGGCCACTGTCTTTCGTTATTTAAAAAAACGTCTCGTTTAAACGGCATATCGTGTTATTTATTTATATATTTATTAATTTATTTATTTTTGAGTGTGCGGGCCTCTTTTCTAAACATACAATGCATTTTAAAAACAACCAAAAGAGAACAACATTTTTCACCAAGACTGAATTACACAGAAAGAAAAGGGAAAAATTAAACACAAACATAAAACACTATGTACATGGTCCGGAGGGTCGCTGCAGGTCTCCTGAAACACGGGGAAGGGTTTTCCACTGCTTTTGGAACTTTTCAGTCTGTAAGAACCATCCACGGTCATTTCACAGCAGAACGTCTTGCTTTTACAAGTCTTTGTCCAGTTTTTTGTTGTTGTTGTTGCTGTTGTTTTTATTTCGTATCCTGTCAGCTAGTAGTCCCGGTGGGGTGTGTGTGTCAAACTATGTCGTCGCAGGTCACAGTTGCGCCGAAACACCTTTCTGCAGCGTTCACAGGAGTAGGGCTTGATGTCTGTATGGGTGAGAAGGTGAGTTTTCAGGTTACTTCTTTGATTAAAGGTTCTTCCGCATGTTGGGCATTTGTGAGGAGACTCCTGTTTAGATTTGAAGCAAGCAAATGATTATTCCCTTTAGGTTTTAATCATAGGTCTATACTTTAGACGTTTGCTTAGATGATGAGGAAACCAGTGGAACGCAGTCAACGCATAATTACGTTTGCACGATGTTTGTAAATAATGAAATACGTCAGCTTTTGTCTACTCAGGACTCGGTTGAATTCGTTTCCTCTTTTTATGTTCACAAACACGTGCATAGTATGCGCATGCGCTCACTTATATTCTCACAATTATTGAACCATCAAAGAAAAACATGAGTAGCTACGTAGGGACTCGTTTAACTGTGCGAGTCTTCGCGTTAAGATTACAGACAGTATCTCACCTGCATGTGCAAGGTTTTATGCACCGCCAATGTCCGCGACTGACAAAAACCCTTTCCACATTCCTGACATTTGAAAGGTTTCTCCTTGGAGTGGATGTATCTGCAATTAAATCCAACAAGGAGATATAGGTTTGTTTACCGTTACACAACACACTGGAACACTTGATTCAACTTGAAAACACACACACACATTATATACTGAGCATATATTTATATATATACACATACAAACCTGTATAACATATGACATGAGAGAGAGAGAGAGAGAGAGAGAGAGAGAGAGAGAGAGAGACGCCAGTACGTACCGGTGATCACGCAAGTGGTCCTGCCTCCTAAAAGCCTTATGACAGATGTCGCAGGTGTATGGTCTCTCGTCGGTGTGCGTGCGCTCGTGGATGAGTAAGTTGTACGACTTTGTAAAATGTCTCCCGCAAAACTTGCAAATAAATTCCTTTTTCGTCTTGGACGGTAGCCGTCCGCGCGGGGGCTTTCTGTCCGGTGATATTTTGCTCAGCACCGAGATGGAGCCGCCGAGACCCGCGGCGAGTTTGGACAGGTCGCTGGCCTTTGGCGGGTCCTCCTGCGTGGCCGCGATCGCGAGGTTCGCGAAGTCAAACCGGGGCCTGTCTTTGTACAGAGCCTGAGCGACGTGAGTTATCGCCCCTTGCTTTGGATGGAAGAGGTGTGCAGCGAAAGGCAGCGCCGGCAGCGGGAACCGTGGATCCACCAGCCCGTGCGCCGCCGCCACTTCGGTGAGGGTAGAGCGCAGACCCTGCGTGTGCGGGTAGCCCAAAGCCCAGTGGTTCATCTGCATCGTCTGCATGGCACTAAGACCGTAGAGTCCTTGCACGTGGTCGACGGCGGAGGGAAATGCGTTGACCGCCTGCAGGATGGAGTAGTTTGCAAGCTGTAGGGTCGGGTGCAATGGGACCGGGGCCGGCAGGGTTTTACTTCCCATTTTCATCAGCAGGCCTCAGAATAAACACTCGCTCACACACTCAATGTCCAGAGGTTTTCTGTTAAAAAAAACAGTGGGCAATTGAAATTAGTCTCAAAGATCCACACTCAAAAAAATGTGGTAAAGCTGGAACTATAGGTTGATTCATGTCTTAACACACACCAATTTATCAGCATTAAAAATATATGTAAGGAAAAAACACTATTAATATTAATGATAATATTGATATTTATATTTAACAATTTCTAAACCCACAGAAGCAAAACAAATATATAAACGTATAAAAGTAACGTAATGAAGCAATCTCGGATTTCAAGAATTTTCCCCCTTTTCCTCAAAGTGAACTCGGACCTTTTCGCAGGTGACGAGGGGCAGAATAAAAGCACCGAGGGCCAACGCTGCTCTCGGAGAGATTTCCCGGTGCTTGGGCTCAGCGCGGTCTGGAGTCGATCACAGATGCCGTGTGACACATCGTAAAAAACGAGGGAATACAATTTAACCACGTTACATTTGATTAAACGGGCTTCACCAGCGTTATTACAGAATTATCTTTTCGTGGGCAAGATAACAGCGTGTTCACCTACTTTCAGCTGTAAACAAATATCAGTTTAATACTGGAATGTACTACAAACTAATTCTAATGCGTAATGGCTATGTAGTACTTTTGAATGGTGTACAATTTATTGTACAAAATTATGAATTATTAAGTCATCGTGTTTGGAATATTTAGAATGCAATATAGTTGCACTGTAAGAGATATTCAACATTTTCTACGTAAGTATAACTTACGTAATAAATAAGATATCCGATTACGTTCTGTGCTAAAGCAATGACAACAGTCCTATTTAATGTTAAACCCTGTTGTTATTGTTATTGTTATTTTAAAGTACAGAGCAACGCCGTGCCTACATTCACGTGAATCGCTTTATTCACGTTGATCGCTTTATGTTTGTTGGGTTTGCGCGTGGTACATTCGTGGTTTGTGGGCTGTGCGCTACACTTATTGCACACTAATATAATAGAATGGGATCCAATAATGGAGACAAGCCTTAGAATTCTTACCCAGAAGCAATGGATGCCAAAGGTCGTGCCGTTTCTCGGTAATCCACAATGCCCAGAATAAGACGACAACGTTCAAATCGTACACTTACGTCCACATCAAATTCCGATTCTGCCGTAAGTGACGCGATTATTTTCCGCGTGAGAAACCGAGTCCTCATTAAAGAGTCGCGCTGCCTACGCGCTGCTTTATTCAGAAGTGTGCGGGTTCTTAGCTCCGTTGCGAGATTTACTCAAGTGCAAGTGAGGAGCAACAGGTCCAACTCTTTTCAGGGCTGCAGCTCTGGAGCGCTCAGCCCGCCCTCGACACGCCCTCTCCCCCCGCCAGGAGCTCCAATGCTCTCCTCTGTTTATTTGTGTTTGGTTAGCAACTACGATTCCGGAGGACGTCGCGCAGCTCCACATTCATCTGACGCTTCAAAACTACACGCTACGTTTCCTGATAATCGATATGTAAAAATCATCACGAGTGAAATGCTCACGTCTGGCCACAAGCTGCGGTGGAACGACCGAAATGAAACCCACACTCAAGCTTGTGATCGTTCCATTAATTGATGCCAAATGTTAGTCCTGTCTTGTCTGTTCTGATTTCATAAGCTGTTACTTTAATGATAGGTTTCAGTGTTGTCATACATTCCTTGTCCTATTCTGTATATTTCATATGAATATTTACAGTATAAAATGATTTAATATCAATTAGGAACACACACACACACATGCACACACACACAGGCAAAGTTAAAACCTGCAACACACTCAAAAACGTTTGACAAAAGAGAGTGAAATATTCAAACGTTCCACTCTGAGCAGATCAATATAAAAGATAAATAAAAAGGAAAACAACCCTAGGCTCAACCCCTGGAAGTGACATGGCATCACCTAGTGCTAAATTTCATAAGAGGTTTGTCATATACATTAAAACATATCTCCCAGCACAAAACGGCAAATAATGAACATCAAACACACGTAATAATGTGAAAAGATTGAGGAAATCCAAGGAAATCGCGGTTGGTGTAAGGCAAGGCCAGTGAACAGCTCTTGAATGTACATGAACTTCAAGCCCTCAGATGGCATTGCACCAGAAACAGTCGTGCTGTGATACAAAGAGCTGCATACTTCTGAAAGCTATTGTGATGTAACACAGTCGGCTGCTGCATCACAGCGTGAAGCCCTGTGTTGCAAGGAAAAAGCTGCATGTCCATTTACGCAGAAATGACGCAGTGTTTTCTGGGCTCAAGCTTGTATTAGACGGTCGGAAAGACAGAAATGTTTAGTGGTTAGATGAGACAACTCTGGTGGTGAAACACATGTGAAGGTGATGTGGAGCCACATAATGGGACACTGCACACCAAAGCAGCCTCTTTTCCTGGGAAGCCAGAGGTTCAGCAAAAATATGTAAATTAATTAAATTATCACTGAAATAGAAACCAATGCTGAACCTAATGTATACAGCACAGAAAAATGGGACAGAGGCATGTTTATATCTGTGTTAAATATTACCTTTTGATTCAACTGTAAGAGTTTTGCATGTGGAATATTTACTAATACACCACATATTTTCAGCAGCCTGCAGCCAGTGAAGAACAAGCATTTTGTGGCTGAGAAACCATGCTGTCACCTGCACACCGAGGCCTGGGATTGTGTTGCAGAATTAACCATGGACTTTCCTGGTAAAGACATAGATGGCAACAAATCCCAGCATGCCTTTGCTCCGCCATGGTACCCAAGGCACTGATGCCTCCTCATTGAATCACAGACATTGGCTTTGGCATTTTATCAGTGAAAACAATCTGGACGGTCAGTCTCTTCTTATCACAGAGAACTCAATGTCCATTTTCAAAACAAAACAAGCCAAAAACGTGGACTCATCACATACCAATCAGACCCATAGAGACAAGCTCCATTACGTTGTTCTTTGCTTAACAGATCCTCAGGTTGCAGTAGCAGTAGACTGTTAAGTGATGATAGTTATTTTAAATCCCAATTGACTGGTTTTCAATGCAATGCTGTTTGAGGGCTTGAAGGTCACACACATTTAATAGTGGTTTCTAGCCTTGCCCTAAACAAACAGAGGTGCCTCTGGACTCTATTTTTTTTCAGATTTGAAACAGATTTGAGTTGGATTTCTATATACTGTATTTGTTTTATTTAAATAAAGTTTAACAAGAACAAACCAATCACAGATCCCTGTTTTATGTAGTTTGGAAATTTAGTTTGGATATTTTTCCTTTGGCAATACCCCCTGATGCTGATAAATAGATACATAAATAAATAAATTAAAATTATTGACATCTGATCATGTGTAATATACAAACTCCTTTATCAGAAATACGCAAACTTCTTTTAAGAAAAGTGATTTTTAAATAAATTTACTTCCTTAAAATCCCCATATTAAGAACATGAAGAGGACAATAATGTCAATATAACGTCTGAGTTCGTTTTTGTAACTAAAATGAACGGAATTAGCATTTCTTTTTTTTAAATAGTGACTGCACACGTTTTTCAAAATCAAAATGTGTTCATTTGTATCTAATTAAAACGTGTTAGAAAATGTCATTCAGTCTGTAGCCTACATTTTGTGAAATGTGTTGTCTTTCCCATTTAATGATATCGAAGTTTATAAAATGTAAGTTAAACTAATTTGAAATAACGCCACTTTTGGAATGAACTATTGATATATTTATTTCCACTTTTGAAATGTAATTATTTTCATCCCTTGTATTAAATAGGTCAGAATAAACTACGAGATTAATGTAAATAAAAGCCGGTAGAAGGCTTAGCTAATATGATCAGACACACGTTAATATGAGTGCGCTGTCAAGATGATTTTATAAAATAAATAAATAAACCAATACAGCTTTCGTCTAAAGAACATTATAAACTCATTTTGGTCGCGATGTGCCAAGTGAACAGGCATTTCATTCACAGTTAATGCAAAAAAAGCAGTGTATTTACAAGCCTTAATAATAATTATGATAAATGAATAGCAAAATTCGATAAATACGTGGTGTATAATTTCGCAAAATGTAATATAAATGTAATATTTATCCTTATATTTCCTCCTCATCCCGCAGGAAGAGAGGTGCATTGAAGGGGATCCGTGTTCCTCTGTAGGTTGTGTTCAGCCGGAGCACGTCAGACTGCACCCGCGTGGTGTTGGGTCTCAGAAGAGAACGAAGTGGTGTTTCTACAAGTCTACAGCGCCGCCTATCGACCGCAGTGTTGTCATTAAAAATCCGGACTTTAAAAGAAATAACATTAATATTAAATACAGAATTTACCAAACACAATAAAATCGAGCGAATATAGCATATATTACACTTTTGTCTCATTCATTACAGGAAAAAAAGACAGTAGAATGAGTTTATAAAGGAAGCAAGCACACAATAAAATGGCATATGTATGTATGTATATATATATATATATATATGAATACTCTTTCATTGTAGTGAACAACTTGATGTCGTGAAAGAAAACAATATTAGCACAGTATATTTAAACGGTGGTGGCCAGATAAAATTACAAAATTGCAAATTACAAAAGTTACCAATTTACATTAAGCTGCTTCTACCATTTGAATAAAAATAAGAACAAGTTTTACTTCATATTCTGTCAATGCTTTGACATTGTGATTACTGAATAATGCAGATGATCATGGTATTGAGTTTCAATGGTCATAAAAATAAATAACTACAATTTAAAATGGAAATACTGTAAAATAACTACATGAACATAGAAATGAATAAAATAAAACAAAATAAAAGGCCCATGCAGCACAGGTTCATCAGTGTTGAAATAATGTTTCCTATAAATTCTCAATCCTTTTCTGTATTTTTTCTTGTAGTTAACCTGTTTTGGATTTATGCATTTATTTAATTTAGTTTTATTGTTTGTTAATGGTAAGATGGTTCTTACAGACTTTTATTCTACAATTCCTAAGCATTTATCTTAATTCCTCTTTGTGACCGTGATATCTCAATGTCCCTTGTATGAAAACTTATTTAAGATAATGCTAAAGGCAGACTCAAGTTTACACTTCCGTAGACCTACACTTCGAGGAGGAAACATGTAAATGCATAAACCAACAAAAGAGTAATGTATTTGTGTACAATAAGCTTAACACTGTGGTTATATCGAAAACATCAAAACTGTTTCCTGTTTTTGTTCTGTTGGTTCTTTAAGCAAATTTGGTGATATTTAAATTAAAACTAGCATATGCTAACAGGTTTGGATGATATTTATCGTTACTTTGCAAATAAAAATATGTATCTGTCTATTTTAAGAGTAAACCGATACTGAACTATATAAAGTTTCATTTGGTGTCTCTGTTAAAAACCTTCAGACGTCCTCTAACAGGCCACACTCATCAACAGTGGCTCACATTCACTAATCACTTGCTATGATGCCGCATAACTGTCTGTCTGGACATGGTTAGCCCTTGATGCAGCTGATGTTAATCGCAGACACACACATGCACAGTGGGCTGTCTTTTAATCAGGCTTCCCAAAAGTGTCAAAGCTGCAACAGCAACACACTTGATCTGTAATGGCTGCCCTTAACAACCAGTCGGTGGCTCTCTGCTCTCAGCCACCCAAACAGACACCGCTGATTCCAGCAGCAGCTGTGTACACACACACAAACTCGTGTCTGAATGGTTGATCCTTCTGTCCAGCCATTTTAATTTTCATTATCTCTGTGCCTCTCAGCACCCTCAGTGCAGAGATTAAGCGCTGAGGTCTTCCTCAACTTGTTTATACCATGAGGTCTGTGATGATTCACCATCCACGGCATGTTCACATTTTTATTCTTGATGAGGTCAAATTTGGAACTATGTACTGGATAAGATATGTATGGTGTCATATATAAAGATAAGAGTCCACTGCTTCTTGGAGAATAGCGTATTTACCTGTGAAGGAGTGTGGCACTGGAATGGCACGGGATGAGTGTGTTCTTCGGCTGCTGAGGAGGGTTCTGCTTCATACAGAGTGAAGAGCTGTTCTTCCAAGCTCAAAGACGCATGCAGAGACAGGATGTCGTCCATGTTGGTGGTGGGTTCATCTGCCCTACTGTGGTTACGCTCCCCCCTTCTCTCTCTGTCATCCTGCTGCAGTTTGGGGGGCTGCTTTTAAAAAAACACCTACTTTCATCTTTGCTCAACATGACATTTCATACACACCCCAGCTCTGACAAACTCATTCAGTTTATTATGAATTTCGGAATGTAGTGGATGACATTTATATGAACAGCTGATGTCAGTTTTCACTGCCAAAACATATTCTAAGTTCTGCAACTTTGAAATGAAGAGTACTCGAAAAATAGTCTACTTTTCTCATCTCTCATCTGATAAGGGAAGTTTTATTTCTTTGGTCATTACACAGCATCCTGCCAAAGCTGCACACATTGGATGAAAGTCAGAAGTGTTGAAGGTTATACAGAGTGTACAGGATCCCAAGGTGGAACGTCTGATCCATGGGATACATATAGAAAGTGACTTCAACCTCCTTCTTCAGAGAACTTAGCCCTACACACACATACACATACACACACACACACACACACACACACAGACAGAGTACCAGTCAAAAGTTTGGACACACCTCCTCATTAGTGATTGGACTCTGCACAACCCGGTCTCAGATACATTAAGAAAGCGAGCAATATTCACAACATGTGGAAAATGGCCCAAAACGAAGGGAACCCTCCCTGAGTTGGTGTGTCCAAACATTTGACTGGCACTGTATAATATATATTCATATATATAACAACAAAAGCAACAAGAACAAAAAATAGAAATAAACATATATTAAAATTGTATTACTAAAACAGAAGGGAAATATATATTCAATTTAAATTGAAGGAAAACTGTATTATCTACATATAATAACCACAGTATTAAGATATGAAGTCTGTGCAAGGAATAACTAATTCGTATATATGTTATGAAGGTGATTGAAGATACAGATTGTGTTGCTGTGTCCATGAATCATCTCTAAAGGTCCAGTGAGTGGCTGAGTACGATACAGAGACTTAATAAAGTAATGGCACACATTAGTAGGACCTTGTGCGCTACGTACAAATGCATAGACAAAGTGGCAGTGCATAATGATAGAACAGAATAAAACCTATACTTTAAATAAATATGTAATTTGAAGACAAATAACAGAACATTTGACCTAGAACTGTGAATTCACCAAAGCTCTCTCTACAAGCTCAGTCCCCTGTAAATGTCTGAGATGAAGTGAGTTTTCTGCTGTATATCTGCTCTGTTACAGTGTGCATTGTAGAGCATTTTTGATGTGTTTGAGACCGAGGAACAGTGAAAACTCTAAACATCATGTTTCCTGTGTGAGTTTTAAAGTGTGCATGCTTTACTGTGTCTGAACAGCATCTCTAACCACTAGTAACACAAGCATCTCAAACCATTACCTCAAGAACAATGCTTACTTTACAGCTGAACCTTCAGGCATTTTATACCCTTTATTCTGTTCTTTGTTATTTTATACGCTTTATGTAAGATTGCATGTAATCGTGTGGCTATATGTAGGGTTGTGTAAACATTTGTTTCCCAAAAATGTGGGCACTTGAACTTTGAATTTAAAAGAAATAAATCAGATTTTTAAAACCTTACTTTTACATTTATACAAAGTGGCAAACAGTGCATGGTAAAATGAGACAGGACTCCATCCGACTGACAGTCACTGAACTCAAAGTAATAACTAAACTGTATCAAATCCCAAAGTAATTGTAGGGCCGCTACTAACTGAAGTGAGGGCACGTGCCGGGGGATGGGGATCACCAAAAACCACCAGGGGGAAATCACCAAACTTTGATGGACACTGGCCATTTCTCCCTCCCCTCTCTCTTTTCCAGATTTACTGAACTTGCTTTTCTTATCATCATCATCTAGTGTTGTAAAATGATGCCATCACCAGCCACAAATTAAAGCCATAACAGCTGAAGAGGCTGGTTCTTTAGGTTGGTCACGTATAAAAGCCTGGCTGTGTGAGTGTTTTTCAAACTGTCATTGGTACACTGCAGCTTTAAAGTGGAATAGACTGGTTTTTACTGCTTATGAAGGGTCTTGTATTAAAAAAATAAATAAAAGCACCTATTAAAAGATTCTGTTATGTGGATAGCCACGCTGCTGGCTCAAACAAGTGACAGGCACGTGCTAATGAATCTGGGGCAAGCCAGTTTAGGGTCAGGTCACAGCAGAAAAGAGGGGGACTACTTTGTCAAAGAGGAAGGTGTACGGAAAAAACGTGCGTCTGAAACTGCGCCCTATTCACTATATAGTGCACTATTTTTGGGATCCGCCATTTTGTAGGAGCATCTGAAAAACCTAGTGTCAAATTTTGAGTGCACTCAAACAATCCCACAATGCACTGCAAAAGTTAGTGTACACCCCATATACACTAGCTGACTCTAGTGGATAGTGAATACCCATAATGCACTGTGCTGTTTGGTAAAAACCTGACCGAAATCGTTCACTACCCTCCTGAATTCAGTTCCCTATAATAGTACACTATATAATGAGTAATATGGAGAATAGTGAATAGGGAGCCATTTCAGACACAGGGAATGTCACATAAATAAACTACCGTACCTAACAAAACAACAAACCAAAGAAATGACCATTTTCCTTTCCCAACTTTTTGTCCAGACATCAACCGAAGAAAAAGACAAACAAAAAAGGCACCTGAAATCCCTACATAACAACCACTAAACTACAATATTTACAAAGTTTCACAACTACTCATAAGAAATATTAACAACAACAATCAGTTCAAAAGGAGCCTAACAATATTCAGAAGCGAGTCTGAATCGAATGTCTGTGGAAAACGCTGCCTGATAAAGTTCTTCCGTTTGGCTGATTTTTGAAGGCTGCGTAGAAGCACCCTTCACTGCCTTAGAATTCCCATAATCCTATGCATTAGTACAGTCAGTAACAGCGTTCGTTAAGACATAGTGGGTTTTGACGTTTGTCATACTTATATTTACCTTGAAAAAGGTAATTAAAATTAATTTTTTACCTGAAAACATTATTATTACAATTATGTATGTAATGTATGTGTTGTTTATCACGGCAAGAACACAACCTTGAGGGGGTGCCAGTCCTTACCAGGGCGGCACACGCTCACACATATGGACACTTTTGAGTCTCCAATCCACCTACCAATGTGTTTTTGGAGCGTGGGAGGAAACCGGAGCAGCTGGAGGAAACCCACGCAGACACAGAGAGTACACACCACACTCCTCACATACAGTCACCCAGAGGAAACCCACGCAGACACAGGGAGAACACGCCACACTCCTCACAGCCAGTCACCCGGAGGAAACCCAGACAGACACAGGGAGAACACGCCACACTCCTCACAGACAGTCACCCGGAGGAAACCCACGCAGACACAGGGAGAACACGCCACACTCCTCACGGAAAGTCACCTGGAGGAAACCCACGCAGACACAGGGAGAACACGCCACACTCCTCACAGGCAGTCACCCGGAGGAAACCCACGCAGACACAGGGAGAACACGCCACACTCCACACAGACAGTCACCCGGAGGAAACCCACGCAGACACAGGGAGAACACGCCACACTCCTCACAGACAGTCACCCGGAGGAAACCCACGCAGACACAGGGAGAACACGCCACACTCCTCACAGACAGTCACCCGGAGGAAACACACGCAGACACAGGGAGAACACCCCACACTCCTCACAGACAGTCACCTGAGGAAACCCACGCAGACACAGGGAGAACATGCCACACTCCTCACAGACAGTCACCCGGACAAAACCCACGCAGACACAGGGAGAACACGCAACACTCCTCAGACAGTCACCTGGAGGAAACCCACGCAGACACAGGGAGAAAACACCACACTCCTCACAGACAGTCACCCGGAGGAAACCCATGCAGACACAGGGATAACACGGCACACTCCTCACAGACAGTCACCCTGAGGAAACCCACGCAGACACAGGGAGAACATGCCACACTCCTCACAGACAGTCACCCGGACAAAACCCACGCAGACACAGGGAGAACACGCCACACTCCTCACAGACAGTCACCCGGACAAAACCCACGCTGACCCAGGGAGAACATGCCACACTCCTCACAGACAGTCACCCGGACAAAACCCACGCAGACACAGGGAGAACACGCCACACTCCTCACAGACAGTCACCCGGACAAAACCCACGCTGACACAGGGAGAACACGCAACACTCCTCAGACAGTCACCTGGAGGAAACCCACGCAGACACAGGGAGAACACACCACACTCCTCACAGACAGTCACCCGGAGGAAACCCACGCAGACACAGGGAGAACACCCCACACTCCTCACAGACAGTCACCCGGAGCGGGACTCAAACCCACAACTTCCAGGACCCTGGAGCTTTGACAGAGACACCACCTGCTGCGTTAAATCAGTACAGAAATCTTTCAGAGCTCCAACTGAACTCCCTTCTCTTTTTTTAACCTATTCTGAGTAAATAATCAACTGTGTTACTATGAAATATCCAGCTCTTCTTGTCCCATACTGTCAATGCCAAATATCAGTGAGAGGAAAGGGGGAGGGGTTGTATTATATCAACATCCATTAGTGTATATGAGATCAGGAGTGCAGTGGCTACTTTCTTATCTGCAGTGCAGTGACCCACTATTCCGTGATATGCACACACACACACACACACACACAATGCACTCAGTCTGATACATCTAATTTGAAAAGGCACCCCGATGCTTGCAACGAGACAATTATTAGTCTATTAATCTAATCTAATTAGTCTAATGCATCTAATAAAGCACCTTATTAATTATTTTATAAACACATACAATCCATGTGGTAGGGCAGTGTGTGTGTGTGTGTGTGGAAGGGATAAGTGGGCAAGGTCAAAGTGGGGTGGCTGGTTGGGGCAGAAAGGAGGGGTGAACTAGCCTGTGTTTGAAGTAAGTGTGGGGGGTGGTGTAAAGGTAGTGTGGGTTATGGGCTAAGGCTGGGCTGGTAAAAATGTCTCTGTGCTGCACCTGTTTCCTCAGTGTAACTATACTATGCTTAATAGGCTGTCTGTGTGTGTGTGTGTGTGTGTGTGTGTGTGTCCAGAACAGCTTTCAGCTGGTTAATGGCCTGATGAGAAACATGAACACAGGAATGACACAGCAGTGAATAAATCACTCTGGCACGGTCAGGGACCAGACTATTTTATCAGACACATACCCTAAAACACACACACACAGAGAGAGAGAGAGAAAGAGAGAGAGAGAGAGCATTTAAATGGCCAAAGCTGCTCTAGAATCCTGGACTACCTTTCCCCCTTTCATTCTTTCATTTGTTCCCCCATTTTGCTCATTCTCTTTTCTCCACGTACCACCCATTTTCCCCTGTGAATAGAGAGGTTTTGGCCTCTGTACTCAAAACTTTTGCCCCTGCCTCTGTCCTGCCTGGTCCCCCCTCTCCGATATCTCCTCTCCTATTCGGAAAGAAGATGGGGGAGTGGACAGAAGCATAGCAACAAGAGGAATAGAATAAATGAATAGAAAGAGAAATAACAAAGCTGACTCGTCATCAAATCTGATATTGATCATTTATAAACGATTTATTGACTATTTAATTAAGGTATTTGCTGGAGGTTATGCCCAGTAATCAGCTACAGAAACACTGAACAGAATGTGAGAGAGAATAAAAACTGAATTGTGAGTAATAAGCAATAAATTCTGCAGTGTTTAGACAGAAGTGCAGGGGAAGTGAGGTCAGCTGATGACGACTGCGCTCTTTCCCTTCATTCCTAGCTCCTGCACAGACTGTCACTGCTCTGATCACTGAAGTTGTGTTATCTTTTCAAGCAGGCAATGGTCAGCTCTCCATACTCACGCAGCACAGGGCTTAAACATTCTTTAGTGCAAAGTTCAGTTACAAAGTTGTAAAGATATATATGTATCAGAGCGTACAGCAGATGTATGGAGTAAATATGAGAGACAACAGGGCTTCCCTCCTTCACCTGTTTCCACTTAAATTTTACTTAAAATAATTTTTGGGGGAGAATTTGAACAGCTGGAGTGCATCTTAATCAAGTAGTGGTTACATTGTCTTGACATTTGTAATAAGCAAATCACAAGAGTTATCTGTATGATTAGCTATCGTTTCTGTCATATTTTCTGGCCAGTTAAATGTGCATGTGTGTGTACTGCTGGAGCAGGCTGGCTGTGAGACAGGAAATGGCTTGGGGTTTGTATAGATAGCTGTGTCTCTAGGATAGAGAGTAACTGTGGATATTCGTCACCCTGTGCTGTAGTGTGCAATATTTACTTGCTTTTCTTTTTTACTCTTTATTCTGCGTGATACAAAACGGTGTATTATAGAGCTAAACCCCTTTTAAAGGGAGCATCCACGATTGTGGGCAATCGCAGTACTCTCTGCCGGTTTACATTCCGAGACTTTTAAGGTGGAACACTGTGTTTGAGGGAAAATAACCACAGTTGTTTGTATGTGGATGAAGTGAATCTTCTCTGTAAGATTTTATTCACTGTTTGAATTACCACAGAAATTCATGTGTAACTCGAGCTGTTTGGTTTTGTAGCACTGTCGCTAATGCAGTTTGCCGTCTCCTAAGTTCGGAGGGTTGTGGAGGTTGTGGGTTCGAATCCCGCTCCGGGTGACTCTCTGTGAAGAGTGTGGTGTGTTCTCCCTGTGTCTGCGTGGGTTTCCTTCGGGTGAGTCTCTGTGAGGAGTGTGGTGTGTTCTCCCTGTGTCTGCGTGGGTCTCCTCCAGGTGACTGTCTGTGAGGAGTGTGGTGTGTTCTCTGTGTCTCATGGGTTTCCTCTGGGTGACTGTCTGTGAGGAGTGTGGTGTGTTCTCCCTGTGTCTGCGTGGGTTTCCTCCAGGTAACTGTCTGTGAGGAGTGTGGTGTGTTCTCTCTGTGTCTGCGTGGGTTTCCTCCAGGTGTTCCGGTTTCCTCCCAAATTCCAAAAACTCAGAAGATTGTCCACAGATGTGAGTGTATGTACATAGCCACTGGAATGCATCACGCTGCAGTGCCAGTCCCAAAGCCAGAATAAATACATTGGAACAGAGGAGACGAGTTGTTGAGGAGTTGCAAGTAGAATTTTCAAAAGTCAGTTTTGCATGAGAAAAACATTTTAGCTGCTCAACAGTTCGTGATCACTGCTGAGTCTTCCCTTCCTGCTGTGCCATGGGAGAAGGATCTGAACGGTCAGGCGCACACTCTGTGCCTGTGAAGCCACACTGCTGTAGCGTGAGCAGAATGAGGCCAGGTATAGTCTTGCTGAATTGTCTCTCTAAAATCCCAATACCCATGCCATCACACATATGACCCCCGCACCCTTCACCACCACCATGATTCAGGAGAGATTTTAGCTTTTGCCCATTTCACTTAAGACAAACTCCATCCTTTCAGAAAGCAAGCTCACACCACAGCACTTGTTTGTACTGTTTTTCATATCATCCGAATTGATGTGGGGATTTCTCCTTGTGAAGTAGAATTTGCAAAATAAAAAGTTGAGAAAAACATTTGGAACTACATTTAACCAGCTTTTCTGGAAAAACTTTTTTTGTACATTCTGTCATAATTCAGTTATAATATCAATATTATTTCCAGCCTGGTAAAGTGTTTGTGTGTTTATGAGTGAGACAGTGTAAGAAACACAAGAGGAAGATCATACACGCTGTTGTGCTTTTGAATATATTATTTACAGGCAGAACTCCAGGCAGGAAATACTGTTTTATAAATGTCTACTTAGCTTTGAAAAGCTTTTTGTGCTTTTAATAGCTTTTTAAGCTGTTTATGACATTTGGGTGAGAGTGAAATTATTGGTCATGTGGTGAGGTTGGCGGGCTGTGGAAGCTGGCAAGTAGCACTGAATTTTTGACTTTGTGAGGTCCAAATGAGCTGTTTTACACCAACATCAGCCGAAAGAGAGAGAGAGAGAGAGAGAGAGAGAGAGAGAGAGAGAGAGAGAGAGAGAAATGCACAGCTGGACAGTTTGTCTGAGTGAGATGGAAAAGTTCTGCTTACAAAAATGTTTCTGCTCATTTATGGAGGAGGGTGTCTCACAGGAGCAGCTTTTCAAGTGTGTGCCCTGGGGCTGAAAGCTACATTGCAACAGCCACTACTGCTCTACTGCATGTTCTTGTGTGCAGTACATACTCAATTAGGCAAAAGTACTGTGTGGTGCAGCAGGTGAAGCACTAAAGGAAGCATGCATATACCAGCACTGAGAGAAGCGTACTGTTATAACCCAACTACCAAAACAGACACTTCCAATTCAGTAAAATAATTACTACAGTTTTGGCACTATATTTTTATAGTGTGGTCACTATAAACAGAGAAAATTAGGAGTGTGGTGTGTTCTCCCTGTGTCTGCATGGGTTTCCTCCGGGTGACTGTCTGTGAGGAGTGTGATGTGTTCTCCCTGTGTCTGCATGGGTTTCCTCTGGGTGACTGTCTGTGAGGAGTGTGGTGTGTTCTGCCTGTGTCTGCGTGGGTTTCCTCCGGGTGACTGTCTGTGAGGAGTGTGGTGTGTTCTCCCTGTGTCTGCATGGATTTCCTCCGGGTGAGTGTCTGTGAGGAGTGTTGTGTGTTCTCTCTGTGTATGCATGGGTTTCCTCCCACGCTCCAAAAACACACATTGGTAGGTAGATTGGACACTCAAAAGTGTCTGTAGGTGTGAGTGAATGTGTGAGTGTGTGTGTCGCCCTGTGAAGGACTGGCGCCCTCTCCAGGTTGTGTTCCTGTCATGCACCCAGTGATTCCGGGTAGGCTCTGGACCCACCGCGACCCTGAACTGGATAAGGGTTACAGACAATGAATGAATGAATGAATGAATGAATACTCTACATTTACAAGAACACTCAGAGCATATGTCATAAATCTTGTCCATTGTGTAGCTTCAGGGTGGTGTGAATATAAATGTGAATGTATTTATTTGACTTTTCATTGGCCTCACATTGTACAAAAATGAAGGATTTCTTCGTCTCTTATTAAAAGCACCATCCAAGATGGTGGGGAAATACTGATGTCTCTGGTTTGTTTACGCTCAGAAGCGCTGCGAATGTTAAGGTGGAAAGGGATAAAAAATGTGATAAAAAAGTGACGGTTGTTTGTATTTAGATGAAGTGTAAATTGTCTGTAAGCATTTATTCACTGTTTGAAATACCACAGAAACACATTTGTAACTCAAGCTGTTTAGTTTTGTAGCACTTTCACTCTGTGTTTACTTTCACGCAGTTAGGCCTCTCCCCACTTTAGAGTCCATCTACAGCAAAAATATGTCAAAATTTCTGACCGATGGAATAGAGCAATATCCTCATTTCAGTTCATGCTTTTCAACGCTCAAAAGTGCAGTTTTTCCGAGAGCAGAGAGAGACTAGCATAACAGAAGGAGGCCCTTTGTGTGTTTTTTTTTTTTTACTCATTTACAGGAACTGGAGCTTGGTAAAGACATTACACCAGTCTCCAGAACTCCAGAAGTGTTTTTGGATTAAAATCATGTATGACCCCTTTAGTGACCTTTGGAATCTCAGGGCTTGCTGATAATTGAATCAGTGCATTTTTCCTGACAATTAAAATTAGATTCAAGCTAAATCAACTATATAGATGTGCAGGAGGAATGGGTTGTTTTGGGGGTATAAAATTGGAATCACATCTTTCTTCTGGCTTATATCTTCCTCCATACAGCAGGGATTCCCCTGAAGGAATGATATTTCTCTGGCAATATGCTCCCCATCTGATGGTACAAGAGAGAGTGACGTATAAACAGAGCTGGTATTAATTTCACATGTGCAGGAGAAAACGGCTCACAGAGGGAGTGGACCGCAGGAGCACAACCTCATTTGGACGGGATGTGCCAGGCCGAAGCTGTGTCTGAGAAGCTCACCGCTCAGCTCCGCTTCATGCCGTGGGCCTGGGAGCCGTTAAAGCTGGCCGTAAAAGTTCCACATTCACAATTACACTGACTTCAGGATTTATAAATCTCTCCTAATGCCGCTATGGATGTATTACTGCTCTTAACGGCGAAATTGATTGCTTGCCCCCACAGTAACGACACACTTGATGATTATAAATGAACTCGTAAATAAGAATGCTGGACTTTTACAGATTCTGGCATGGGAGACGTAGTAGTTCTGCCTGACCTGTGTGGGTCAATGTTAAACAGATTGCTGGTGGAGAGACATTCACACTTTGAGATGACTAAAACCACTGTGATTGTTCATCTCTCTTATTGTGTCACCAGACGGAGGGGAGTGAAGCCAAAGAGTGTGGCACGCTCACTTTCGAGATCAGAGTCTCTCTGCTGTAGGAAGGCCACAGAGGGCCCTGGAAACCTTTACACTTCAAAAAGCCAATTTGCATGTTTTTATTTGTAAAATGAAGGGGGAATTATCAGCAGACTTTTATTTTACACTGAACAGAGACTGTCAACAGGTGTTCAGACAACAACACAACAGGTGTGCAGAGATGGGATTTCTCTCAGACATTCGGGTATAAAATAGTTCCTGAATGAATCCAGAACACTAAGCATTGAACTCTCTTTCTCCAGTGGTCTCTCTCTCTGTGCTAAATATTATGAATGGCTAGGTTGAGTTTTAGAAAGCCTAAGACCAGAAGCTGCTGCTAAGCCTCTGCCCCACGTAACCCATGATGTCATCAACTCATAAAACACTACAGTTCTCAGCGGTGCTGTCCCATTGTTTCTGTTTGATGAAGTAAAGGCAGTGAGGTATGCTTAGGGGTCGGGTCGTATGTTGTTGTGGGTGTGTAGGGAGAGAAGCAGAATGAGAGCAAAAAAGAAAAAAAAAATAGTTTCTTGTGTGTGTGAGAGAGAGAGAGCTAGAGAGAGGAGAGGGATGCAGACCGTAAGTGGACTGTAGGGATCTGTAACAGTGCAGGTGCTGCTACACTCAACCCTGACTCACTGCTGGCACAGAACTTGTGTGTGTGTGTGTGCATTTGAAAAAAGAGAGAAGAGAGAGCAAGTTGTAAATCTTCATACCGTGCATTTGGAGTCTCCAGCTGAAACAAAAACACGTATGTTAGTGATCCACAGGGATGGATGTTTAACATGTTTGCATCTGTGTCTGTGTAGATGTGTTACCTGGAAAACGGTCAAACTTCTGTGATAGTTGTTCACTCCACAACGAGTCATTCTTTCTTTGTAGTTGTTATTTGTACATCGGTACCAAGTCTCAAAACCTGATTTCTACGTTTTCTATGATACTGCAGTTAACAAAAGTGCCGTAGATGTAATATTTTTTTGTCAGATTTTCTACTCATTTATTAAGTTCCTGAAAAGAGTAACTCTGCCAGCAATCTTTAGAGAAGTACTGAGAAAAACATAAGATTTCACCAAAAGAAAAGACATTTCAGAAGTTAAAATATAAACGCTTTAGAAATAAGAGAAAAAAGAGAATGAATTACATGAATTACAAGCCCATTTCTAGAAAAGTTGGGACACTAGGCCAAATATAAATTAAAACAGAATGCAGTTATGTGCAAATCATTTAAACCGTACATTTAATTGAAAACAGAACAAAGACAATAGTTCAAATGTTGAAACTGGGAAGTCTTATTGTTTTTAGAAAAATATTTTTATGGAGGTTCCAAAATTTTGGATGGAGAACATAAGTCTGGCAAAATGGTGTAATATAAATAAATAAATAAATAAATAAACTAATGAATGACCAGATGAATTAATGAATTAATTGGCAATAGGTTTAAAAATGCTTTACATAAACCACTTTTTTTTCTTTTGCTGCAATGACAAATTCAAGTTAAAACTCACAAAAGCAAAGCAGAAACCATATATAAAAAGGATCCAGTAAAACCACCACCTTGTCTAGGTCTGCACCCATTTAAGATGGACTGAGGTGAAGTGGAAAAGTGTGTTGTGGTTCAATAAAACAAAATTTGAAATTCTTTTTTGGAAATCACTGATGATAAAATTCTGGGCTAAAGTGGAGAGGGATTCAGCTTGTTATAAGCACACAGTTCAAAAACCAGCATCCATGATGGTATGAGGTGGGCCTTAGTGCATACGGTATGGGTGACTTGCACATCTGCAAAGGTAACGTTAATACCCAACGACACATACAGGATTTGGAGCAACACGCTGCCATCCAGACTACGTCTTTTTCTGGGAAGGCCTTTTTTAGTTCAGTAAGACAAAGCCGATCCACATTCTGCATGAAAAATGCTGTACTCTATTACTAGTTGCGAATTTCATCCATCAGCATGTGATTCTTCTGAGGCTAACCCACTGTATAATTTTTGAACTGTGGCAAACAAATAGCTTCATGTTGTGAAAGCAAACCACCCAGAACTGTCACATCAGCTGACAGACGCCCGAGCTTGGCTGCAACATGAGTTACAGGGAAGAGCGTGCTTCCTACATACCCTAAGTGCTAGGTCGATAGTGTCTCCACTATAGACCTTGAGCAAATTCGTGATCTGATGATAGCACCAATGCACATCATTTTGAATTTTGAACAATAGGAGGAAACACCTCAAAAAACAGACATGCACACCTGTACACAGAATACAAGGGCTGCAATTTAATTTTTTTTAACAGTTAAAGACAAACACCTGTGGCCATCTAGCCCTACCTCAACCTCCATGCTTTTCCAAGTGTCTGGGTTTACTTTGGCTGGTCGATGTGACTCTAAAAATAATGGCAACCAAATGTGACAGAAGTAAAATCTGGGAAAGAAAAAAGACATATTTCGTGCCTGGCACCACAACAATACTTGTAGCTGGTACTTATTTGTATAAAAGATGAAAGTGGATAATCCGAATAAAATGAGGTTTGCTCTCTGGGGACTGGGGCTGGCTGCTCAAACTTGGACCTGTGGTGGGTTTGTGAAGAGTGTGGTGTGTTCTCCCTGTGTCTGCGTGGGTTTCCTCCGGGTAACTGTCTGTGAGGAGTTTGGTGTGTTCTCCCTGTGTCTGCGTGGGTTTCCTCCAGGTGACTCTCTGTGAGGAGTGTGGTGTGTTCTCTCTGTGTCTGCATGGGTTTCCTCCAGGTGCTCCGGTTTCCTCCCACGCTCCAAAAACACACGTTGGTAGGTGGACTGGCGCCTCAAAAGTGTCCATAGGTGTAAGTGTGTGAGTGAGTGTGTGATGACCTGTGAAGGACTGGCGCCCCCTCCAGGGTGTGTTCCTGCCTTGTGCCCAGTGATTCCGGGTAGGCTCTGGACCCACCGTGACCCTGAACTGGATAAGGGTTACAGACAATGAATGAATTAATGAAAAATCTAAAATAGACATGTATTGCTGCACCAAAATACATTAGGAACTCACTTCAACAACCACTCTGCCTCCTAGCTTGCGTCATGAATAAGCTGCAGCCTCAGAAGGCAGCTCAACAGCTGAGGGCTTTTCCACAGAAGTAGCATTCTACTGGAAGGGCTCTGTTTCCCCTTCCTGGACTGAACCGTTTTCTGGCTGGGACTTTTACTGGTGGCTCATGGGGCCCCACAGAACTTGGCTACAGTCTGATTCTCCCTTGCCCTCGCTGCTCTTTCCCTTGTAATGAAGAGCACATTCAGCCCCAACATCTAGAGCACAGCACAGTACAATACACTGCAAACAGCTTAGCACACAGAACTACACCAACGTTTACAGAATAACCCACATCACAGAATATTTTATTCTCAAAACATTCTCATGCCTTTGTCCTGGTTTTAAAGCTGTTTTATGCCATTACACTTAAAAGGGACATCTACGATTGTAGGGAATCCTTGTTCTCTCTGGTTTGTTTAAGTTCAGGTTTAGGTTTGCGGCTGATGTAACTGGTCTGTAAGTATTTATTCACTGTTTGAATTACCACAGAGACTCATCTGTAACTGGAGTTGTTTAGTTTTGGAGCACTGTCACTAATGCAGTTAGCCGTTTGGAGACATTTCCACCTTAAGTGATAATAATTTCCACCAAGTGATAATAGCAAAAATAAGTGACTGTTACCCCCCTATGGAGCAGGAATAGAGCAACATCCTCATCTCAGTTGGTGCTTTTCAGTGTTTGGAGTCTCTCCGTTGTCTAAAAACCTCCAGATGGCGTTTCTCTGCCGTGAGCAGAGAGAGAGAAAGCCTAGTACCGGACCCAGACACTTAGGTTTTTTTACCCATTTACAGACACTGGGACTTCGTAAACACATTAGAGCGGTTTCCAGATTAAACCGACTGCAGAGCAGCAAACAGTGCGGAAACATCCTCAGAATTTTACAAAAAGTGTTTATTGATTAAAATTGTGAACTTTACGTTTAAATATAAGCACCTTCAAAATAATTCACCTATAAAGCCAGAAATTATTTTCAGCTTCAGTGTATACTCAGCACCACTGTACTCATATGCATTATGAGCTCTACACTTCTGTGTTCACACTGCCACATTAAGTGTCTAACAAAATCCTAAAGAGGAAGCTCCATTAACAAAACATCTGGAGCTTCTGAATCACATTTTTAAAAAACTGCGCATGCATGTGTGTGTGTGTGCGTGTGTTTGCTTTGCACAGCTCATTGAGGAGGGCATGGCCACAGGCCTCAGCTCAGTGAGCATCAGGCAGAGAGAACATTTTATTGGTGTGATGCTGAAGGTACCTACATTTCTGCTCCACACTGGGGCTTGCAAAACTGAGCAAACTTCAAGCACACAATACACAGAAAGTCAGATGGACATCCAGAAACAAGGTCAGCATCTGAGAGGTTACTGTAAAATATCTGTTACTTACTATTAAAGGCGCAGTTCACGATTTTGTAATCAACACTTTTTGTGAAATTCAAATGTCTTCATCATTTTCTGTTCTCCGGTCTGTTTTTGTGCTTGAAACCGGTCTAATGTGTTTACAAAGCCTCAGTGTCTGTAAATGAGTGAAAAGACAAACTGGCTCAGTCTGGTATGCTAGTCTCTCTCTCTCTCTCTCTCTCTCATTTTTTTAGACAACAGAGAGACTCTAAATGTTGAAAAGCATGAACTGAAATGAGGATGTTACTCTATTCCTGCTCCATAGGTGAGTAATATTGACTTATTTCTGCTGTTATCAATTAAGGTGGAAATGTCTCCAAACTCGGGAGACAGCTAACTGCATTAGCGCCAGTGCTACAAAACAAAACAACTCCAGTTACAGATGAGTTTCTGTGGTATTTCAAACAGTGAATAAAAACGTACAGACAAGCTACACTTCTGTCACATACAAACAACAGTTGTTAATTTCCCTCAAACACACCGCTCCACCTTAAAAAATGCTTAGCTTCGGAATATAAACAACTGCGATTGCCCACAATCATAGACGTTCCTTTTAATTTGTGAATGAAATATTGGATACATTTGCTTCCGGGCCACACTACAGTAATATTGCTCACAAATACACAGTTATATACATGTACACACACATACACACACTCACACAAATCTAACTGGCTTCCTGGTCTGTGTCCAAAACGATCATAGCTGAATAAAGTTCATTCAGAGATGTTGTAATTCCTCAGCAGTGCAGGTGGTCTGGTGCTCATAGCCATAGAGAGCCACGTATTACTCTACCTGATGCATTCCTTTACTTTCTAGACACAGAGTAATTCCTGCTAAGCATTTGTCGATTTAAAATGGTCATAAAGGCATGGGGCCTGTGGTCTTGGGAACCTGGGGAGCTGCTCTGGCTCAGACATAAGGGTGGAGAGAAATGACCATATTGGAAAAGACTCTTAGATATCCAATATGGCTAAAACATAAGTTCAGCATAGCAATTTAACATCACGTAAAACATAACTGAAATTTCTTTGCGAGCAAGTATGAGTGAAGGATGTAGACAGATTCTCACACCTATTTTGCTCTAGGCAATGCCCAAGGACCTGGCAAATTAATCAGTAATTGTGGAGAGAGAATAGGGTTATGTGTGTTTGTGTGTGTGTGTGTGTGTGTGCGTTCAGTACGAAAAATCAGCATGGGATCAAATGTGAAGGCATCAGCTTTAATTCAAAAGGGTTTAAGAAACAGTTTTTATTTAGGGTGTCACGGTTGGTCAGGGACGAGGAGGTGGACGCTATGTGCAAACATTTTATTTTAAACAAATAACAAACCCAAAAACAACACATAATCTGAAAATAAAAAAGAGCTGGACACGAAATACATGAACTAAAACAAACTTAACATAAACATTAAAAGTTAGTCAGAAACAAAAAGAACAACTGTGAACCAACTGTGGTGAGAAGCTAACACACACACACACACACACACACACAAGACCCGACAAAGGCACACTCAGACAAATGAACCCAGACAAGGAACACCTGGGAAAGATAAGGAGAGAGTATGACCACAAAGGGGGGGCGGGGCTTAGGTTAGCTAAGGGAGGGGTCAAGAACAAAACAAAACATCCATGTGCCAGACAAGGAAACACAGAAAAGATGCAAAGATAGACCAAGAAAAATATGAAACAGGGCAAAGCGTGACACAGAGGACATCTATATGCAACCTGCAAACCAAAGAAGGGCCAGTGCAAGTAAAAAGAAAAAACCTAACTGAAGGATCACAGAAATTGTAGGAATGCATAAATCAACAATTTGTTACATTCATTAAAAAAATAATAATAAAATAAAAAAAAGTGCACCTGTGAGCTCAGTAACACCAAAAGGCCTGGAAGACCGCAGAAGACAACTAAGCTGATGACTGCAGAAATAAATCTATGCTAGCTAAAGCTAGTTTAACTGGTGACTGTAACTAACCATTTAATAATTTATTACTGTCTAACATATCATGAATCACGTAAAGTGTTACCCAGATGTTTAATTTTGCAAACACAGTTTGTAATAATCTCCCTAAAATCATGAAATTGCGTATGTTAATAATTAAAATGATATATTGGTATTTAACTTCAAAGAAATTTATTTACAAATTATGCTTCAAAATATATAAAATGCTGCAATCTATTTTGGGATAACAATGATAGCATTTAGCTACCAATACCTTATTGTGTATAGTCCATTTTGGTTTACATCTTAATAAATTCAGTGTTCTCCCTGTGTCCGCGTGGGTTTCCTTCCATGGTCCAAAAACACGAGTTGGTAGGTGGATTAGCGACTCAAAAAAACCCTGCAGGGTGTGTTCCCACCTTGCGCCCAGTGATTCTGGGTAGACTCTGGACCCACCCCGACTCTGAAAAGGGTTACAGACAATGAATGAAGGAATAATAATAATTCTCATCTGAGACTTCAGCCTAGACATTTGTTAGAAGATAGAGAGATAATGAAGGAAAGAAACGTCTTATAAAAGATATTTGAAATATTAACATATTCAAAAAATCCTTTCTCATTCACTATCCTCTCACCTTCCATGCCATGAAAATAAGTTAAAATAAGAATCGTTTCACAGGACAGACTGGAGGAAAATGGATTTCTCCCTTTTATTTTTTTCCTGTGCAGTAGATAGACTGGTATTTCTGGCATCGAATCTAGTGCCTTTGCATGATTTGTGGCATATTCTTGATTACAGCACATGTTTTATGAGGGTTTCACTGAAAACAAATCAGTCTCCTGTACAGAGTGTGTGCACCTCAAAGTCAAAAGTAATCAACAACCAGCAAATTTCTCTGCCTCTGGAAAGCCCTTGTACAGTAAATTTGAAATGATCCTTGTTTGCCTTGGTTCAGGAGGATGCAAATAAGTGATGTGCATTAAATATGACATGGTTAGTAGTAGTTTAGGTGACTATGGTGAACGCATGAATGAAAAACAATTACCTAGTAAGGTTTACATGACTTTAAAATCATAAATCTCACTAACTGCTCTGTTTTAAGTTTAAAGTTATGTTTTCTCTGTAATAAAAACGATGCCATCTTGAAATCACGACTGACTTTTTGTGAAAACACAAATGTGTGCTGTGTTGTGCTGTACTTGGTCTTTCATATTTCAGATGGCGCTATACTGTTTCCTCCTGATCAACTTTTATAATCGAGGTGTAGTGTGGTTTTGATAAACGCAATTTGCCGCTACACTCCTTTCCAGCCGGCATAGTGTGCTCTGCCTGTTGTGAGTTAATTTGCCAAATCAATTGAAAAAATCGAGAGATCTAATGAAAAGCAGCGAACTGGCAGGAGAGCAGCATACCAGCGGTCAGCTCCAGGACGGCTTGCTTTAATGTGGTGATTGCATGGTTAGAGTTTAAATTTTAGTTTCCATAAAAACCCCCACAAGCCTTTCCGCTGTGTTTTTAGCTTCTATTACTATTTCCTCCCTGAGGTTGCTTATCAGCCTGCCTTTCTGCAGGCGTTCACACACACACACACACACACACACACACACCCGCACACTCACTGAAATTCAAAATACATTGAGACCTGAAACCCTGGACACTCCTCTACCTCATTTACTCTATGCGCTGTGAGGGAAATGTACTGACCCTCAGAGCAGGGACAAGTGCGGTGGCTGAAACATACCCTGGACTTGCAAAGTAAAAGCATGAAAGTATGAATAAAATAAAGGGTTTACAGAGCAGAATGTTATCATGCAATGCCTATTTACACTATGAAATAACATTTACATTTTACCTGGTATGCAAGATCACAATCAACACACACACACACACACACACATACACACATACACACACACACATACTACTACCATTTACATATTTACCCCAAGTCCCTAATTGATCCAGGCAGTGTGAGTGACTGCTCTTTCCAGCAACAGTGTAGGTTTTTGGCCCTGAGTGAGGTCTCAGGTTCTGTAGGAATATGGCCACATTATGGTGCGGATCAATTGCACCTCGAGGCCAGCTGTGTTGGCTAAGCCTCAAAGCATGCACTCTGCCAGTAGGTTGTTTCCTGCTCTGCTACACTTATTTTTAATACACATATTACATGACTTTCCCCTCTCAAGGCTACAGCAGGGAGGAAATAGCAGATTGAATGTAAACAAGATTAGCTTCCCTAGCACACCATGCACAGCCTAGCCAGCTGCTGCTACACTCGCCGTCATATATCTACCTCACCCTGAAAAACAAAAAGTGGGTTGAGAAGTTGGTGTACTGGTGGGAAGGGGAGCAACCTCTGGAATGAGATGTCAACTGACATTCTGTCACCGATCAGTCCAGTTTGTTTAATGTACGAACTCTGATTAGCGTAACGCTAACAGCACAGAGGAGCAAGTTCACAGGCCGCTTACAGCCTCAAGGTTTTCCTGATAGAGTAGCAGACGTTTCAACACCACACTCTTTATACGAGAAAAGGTTATTGTAGCTTTGAGGGTTGAGTGTTGTCACATTTGCTCATTAGTGAATTTTGTGGCAATCTTAGAGTATATACTAGCTGCCAAAATCAACACATCTGAACTTTTAAGCTCCTACTGCTAGCCTGAGCTGGGCATCACACTGATTACCCTCACAATACAGAGTTAAACTAGCATGAAATATACATTTCTCCTTCATCAGGTTATTTACTGATATCACAGTTAATCTCATGAATGTACCCTGTCCTTAACGCTAAACATCAGAGTCATGTGTCTTCAGAAGAGATTCTCAGCAGTGTAATATGCATTATTTGGGTGTAAAATCTGAACACCCTGTTTCAAAACAAGGTTTCTTTTAACTGGTAATCACAGTGGATCTACTGGTGTGGTAAATGTGGACCATGTTGCAGTTGGGTAGGTTTTGATTAATCACTTTCAAAGTAAGCCATTCGCCTACTAAAATAATTAGAAGAAAAAACATCAAGTTACATTTTTGAACAGGCTGCACTGGGCCTACAGCAGACGCTGTTTGGATTTCTAGTCGTGTATATTTTCCTGTCAAATTCTGAAATGTTTTTGCAAGCTGAGGCTTGTGGAAACTATGCCCCGCATTTGTTGTTTCATTGTTAAGTTCATATGTCTGTACAGAACAGAAAATGTGGCTCTGAGCCTTTATGAGTCTCTGTCACTCTCCCTCTTTCCTTATGCACAAGATTATTTCATAAATTAATTTCTAAGATTGTATCTCATCATCTGACCATATAATAACCAAGCAGTGTGTCGCTTGGCGGTTAGGATGTTCACCTCTCTGTGCTGGGTTCAAGTCCCATCTGGGTGGAGTTTCCATGTGTTCTCTGTGTCTGTGTGGAATCATGGGGCGTAAGGCAGGAACACACCCTGCAGGGGGTGCCAGTCCTCAGACACTCACATCTATGGACACTTTTAAGTCACCAACGTGTTTTTGGAGCGTGGGAGGAAACCCACGCAGACACAGGGAGAACACACCACACTCCTCACAGACAGTCACCCGGAGGAAACCCATGCAGACACAGGGAGAACACACCACATTCCTCACAGACAGTCACCCGGAGGAAACCCACGCAGACACAGGGAGAACACACCACACTCCTCACAGACAGTCACCCGGAGGAAACCCATGCAGACACAGGGAGAACACACCACATTCCTCACAGACAGTCACCCGGAGGAAACCCACGCAGACACAGGGAGAACACACCACACTCCTCACAGACAGTCACCCGGAGGAAACCCACGCAGACACAGGGAGAACACACCACACTCCTCACAGACAATCACCTCAATCACCACAAGGACCCTGGAGCTGAGACACTACCTGCTGCTCCACCGTGCCGCCCCACTATAAAAGTATAACTATAAATAAATAAACAGATAAATCTATGAAATAAAAAAAAAATCCAATCCAAGTGAACAAAAATGGAAAAACTTCTGCAATGCAAATTGACACCAACCCTGTAAAGCCCAGAGGCTTCTGTTTGCTCTTTAATTGACTAACATTTGCATTTGATTTTTAACAAGCTGCCTTATAAAAGTAAGAATGAGAAGAGGCTGTGATACTGAGCCATAAACACGCTGGGGAAACACACCTTACTTTTATGAAGGAGCATAAACAGTAGTTTACGACAGGCTTTACTGTCACATTGCATAACAGATTCCTTCTGTCAGGCTCTATACAGAAGAACAAGAGCCAAAGCCACAAAAAATATTCAGAACGTAGTAAATGAAACTCACTTGCAAACAAAATGAAGAATGATTTTTATCTGTCATTCACTCTGTACATGAAAGAACACGAACACATTCACCATCCACACTCATCCACATCACATTAGAGATTCATGCAACACGAATCTGTCGTATGCTTATCTGCTTTTCTCTCAGACTGGCCTTCACCTAGCCACGGTGACTGTCAGCTCCCACTGTGTGGGACTTCTGATGTATGAGAGTGCGTAAAGGTGCATCCAGGCCCAAGATAACAGTTTACAGTAGTTAATTGGCAATTAAAGGCCCATATGCCATGGTAAGGTTCATAGTAATGGTAAGGTCCAGGAGCTAATGGTCAGGAGTCATTTCATTGATGTATACATGGTAATTAACAGCAGTCTACACTATGTAACTGTGTGTGTGTGTGTGTGTGTGCGTGTGTGTGCGCACGCATGTGTTGTTCCAGGAACCTCTGTAGATTCCTAATTCCACAAATAAGTTTTAAATTTTTTTTCCTATATTTATTTTAAATGTTATAAGGTTTAACATTTATAGGTATTTTATAGGTATACAGTTCGCCAATCAAAAACATGTATCTTCAAAGCTGCAACTTTACAGCAGAAGTAAAAAATCCTTCCTAAATTTCAATGGAAGTCAGTGTAAATGTTTTTATTCAGAGTCATTTTGGAGCATTTCTATTGGTTCATTCGTCATGAAAATGTTCACGGTGTAAAGGACAGCTGCTGTGTTCAAATGATGTAGAACAGTAAAAATGGACATAAATGGAGATACTTACAGTCTAAACACATCTTCTGTGCACATAAACGATACTAGATCTTAATAGAAAACCATTTCCAGAAAGGTTGTGACGTTATGTAAAACGCAATAAAAGCTTGAATGTGTGATTTGTGGCTCACCATCTTTTGACAAACAATGTTTGAGTATCATCAATCAGTTCAGATGTTGAAATGGAAGATTGCAATTCATCTGGGTCTTTCTCCATCTGTCGTATATTAAACTTTGAAAAGAAATCCAAAGAAATCTTTGAACCTTTTAGAAAATCATTTATTGCGAGGCTGAACGCGCTGCTGAATGAGCCGTCAGATGGAAGCTGCCACTGAGGAACTGTGTCCATTTTAATCATGTTTCTGAAACCTCAAAACATAACGTAGATGAAGAAATCCCCACGTTCTTTTTTCCCAGCATTACAAAGGTTTTCACAAGGCTTTTGTAGGTGTGTCCCAAATGTTTGGAAGGGTTTAAATAATGTGCACATAATCACATTCTGTTTCTACTTACATTTTACACAGCGACTTGTCTGGAAATATGTTTTATAGAATACAAAGTAAATATGTTAACAGATGCATTACTGCATTGATTAGGATCAGTAAAGACCAGGAAAAATGATCGTTGCTCAAACAATGAGTGCTGAAGAGAGACTGAAGATCTGTGAATCTGCAGCTGTGGAACCTGCAGATACTAAAAGACAACTGTATCTATAAACTTTCCTTTTGCTAAATCACGCAGCTGGTGATGACCTCGGGGCAGCAGCCTGTGTTCACTATGATACAACATAGTACTGAATTACTGAATGATCTCAGTGCTATCAGTGTGAGATGTGGAGTAGAGAGATAAGGAGCAGATCTATCAACCGATTCCTGCTAGAAAAAAAATACATATAGCCATTAGGTGAAGATCTGCAGTATGTGGTGATATATAAATATATATATTATATTTACCTCATGGCTATGTGAAAAGGCTCTGGACATGTTGCTAAAAGGCTTGATTACATATTTTAAATTTTATTTAATCATTACCGCATTCAAATGGTGGTTTTGCCATAAGCTGGAGGGTAAAGAACAACAAATACATGATGATAAGTGTCTTATCATCTTAGGTTTTTCAACATGTTTCATTGCACTGGTGTTGAGGGTTGAAGCCGAGAAAGTGTTCACTTTTATTTTCTCCTGTAATGGATCGATAATAGATTTTCTTTTGGACACATGCTCTGAGACTGTAATGCTTTAAATTCCCTACTAAACTCCTGCTATAAAATATGGCATGACGGGCAGTTGTACAGCTAATCCTGGCCTACAAAAACATACCAAAGCTTTAATGAACCTTACCAATCAAAAGCCTAGACAGTATCTCATATTTTTATACATCTAAAATGGCAACATCTGCAGCTGAACTCATGCATTCCTTTGCAAAAAAAAAGCATTTTCATTATGATACGCCGCTTATTCAAATCTGAATGAAGCATTCAATCTCAGTTATGACTGTTTTACTGAAGTAACACAGCAGCAGCCTTCACTATCCACAGGGAGTGGCTCTGTCTCCAAAATACTTTAGTGTTTCACTTTAAACTCTTAATTCTTTGGTATATTTACCCATTTATAAATATCTTGTTTTATAGAGAAATGAGATGACCCCCATACTCTTTTCCCCCTCTTTTCTCTTGTTCTCCTTGTTAAATATTTATAGCAGATTGGAGATAAGATCGCTGTAGTTAAGAACACATAATGCCAGCTGCTGTAGACCTTTGCTCGTAATAAAGCAAGAGATGCATTCCAAGTAGGGAGGAACCTTTTATTTGGAGATCATTCTTGGGGCTCTTGAACCGCATATGAATTTCTTTACTCTGTAAAGTAATACAAAGTCAGAAATGAGGGTCTCGCCACACAGCTAAACTGTTGTAAAACTTACCGTTTCATGGAGCTACAACTTGTGTTAAACAGCAACAAACAGACGTGTTAAAACCTAGTGCCCAAAATTTCTACTTCATTTTTCTGCAACTGCAGTTGCTCTGCCTCCTTCCCATTCTTTTCCTATGACTAAGAGCTTAATGTAGAGGCGTGTGTCTTGATGTCTTGCTGTTTACCTTTTTTTTGGTCCTGTCCTGGTCTCTCTCTGTCTCTTGATACTGGGTGAGTCATTGTACAGGCTGAATGTAAATATGTGTTAAACAGAGGCCTCGATCTTCTCAGAACATTTCCTGGAAGAGATGCAATTCCCTGCGTATCACCCAACATCTCATAGAAAAATGATCATAAAGGCTTAAAACTCACCCATTTAGAACTGGTGATCACTTGAACCCAGTATATTACAGTGTATCTGAGAGAGAGAGAGAGAGAGAGAATCATAGGGCAAGATGTACATATAAAATAAATAACCCAAGTGTACACTACACTGGCTTTTTTTACAGAGTTGCTGCTACAGCACAGTAGCCTGTATGATTCTCTTTGTTCTTTGGCTGCTGACTTGGTTATGTTGATGCACAACTGAATGCCAGATGTGTTTTTATGTATCATTTCACTGTATGGGAAAGAGAGAGAGAGAGAGAGAGAGAGAGAGAGAAACAGATTCTGTCGCCCTCCAAAGGCAATTTGGTAGACAACAGGCCCTGAGAGTTTCAAGCAATTTGAGGAGAGACCGTAATTAAATATAATAACTTAATTAATCAATGTAATTACACATTGAACAGTGTGGCTCAGTATCGAATAACAGCACAGATTACAGAAATATTGGCTTCCAATCCTCATTTGATTTGATTCTTTGATTCTTTTTCCCCCCCACATACAATTACACACATAAGCTCAAATATATTGACCTTAACCTCTCATTGACATTTACCTCCCTGCTGTGTCTTTTCAGTCTTCACACTGCACCGGGCATTACAGGGTGGGGTAGATGATTACTCTGCGGGAGAGTGGGCCGGTTGGGGGAATAAAACTAAGCTTATCATCTGGGATAGTGGAGATGCTCCAGCCAAGCTGATCAAGCAGATAAGATAACAACAGCGGCCATATCGTAGCTCCCATCAACCCCTGGGACGTGCAGCCAGCACTCCAAATCTGGCGTCGTAATGACTAACTATGGCTAACATTTGCACACAAACGCATACACACATGTGCTCTCTTTCACAGAGCAGTCTGTCTGTCTCTCTTGGTAATAAATGAGATCAGTGCAGCGGACAGATATGCTAAAATAACTGTATCTCACAGAGAGATTAGACCCCATCAGCGCAGACGCAGGAGACATGTTGCTATAGATGTTTAGACATAGAGCTGGTATGGTGGTGGGAAACAAACACAGCATATCCTCTCTTGCTCCATCATCAGCTTTCTAATGATGGGTATTATCATGTCACCTTTACTGTTTGGGACAAAGGTTAGTTTTATAGGCTGCAGTTTCTTCTGGCCACTGGCTGGAAGTGAAGGTTGGATTATAAACGCGTTATGGTGGCTTTATCGGGGCCAGAAAACTACCAGCTCCCTCAGTAATAACCCAGTATCAGCTGTGATAAGATCAGAGAAGGGCAGAGCAAAGGGTACCGCTAGCACATTTCACTGTCCCTCAAAGCAGCTGTGAGCTCCTCCTGCACACATTCACAGACACAAACACATACACCCAGACAAGCACACAGAATGGAAGAGAGATATCCCCTGCCAAGGTGCAAGGACACAAAAAGAGGACTGTAAACACAGCCACATTCTTATCTGTATGTGTTTGACAACACTAGCAACATTAGCTAGCAACATTAGCTACTGTGCTATTAGCTAATGTTTGGATATAAAAGTACAGATGAGAAAGGTATTGTGTTGTTTAACCAAATTCTGAATATAAATTCATGCAAACACACATAAAACACTGCAGACCGTCTATGCCTCCCTCTCTCTCCCTCTGAGTGTCGTCATTCCATTCATTCTCTTAGATTTGCGGCTCTGATCCCACTATCACAACTGAGATAGAGACACTGAGGAAATTAAATACACCCCGTAACCACCACACTTCACTCAGCAAAATAACACAAACCCAACAGACAACAGAATTCCGACCCCTAACCACCCCACATTACCTTCAGTAAAATCATAACTCTATAATGTGTGCTGTGGATTTAACAAATTCATGTAAAAAAGGAGAATCTGAACACAACAGTTCTTCAAACAATAGAAAAATATAATCTTATAATTCTAATTTGTTTTATATTATTATTTGTTTGTATTTATTGTGATTAGAGACTCAAAAGTGTTCATAGGTGTGAGTGTGGAAGAAATACTTTGGGAAAGTGGGAGTAAATTTGAAGATTTGACCCATGGGCACAGATATTAAAAACACTTGAGTGGGAATTGGCGACATCTAGTGGCAAAACAAAATTAAAACTAAATGCACAAACAATTCTTACACGTTACGGTACACACAAAGTTCCAAAATAGTTCACTAAATCAGGAAAATAATTAATACTAAAGCATTTTGTGGTGTGTTAATTGATATTTCTGGCTCTACAACGGAAATAACAATTTGGCATATTAGCATTAAGGTGCATGTAAGCAAAGTTTTATCAATCAGATTTTTATTTATTATATTTATTTATTTTTGGTGAACACCATTTGGCTGTTTTTTTGTGTGCACTCACACATTCACTCCAGACTCCACATAGATTTTTAAAGGAAGCCACATATTTTAAGTCAAAATCTGTTATAAAATAAAGCTGTCCCAATGGAATAATATATTTTAGCTTCACACCCCTGGTTTCCTTGGTGCAATCTTTGTCTGGCAAATTACCAACTATCCAAACAAGAAGAGGGTTCATGAAGTGTTTTACATGCAGTAGCACAGCAAAGAAATATCTGTGTGTGTGAGTGTGTGTGTGTGTGTTGGGCATGGAAACCATGAGACAAATGCAAAATGTATAGTGCAGTTAATATGACCGTCTCATTTGAGAAATACTGATGTAGTCATGTTTATTCAGCAGGAACTGAACTGAGATTGACTACGACACCTGCTTTCCATTCACCCACCTGCTGATGTTTTCATAGCTGGTTTTCTGAACCGCTCTGTGCCAGGGGGCAAGTCAGCTGCACCAGGGGACCCATCTTTGCCTGCTCCAACACAACCTACTCTGCATTTTCACAGCCCATTCACAATGAAGGGATACAGGATATGTGTATGTACATGTGTGTATTTAAGGAGTGTATGGGGTCTGACAGAATGACCTAATTTTCCTGCTGCAAATGTCATACTGTAATAACACTGGAAGCTTCTGGTCATTTTGCCTTGTGTCTTTTTTTCTCTTCTCGCATATACACACATTCAGCATCATACTCAAAAAACCACCCACAAGGTATTTAGAAATTCTTAGATACAGATAGTTCTATGGATTTTACTTTGAGCAACGTAAGCTGATCCATTAAAAGCAACCTCAACATTTCAGAGGGACCTGCTGTTCACTTGTTTGTTTAAGTTCAGAAGCACCGCATGTTTTAAGGTGTCTGTAAGACTATATTCTCCATTTGAACTACCACAGAAACTCATTTGTGACTTGAGCTGTTTTGTTTTGTAGCACTTCCAGTCTATGTTTACTTTCATGCCGTTAGCTCTCTCCCTAATTAAGAATCAGTTCCACCTTAATTAATAGCTACAGCCAAAATAACTTAATATTACCCACTTATGGAGCAGGAATAGAGCCACATTTCTGCCTCATTACATGAGTTTCACAGTTCAGAGCTGTCTCCAGCATCCAATTACCTCCAGATTGTTGTTGTTTTACGTATTTGAGCAGCCAAAAGAGTTGAAAAAAATATGTCTAGCATCACATGTACAATTTTAGCCATCAAATTATTTTTTTCCTATTACTGAGAAGAACCAGAAGGGTTACATCTATTGTTACACTTATATAGCGCCTTTCTAGATACCCAAGGACGCTTTACAATCCACACTGCTCAGAATGCTCAGAACACTCAATCCACACACACTGGCGAGAAGCGTTACATAAAAATAACAAAATGGCTAACACTTAAGACCAGTTTTACCAGCAGTTTTTTCCAGTCATACCCTTTCACTCTTTCTTTTAGTGGAGCTAAGTGCTCAGAATTAGCATGCAGTGCCAGTTTGGGCCACAAGAAGAGTTTGTCCCTGCATAGTTGGAGTTTGTACAGCCACAGGTGAGACAAATTGTTCCGTTATTCTTTCTTAGCTGTAAATATTCTTGTAAGAGCAGTTTATTCCAGGACTCCCTGAAGAGTTGTTAGAGTATTTTAAGTAGGTAAGTTGGTTCCTTATCAGGCTGCGGAGGGTAAGCCTAAATCTAAAATGTCTGATATTGTCATTAGGGGCATAATTTTACTGTGCTGTGGTGTCCCAATAAAATCACAGCAGTAAAAAGTCAGTTTTATCCAGGATTGCTGGACAGAACTTGACACACGGAACACAATTTCACTAAAGGAACTACATTTCCCATGATGCCCCATCATCGTTCCAAAAGCTAGAAAAGCTAACGCTTATTAAATAAAGTCCACCAGGAAACAGACAAGGTAATGAAAGCTCATATTTAAACGTTTTGTTTTAGATATTAGATATAAAATTAGATATTACACCTCTAAAGTTCTCTGACATTACCTTCCCGCAGAAAATAATGATAAGAGCATACACCACCCAGTAAAACATGACAATGCAATTAGACATCTGTCGATTACCAATCATTCAATTGTAGACAGTGTCTATATATTAAATCAGGAACTGCAGAAGCTGTTTACACAGTTCCTTGAGATTCTCAGTGACCCCCATGTGTATGTCAGAGGAAGAAATATGGATGCAATTTTGCCCAGTGTTGCCAAACAGATTTCTGTTTTTATTTGTTCAAGCAGTGCACATAAACACATAAATAATGTTTATAGTAATGTCTTGATTGTTAACTTTATATATGGAGTGTTTAACAGGTTTGTGTTTAGACAGTTGTGCCTTATGACTGATTGTACAGTGTGCCCCTCTAAATGTTGTGTGTGCTCAGTACGTGGTCTAGAAATTCCCGATTGTCACCGTACTGAGAGAGAGTAATCCATGCTGCTGATGTGTGCCATCATGGCGAGAGGAAACGTTATCCTGGCATGGTATTGTGGTGAGACTACTATCAACACTAGCACACAAGAGATATCTTTTCCTATGCCTCACAATGCCTTAAATAACATCTTGTGACATAGCGAGTGTTTAATTTTTACAAATGGTTTTCAATACGTAGAATGTAAGCTACTAAATATCCTCAGAAGTTTATTTTATTTTATTTGCGTTTCTTAAGGGACGACACGGTGGCAACCCAAGTAGTGCTCCGGTTTCCTCCCACGCTCCAAAAACACACGTTGGTAGGTTAACTGGCGACTCAAAAGTGTCCGTAGGTGTGAGTGTGTGAGCGAATGTCTTGAGCCCACAGAAAACGGATGCTTGGGTGTGTCCGATGATAACCGTCTACGGCAAACATTCATGTCAGTGTCAGTTTCTTTTACAGAAAGAGAAATGGAAAGCCAAATGATTAAAACTTTTTTTTACTCAAGTAATTTAGTGGTTCCATAAACTTTATCTGCTGTGTTTCCAATGAACAACATTTAGACACTGAAAATCTCACTGTGAAAAAAGACACAACTGACAGGATGATTATATTCCTGCACGTACAGCGACAACACACGCTGACTTTTAAATATACAACACTTCACACACTTTTCTTTACCAATATTCAAACGCAGAACGTTATGAAGAGGAAAATAAGGTTAAAGGCTTAGTCAGTGAGCACCACTTTAGGGCAAATGAGCAGACTACGTCCGTATATCACTGTGGATAGACTGAACACTTTAAACGTCACCAGGTTAGAGCTCAAACTGTAATTAAAGTCCATATGAGACTATTTGGCACAATAGGATGCTCTACACTGATATTCTTTTATAGCCTTACACCCCTCAATTACTGCAGAGACTCATTCAGACTGTGCTCACTGGGGGAACTGCGACTCATGTTGGACAGACTGGCCATGAGAGACTTCACTTTATGAGCATAATAGTTTCTCAAGTTCACTGAAGGCGCTTCCTTAATACCCTCATCAAAGTCACAGCTCCTTATGGCGATCTCTAGCTGCTTCTGTCTTTTGTAGAACAAAGAGAACTTGTTGAAAATGAGGGTTATAGGCAGCACTACCACCAAAATGCCTGCCAGGATGCATGCTGACGCAGTGAGCTTTCCCGCAATGGACACTGGCACCACGTCGCCATACCCCACTGTGGTCATGCTAACGGTGGCCCACCACCAGCATGCCGGGATGGTGGTTAGTCCATCGTTCTCCTCCTTTTCAATTGTGTAGGCCATGACGGAGAAAAAGGACACCCCCACTGCTAGGTACAAAAGCAGCAGCCCCACCTCTTTGTAACTATTTTTCAGCGTGGCTCCAAGCGATCGCAGCCCTGTAGAGTGACGTGCCAGTTTCAGGATTCGAATGATGCGCATCAGACGGAGCACCTGCGCCACACGGCCTAGGTTTGCCAGGGCAGGACTGCTCTCAGCCACCAGGTTGATCAGGAGAGTGAGGTAGAAGGGTAGAATTGATATTAGATCGATCACATTCAGTGGGTTTTCAAAGAAGTGGAGGAGGTCTGGTGCCACCACGAACCGGGCGACCAGCTCGAAGGTAAACCAGCCGATACCAAAATGCTCCACCGTCTCAAAACACGGGTCCTCTTGAAGCAGGCCTTCACTGTCCAACAGGGCAAACTCACTCATGCTGTTCATGCACATGGTGGCTATGGATCCCAGCACCACCAGGATGGAGAATAAACTGATGATACGACTGAGTACGGAGTAACCTGGGTTGTCCAGCATCAGCCAGATTTTCCTCCTGACGCTCCCCAACGGCTGCTTGTCAAACTTGGCAGCATCGTTATAGAACTCTAAGATCTCATCAAACGAGGACGTGGTGCTCCCTTCCTCACTTTTGTCCTCCCACTCCTCCCCATCCGGCTCCATTTTTCTGCAGTGGTAGGTGTTGCTGCAACAGGAGTCAATGAAGAACTCATTAATGCCCCAGTATTCAATTTCCTGGCTGAATGAGAACACACAGAGCTCTCCCATAACGTGTAAACGGCCGGTGTTGTAGAAATTCAAAACGTAGGGGAAAAGAGCAGGGTTCCGATCAAAGTAAAACTCCTTTTCGGCATCGTCGTAGTCATCGCACAGCTCAAGTATCGACTCTTTGGACTCGCATCGAAGCAAACGGGCCAGACGTGTCTCAGGAAAGCGAGACAGTATGTTAGAGAGAAGTCGTCTTTTAAAGCCACCGACGTTGATGCGTATGGCTCCATTCACATTCATCAGACTTTGTCCAGTCATGTTTTGAGGCTCTTTGAGAGTGTGTGGCTGGTTAGAGGTCTTAGAGGGAAAAGACAAAAACAGATTAAAAGATGAACTTGCTGCACACATCTCCAGCTGTAAACAAGAATAAAGAAATCTTATCACTAAGGGCTCTCTGTGTTGTGGGAGGTGCATTGCAAAGTTTAACACTCAAAAGAGGGGAGTTTATCAGCTGTGTCACTGTAAATCAGACCCATGTTTTGTAGGCTACAAAAACCGACTGAGGAAAACAGACTGCAATCTCGCCTCCCAATCAGACGCAGTATACCATTACCTCCTAAATATCTGAAAGAACCGGCGTTCACTTACTGCATGAAACGTCCGTGGCTCCGACGGTAGAAATTAGCCTGTTAAACGGGACGCATGTGATTGGGATTTGAGACAAGGGTTGGATCGACCGTCTTCTGTCTTCACTCACGTCGCCCAGACGTGCCTGAGGCATGGTTTGAGACCAAATGTTTTCTTTCAGTCGTTCGACAGAAACAGCATTCTCTCGCAGATTAAATCAGGAACACAAACAGAAAGCGATGTTTCATTGTTACAGCTCTTTGTCTCTGACGAAGGAAATTGCCCAGATCCTTAGCGTGCGCGCTGTTGCTGTATAGCAACACGTACTAAGACGTTATATATTTATTCAGCGCTGGTCCTGAGAGGAACAGCTCCGTTAGATCGCTCACGAAAACCGCTGTAGGACGCGCATGCCTGGTTATAGCGCAGGGACGAAAATGACAAACGGTACACGTAAAACTTAACACAGGAATAACGTGACGGGAGGCTTAATAGCTTTGAAACGTACGTTTATCAGTGTTTTCAGTGCTGTCAGGTAATAATCATTCCGCGATCAATATTGGCTAAAATAGTCTCCTGGGGCTTCCTCCCACCACCAGTATATTCACAAATTAACGTGAGGTGGAGTAACTGAGTTACAGAGATCTTCAGATGACGCTTAACCCCTTATCTGACGAAGCTCCTGTTTTTACTCACAGTCGTGCGGTGTAATCTACCTAACTTTGACTAAACCCAGGCCCTATCATTCTCTAGAACTGTTAATTCAGTGATTTTTGTAGCCCAGTGATTATTAACCCTGCTCCTTTGGGCCTATACATGTGTATCATTATTCTTGCTCCATGTTTATATTAAATCCGTATCCATGGACACCGTTTTGCAGCTGTTTCCGGAAGGAGTGTCGGCGATGCAGGTTAAAATGCCTGTGCGAGTTTATTTCTAGATTCATGACGTCATATACCCTGCTTTGATACTCGGAATGAAAGAAAAGTAATAGTAATTTAAATGCTATTAATCACTAATTGTATCGGGACACACTACGTTCGCCCACATATTCACTCGTTTTCTGTTCTTAGTTCTCAGCCGTTCTCCCCCTCACTCACCCACTCACTTTCTCTGACCAGGGACTGCACAGAGAAGTTTTTATGCTCGGCTGTTTTTCTATAAAGGAAAGAGGTGCAACGTATGTCCGCTTAGCATCTGTATTCAACACAAAAAAAGTCAGCGTTAGTGAAGGAGAACATCTCATCCTCACTGATCTAACCGGGTAGAGCAGATCAGTCGTGGTTCCTATAACAGGGCTCGACAAAGCGCTAACCTTTCTGCACAACGTCCGCAAGGGGGCGCACGAGGGACACTGACAACACAAACACCCATTTGCAGAGCCATCATTAAACCCAATATACCGGGGCACTACAGCAGCTAAAGCTTTCAGACAGTCTTTTTATTTATTTATTATTGAGTAATAAATATTTGTACATTTTTAAGAAGTCAGTCACGAAGCATGCTACACGATGCATCGTTAAATATTTGTTACCAAGAAAACAACAAATTTTTCAACCAAAAACTATGTTAAGAATTCTGAACACTGTGTAATAACCTTCTCATGAGAATGTTCCACAATACAAGTAAAAAACCTATCGTATTATTTTATGTTATTATATAATTTAGTTATTTAGGGGCAGCTTTATCTTTGAGGTTGGAGAAGGTCACTGGTTCAGTTCCCAGGACTGACAAAAAAAAAAAACTTTATCCATGACTGAAGTGCCCTTGCAAGGCACCTAAGTCCCAAACCGCTCCCCAGGCATAGAGGTGGCTGACAGTCCACTGCTTTGGTTGTGTGTGTGTGTGTGTGTTCACTTCACACAGGTGGGTTAAATGCAGAAAAGCAGTTTCCCTAAGGAGATGAATAAAGGTGATTATCCTTCTTATTATTAAAAGGAATTATAATTTTTTGTACAGTATGCATTTATTGTATTATTTTATTCTTTATTGAATACAATAAAGCAGGTTTACATTGAGAATTAAAACAAATTTTAAATCAGTATCCCCAGGTAAGCAAGAAAAAACTCCCTCGAAGCTGGAGGAAGAAATCTTGGAAGGAACCAAGACACACAAGTGGGACCCATCCTCCTCTGGTAAAACAAATTATAGTTTTTGTTATAATAACAGTGGAGTTTCAATTTAAAACTGCAGGTAGAAGCAGCCTTGGAGTTTGAACTGTTTGTGGAGGTCTTTAGTAAAAGTCTGTGCTGAATCAATCCCATCAGATATGCTGGAGTGGTGTGAGTGTACAGAGTGTAGCAGAGGAGCAGTAGCGGTTGATCAAGTTATTGGGAAGTGGAGAAGTGGAGAAAAGTTTCCCTTTTAACATTTTAATTTTGCCATTTTCTAGACTTGTGGTGAGTTTGAAAAATTACATTTCTAATGCACTGTCACTGAGTGCAAATGTATATTAGGTGAATAACATCTTAATTAGCATTGTTGCACAGTTGTAGCATTTTCAGTATAACGCTAATGCTAACCGCTAATGATATTTTCCATTCACAAGAAGCTATGGTATGTTTATTCTTCTAATCCTTGATTTCTCTGCCAAAAGCACAAACATTTCCAGTATTTTGGCTGATGAACAAATGTAAAATCTGATGCTTGCAGGACACACAAGAAATATTGGGATTGAGGCATGTTCACCACTGTGTTACACCACCTTTCCTTTAGTTAGAGTTTGTATTGTTTGGGAACTGAGGATATAAATTGTTGAAGTTTTACAAGTTAAATTTTTGGCAGTTCTTAATTCATACATCAGTTGCTCAACAGTCTGTGGTTGCCATTGTCTGAAACTCCTTATGATGCACCATAGGAAACAGATCTGGACTTCAGGCAGGCCAGTCAAGCACAGACTCCCTTTGTTTACACTGGTTTACACTTGCAGAATGAGACCCAACATTGTTCAGTTGAATTAACCATGGAATTCATGGGAAAATGTCACATTATCACTAATGAATATTGAAGATTACTTGAGAAGTCATCCAATTAAACAAAATGAATTAAATGGTAAAAGGCAGCCGTTGCAAGCCCACACCTGATCGTCCTGAGACAATATCAATACTACTTAACTCATCAAAGTCATTTTAAAATACAGACCTCTTTAAACATCATAATACATATTACAAAGCATGGTAAACTCTCAGAAAAAAGGTAAGGTACAGGTACATTATTGATCACTAAAGGTGAAATCAGTGTAATGTACCTTTAAAAAGGTACAAGAGTCGTGTTAAAGGTACATTACATTCTCTTCTCCAGCTGGAGAAGGGGATATCTGTAAGCTTTCATTATAGAACTGTGTATAATAAAACATAATAAAAGTCTTTGCGATGAAATTGGGCGTATGAAATCGACAATTTTAAAACCTACAATCATAATAGAATAAGGTACAATTATGCTCCCTAACTAAAGGTACTGAATACGTGTCTTTGAGGGTACCACCACAGTGACAGTCTTTCTGAGAGTGTATTTAATGTGTGAAAATCACTGCCAAATCCAAATAATGTTGACCAATCTAACTAATTGTGCTGCTATTTAAGTGATAAAATATAGATCTCTTGAAACACCATTTAAAAACTTTACATACAACAAAGGTATTGTATTTAATACGTTAAAATAACCTATGTTTGTTTTTTTTGGAAACTAAAGTCAAGCCAAATAGTATTTAGTCCTTTGTGTCTATCCTTTGGCCTTTACGTTTACTCACGTTTATGGGTGAATGTGATTTCATAATGTATTTTTCATTTTTTAATCTTTGATTGTGCTTGGCGTATCACAGTCTAAATAAACCAATACAGCGTTTAAAGCAGCACTTTTAACAAAAGTTAATGGTTTATGTGTGACATCTTGATCCAGCCAAGTGGTTTATATCACACTGGCGTAATCGCTGACTCCAGAGGGGTAGTGCCTAGTGGACACAGTTTAATGTAGGATATTGCAGGAAAAAGGTGAAATTAATGCGATTTTAGGGTTTATTTAACCACTACTGGTATCGGTCTATGTTTACTTAGCGTTCCATGTCTGCTTGGTGACTTATGTTTATTGCTTATTGGTGTGCATTTCTGTATTAGCCTTTGAGCATATATATACTGGAGCACCTGGAGGAAACCCATGCAGAAACACAGGGAGAACACACCACTCCTCACAGTCACCCACCCACAGGGTGACTTGAACCCATAACCCCCAGGTCCCTGGAGCTGAGAGACTGCAACACTACCTGCTGCACCACCATACCACCCTTATTACATATTATAAAATATCTTTCACCAAAAGCCCCACAATACTTAAAGACATAATTGAAATGAAATGTGCAATTAATGTGTCTTCCGTATTTAAGCCATCTGTGGCACGCACACACACACACATACACACACAAACACGTGCACTAGGGTCTGTGAATACCCCCCACCCCCCGTGCAGTGGGCTGCCATTCCCAGCGCCCGAGGAGCAGTTGTGGGTTCAGTGCCTTGCTCAAGGGCAGATCAGCCTTTAACATGATGCCTTTAATGATGATGATTGTCATGATGGATGTGATGATGAAGATGATAACAATGGTGTTCCAATAAAACGGGAAGTCTCTTTCCGAGAAGAAAACATTACTCTCCAGGTTACCAACTTTGTGATTAGGCAAAAGTGCATTATGTTGTGATTTGACATTATAATTTTACAGAGACATAGAAACAAACACAGACTACCCACGCAGAAGTACACTACATTGTTTCAGTGTACTAGATTCTAAAACGTTTATGAAGTCTGGCTTCTGAGAATACTGCCACTACTGCTTATAAAACTCCTACACGGAAGCATGAACACATATAGTCACTTTGACAGTGGTACTGTGGTAGGTAGAGGAGCAGGCGCTGAGAGAATAGCTCTAGTGTCCTGACAGATGATGGTCTGCATCTTAGGGGACCGTTGTCCCTCCTCCCTGGTAGCTTTGGTAGGCCCACCCCTGCCTCTGTTCTCCTTGGAGTCCAACAGCATCACAAAGCACTATTGTCCTGTCCTGCACAAAGACTCAGCCTGTATAGACACAGATTCTCTCACTCTGTAGAAGACCTCTGGCACCAACTCTGTATGTATTCCAGCGCATAGAAACGGCTTTGTTGGAGGTAGTGCATTTGTCTTGTTACATTTAGAGTAATCCTAAAACCTAATATTGGCCTGTTGCATTTCTTGATGTATACATATTTTGTGTGATGGATTGATGGCAGGTGTTTGTTTCAACATATTTTTCGTTGTATGTGTATTGGGCAGTATTTTGTGCTGTGTAAAAATGAATTACTCATACAGTAATGTTAACCTCCTAAGTAGTCATCCTGGATTTCTGTTATAAATCTGTCTGCCTTTTGTGTTTTAAAGTATTGTTATAATGCAATGTTTGACAATGCCATTTTGGCAGTAGGTGTAGGAAATGAGGCCCTTATGTATCTGTGTCAGCGGTTTATAACATGAATAGTCTGAAGTATCATTGAAACAAATTTAGGCCAGGTCATGATGTTTCATTATTATAAATGATACTAGAGTCCTGAAGGTACATGTAGGTGATTAGGCCAAGGCTGAAGGCTGTCAGCAGCTTTTAATGTTGTTAGTGTTGTATATAAGAACAGTAATAGAATAGTAACAGTATAGTAAGAAGTCCAAGGGCTGTAGGACAAAGTTGAGAGAGAGAAAGAAAGAAAGAAAGAGAAAACCGGAAAAGACAAGAGAAAGAAAAATGAGCTAATTTCACATTTCTAAAGATGCAAATGTGCAAGTCACAAGTGATTATGTCACTGAAAGGAATGTGCTTACAATAGATTCTGTGTTATATTTTGCCATGCTCAGTCTACATAGTGCACTCTCAGAAAAACGGTCACTGTGGTGATATTTAAATTTATTCCATACACCCTATTTCATCTCCAGGACTTTTATTTTGTTGGTTTTTCTATAATGAAAGCTTACAAATATTCACCTCTACTTCAGGAGAAGAGAAAGTAATATACCTTTAGGGAACAAAACTGAACTTTAACACCACTGTTGTATCTTTTAAGGAACATTTACACTGTTTGTACCTTTAGAGACAGAAAGGTAGCTGTACAGTAACTTTTTATCTGAGAGTGTATAGGACAAAACATGATGAATATAAATAATTATAAATTATAAAATATATAACTGAATACCGTTTTGTCATGAAATGTAATTACATAATGAATTACTTTCTGCATTTCCACATTTCTACATTTATTTATTATGTACTTCCACTGCGACTGTACTTTAAACATGAAATTCACAGTTGTGATCAAAAAACACTTTTAAAAAAAATAAAATTCAGAAGATCTTTCCTCACTATTCGCTTCTCTCCTTTCGGTTTCTGCTGGAAAACAGTCTAATGTGTTTACGAAGCCCCAGTCTCTGTAAATTAATAAAAAAGTGTGTCGGTCCGGTATGTTGGGCTTTCCCCTCTCTCTCTCTCTCAGCTAACGGGAGAGAAGAGACACCTGTCTTTTTTTTAGACAACAGAGAGCAATCCTAACCTTCAAAAGCACGAACCAAGATGAGGATATTGCTCTATTCTTGCTCCACAAGAGGGTAATATTGACTTACTTTTGCTGATTCTGATCACTTAAGATGGAAATGTCTCCAAACTCAGGAGAAGGATAACTGTGTTACTCATGTTACAAATGAGTTTCTGTGGCAATTCCAACAGTGAATAAAAACATATAGCCACCGTCAAACAACTGTCCTTTGTTTCTCAAACAAATCATTCCTCTATAAAAGATGCAGTGATACTGAATGTAAACAAACCAGAGAGATTGTGATTCCTCGCAATCACAGTCATAGGTGTTCCCTTTAATTGGCTGGGAGGTCAATCAGCTTGGCAAATCAATAAACAGCCCAGTGGCTTGTGTGCACACAGTAAAATCTCCAGAATGGGGACATGCTTTGCTGTGACTTCTGTTCTGTCTCAGCCAACACGGTGGCTGTATTACACGATAAAATCTCTATCCAGCCTTTTAGGTATTTACATTTACCAAAACAAACATAGACAAGTCCTGCTCAAGTGTCCCACTCCAGCACCAGACAGAATGAAACAAACCAGTGTAACTCTATAAGCTTGGGTTCCGTTCTTTAACTGGAAAGTTTTACATTCTTTTCAGAGTCATTATAAAAGCTGTCTGTTTTCCTCAACACGTGTCATAGTGTTGGAGAGGGAGTGAGAAGCAGGGCTCGTAATATTTGAAAATATATACATGAATAAATGTGGAAACGCTGAAATCAATTCAAGACATTTACTATTGCTATATATCTTTGTCGTGACAAAACGTATATTTATTGATTTATTTATATATTACATTATTCATTTTTGCAATTATTTATACTTATGTCACAATCGGTTTAATTAATATGGACTTATATTAAACAACGTGTGTGCCTCAACATTTGTTTGCTACTTATTTTTACTAAACACAGTGTGTGTGGGGGGAGTGTGTGCACAGCATCTGTCTGAGAGTTTCACTCTTCTTGGATGTTTCGTGGGATCTGCATCTGAAAATCATGGAGGTACGAGTCCCAGGTTGATCTAATATTCATATAACATCCTCAAATCATAGTGAAAATCATAGTCAAAAAAATGCCTCTGCCATTTCAGTAGTAAAACAGATTTAAAATAGCTGTTGTTCCACTTTGCCTGATTTATGAATGAAAAGATAACGTGGGGTTTGGTACCAAAGGAGCTGCAGCACATTATGTTCTTCACTGGTTTCTCCAGTGACACTGCAACTGTTAAATAAATAAATAAATTAATACATAAATAGCCTTAAAGCTTAAGTTTAACAAAACCAGAGAAGAGCTCAGACAAAATTGGAACATGGCATAGAGCAGACACAGAACAAACAAAGACGACAGCTTAGGTAAGGGAGCACAGGCTTTAAAACACACGTCGACAAGCAACACCTGTGAGGTCTGGTCACATCACAAGATGCTCACAGATGGGGCGCATTAGAAGGGGATCAAGGACAAAAATGGCAGCAAACAATATGACAGTAGCTGAGTTATTTTGTCTGAAGTACAAAGGTTTATATCAAACCCTGAGAGATGTACATAGTTTTGATATATGCATCTTCTCATGAAATATGAAAAACTATATTCCTGTAATGGTGATTGTCTTCTGTGTGAAGTGGTATTCCTTCAAGACATTATCAGTGTGCCTCAATAGGCAACAAACAGGAGCTGGGATTGCAGTGCAAAATTCATGTGCTTTGATATCTTTGCTGTGTGTGGGTGTGTGTATGCCCATTCAGATATACATCTTGGGGATCATCATCGCTGTCTGTGGCAACTTTCTCATTAGCATTTCACTGAACATCCAGGTGAGTGAGTCTCTAAAATGACATGTTTTCTCTGTAAATTAAATTTAAACTTCTTTTTACTAACTGTTACTGTCCCTGTAGAAGTACACACACATACAGCAGTCCCAGAGGGGCACAAAGCCATACTACACAAGCCGACTATGGTGGTGTGGTATACTGCTCATGGGGCTTGGGGAACTGGGAAACTTCGCTGCATATGGATTTGCTCCAGCCTCGCTCATTGCTCCACTTGGTTGCGTGTCTGTGATAGGTAAACACCATCTTTATCCATTTAAGCATTTGGGACAGAACTGTTTAGAAAAAGACACAGTGTACAACTGAAGGTAAACTGTAGTTCTGATTTGCAACCACAGGAGGTATTGTATTTGAAGGCACAACATTTTGTTCATGACCTGATGCAGTAAGATAGTTATAGCTTACACATCCCTTTCAAATGGGAAAGCAGTTTGCAAGGAATTTTTAAGTGTCCCTGGGATTAAGATGCCATGCTGAACCTGTGACCAGAAGGAAATATTTTTTAACTAAGCACCATATTGAAGCAATGAGACCCAACTGGTGCTTTACTGAGCAGTGTTACTTTACAAGAAAAATCCTAGTTATTTCAAATAAGTTCTGTGCAGATTACTGATTAAAAAATTTTAAAATATTAAATCAACTCTCTCACAAACACGAGGTCTCCAAAGAGGAGACAAGCGCAGACAAAATGAGTTTAATATTTCCATGATCCACATACACTCAAACACTCGCCATATATAATGGTGAATCTTCTGTTCTGTTATCTTCCCCCCCTTGTCTCTCTTAGCCAGCGCTATCATTTCTGTAGTGTTCCTTAAAGAGACTCTACGAGCCTCTGATCTTTTGGGTAAGTATTTCGAATTTCAAATTGTGGTTAAGTTAAATCTTGTGTGAATGCAAATGTAAAGGCATAAAGAATCAGTATCAAACTGAATAAACAAATGCATCTTCAATTGGGGACTACCAATGGTTAGTGCATGTAGAAACGAAGAGGTCATAATGTTATGGTTGACTGGCGTGTGTGTGTATATATAAAGTGATATTTGGAATCATGTAATGAATCCTGGGGGTTGGACCATGTCTAAACTCCTTACATCAGGCCTTTAATACATCCTCCAAAACCACATCATCTCCATGTAGGACAACATGCTCCCACCTCCACCCTCTCACCCTCTTCTTTCTCCTGTTTTCTCTTCCACAGGGAGATCATTATATATAGGATGATTTTATGCATTTGTATCGTTACATATGTTCTAAGAATTCAAATGGTAGCGTCCTCATCTGATACTCTCTTGTTGCTTGCTGTACATAAATCTTACTACAAGTAGGTACCACTCAGTAATACTTATTGATGAAGAATGTACAGTATGTACAGGGAAAATACACTAGGTATGAGAAAAATTTCTCTAAAACATTATGTGCATTTAAAAGGTTTTACATATACCTTCATATCCAGCCTGTAATATGGTGTAGCTTAGACATGCTCTTTTTATAAGCAACACAAAACATTCAATAAAAACCTAAAAAGTGGGGACAAAAAGATATGTAGGATATTGTCCTTAAAGGTTTTCACACAGATGTTGCACTAGTGTCTCAGAGCAAACCTCAATATTATTCAGTAACGTCCCTCCCTTCAGCATCACCCTCTCCCCTGCTTAACCACACTTCCAATCGTGTTCAACTCCTCATAGCTGAGAGCAACAGCAGAATAGGTCACACTGACTCACGCCAACCGAGCTTATAATATTCACAACAAACTCATGCTACGCGTAAAATTTAAGGTTATAATGCCAGTAACTCGTGAAAACAGGCACATAACAAAACATATTTACCTGGTGCTTTTCCATCACTAACATAGGGAGCTAAAGAAGTGAAAGATGTAAGAACATGTCTTTTTCTCAGCAGAGGAACATGTCAATTGTTGTGTTGTCCTGAATATTTGGTAGTGGAATCCACTATCTTGCTTTGAGAAAGCTTTGTGGGCAGTGCCAGTTTTGTTGGGGAGGACTCAAGCTTCCAGAGAGTGAGACAATAAGCTGTCCTGAGGGTGAAAAACAGGACAGCAAAACAGCAAAGTGTGGCTTCTCTCTCTCGTCAGGACACCTTCACTACTCCTGTACATTGTAATGAGTCATTTAATGCTACATAAATGTGTAAAGTCTCACATGGCACACACATTTAAAATTATTTTTGTTTTAACTGCTTTGTGTTTTTCTTACTGTAGTTGTAACTCATGTCTGTGGTGTTTCTGCTCTCTCTACAGGTGGTGCTCTTGCTCTCTCAGGCACATACCTGCTAGTGACCTTTGCCCCTCACTCTGCACCACATGTGACTGCCAACATGGTAGAGCGATGCCTCATCAGCTGGCAGTTCCTTGCTTACTTTGTATGTCAATCACCACACAGCCCATGTTCTGTTCTCTTTTATTTCAGTACTAATGAAAAACATATAAACCTCTTCAAACTGTTTTAAAATCTCTATATTACCTCTTCTTTCCTGTTAATCTCTTACACTACTTCTATTTGTCTGCCTCTTTCTCAGTTTTTCGAAGTGGTTTTGTTTTGTATCCTGCTTTACCTGTATAAGTGCAGAAATCTGAAACACATAGTAATTGTCATGCTCTTGGTGGCTCTGCTTGGTAAGAGTGCTGTATATAATTTCATTTACATTTTCATATTTCAATTTCATTTACTATGGTTCTTTACTGACTGGCAGTATCATGCAGCATAATGTGACTATGTTTGTGTGCTGCAGCGTCAATGACAGTGATCTCAGTGAAAGCTGTCTCTGGGATGCTCACTGAGACAATTCGTGGGAGCCACCTACAGCTCACTTACCCCATCTTCTACATCATGTTCGTCATTATGGTAGCTTCCTGTGCCTTCCAGATTAAGTGAGTGTCCACATTTTTTCCACATTTCCTGAAGAACCTACCAGTGCTTGCAAAGGAAAAAATGAAAAACTTGAAATAAATAAAAATAAAAGTTGTAAAAGAGAGATTTGATATAGACAGCAAGCTATAAAGATATAGAACATAAAGATACATGCTGATCCATAGAGTTGTAGATAGAATTGAACATAGATAGATAGAATTTTGTTTGTCTATATAGACTTCTTATATGCTATCACTGTTATGGTATACCAGGTAGTTGGTAAGATGTTGCTAAATAGTTTCTAGGCAGTTGCCAGCGTATCCCTATGGTGTCAACATGCCAGTGCTATGGTATGCCAGGTGGTTGATAAGGTGTTTCTAATCAGTGGCAACATCTCAGTTGGTGGCAAAGTTGTTTTCACGTGGATGCTCTGATGTTACTAGGCTGTTGCTAAGATATCCCAGGTGGTGGCTAATGTGTCTTTAGGCAGTTACTGTAGAATCCCAAGTGGTTGCAAAGATGTTGCTGCCATCCAGACAATGTCTATGTCAGTGGGGTAAAGAATCGCAATGTGTAGTATAATCACTAATTTAGGATTTTTTGTTTTACAGATTTCTTAATGAGGCCATGAAAATGTTTGATGCCACAGAAGTTGTTCCTATAAATTATGTCTTCTTTACAGCCAGCGCAGTAGTAGCAGGTACTTTAATTTAATTGAAGAAGGTCTTCTTTTGTGTAATTTCTTTCCAGTTATGAAATTGAAGAGGATGGGTTTTCATCTGTTGAAACTTCAGTATAACATGTAATAAGCTGCAATTTGGTTACTGCTCTCATCAATGAATTAAAAAAAAGACGAAGTGAAATTACACCAAACCATCACCCACTGGTAAAGTGGTGCATTATAAAATGTAAAATACATGTAAAATAAATGTAAAAAAGTCCCTGCACTCTCAAACAAATTAAATCATACATAAAGCCAGAATGAGATAATATTTTAGACTCTGAACTACAGCAACTAGTCTTTTCTGTTGCCAAATGCTCACAGATTGCTGTTACAAGTAGGAGATGAACAACAATGAAGAAGTGTTACTGGCATTAAATTCAATTATTCAATTAGTCTGTAACCGCTCGTTCAGTAAATATTAAAACAAACAAGTCTCAAAAAATGTCCTAATGCAATTTTCAATGAATGATTTGCATAAAATTTAGTTGTTAATTCAAACGTGTCCTAATATTTTGGAAATATATTTATGACGAGGATACAGCCGTCTTTAACATCACGTGTGTGTTAAGAACATGTTAATAAATAATAGTTTGGGAGGTGAACAATGAACAGTATTATTTCATATAAAAGCCCAGTGTCAGCAGTCAGTCAGTGTGCATGAATATCAGACATTCTGAGTTATTCCAGGATTGTTCTGGAAGGTGGGTGGGGTGTGTAGGTGCTGTCGTGTGGTCAGAGATAGTTGGACATCAGGCAGACAGGGACCCCCCAATCAAAACCATTTTTTGCAGGATTAGGTCAGACTGGACTGGCTTGCGCCCTTTGATTCCGGGTAGGCTCCCGATCCACCGCGACCCTGAACTGGATAAGGGTTACAGACATTGAATGATTGAATATTATGTCCCATGTCTGTTTTCAGGAGTGAATGTCATGATAACGTTAGCTGTCAGGACAGTTTTGAGTCGTGCTCTAGTATGCACAATGTGGTATTTTTTTATTAAAAAAAAATGCAATTGCAGCATTATATCAATGATGCATTTTATGTCCTATCCCGTGTGCTGCTGTGCAATGCAAAATTTCACTTATCCCATTTGAAAGCATAAATTATAAAAATTACAGCTGCCCTTTAATTAAAATGTTATTCTTTACAGGGATCTTATTCTATGAGGAGTTCTATGGTCTATCAATAATCTACATCATCATGTTTGTGTTTGGGTAGGTGCCAAATTACGTTATAAGATCAAGTTATATTCAAAACATTTGTTTCCCCAAAAAGACAAGTGTAGATAAAATTAACATTTATCATGTTGACACTTCATTATAGAGTAGTTTTTACTCCTTTTATATGTCACACACCTTTTTGTTTTAAAGGAACACTAGGTAATATGTTTGGTTTAAGATTACAGTTCACTGACCTGTAATAGGGAGGAGAACAGAGCCTCTGTGCTTGCAACTCTGGGCTTGGAATGGCAGAAACTGTAGTGTTTTGGAGGATAATTTACTACCCCTCCTCCCTCACCCTTGATTTTAGGACAGCACTGTAAAAGTGAAATACATTCTGCAACTGTAGGGGAGCCTAGGATAATAGCATATCAGACCTAGAGTAGTAAAGAATCGTGTGTCCCTATTTATATCTTGGGTCATTCTGGAAAATATTACCATTGTTGACCTTGTTTGTGTTCATCACCAGGTGTTTGTTAGCATTCACTGGAGTGTTTTTGATTGCAAGAACTCGACCCAAAATCAAAATGGACAGGTTTTTCTTCTCTGTGGGGCCAATTCCAAGTATGTATTTTAATGATAATAAAAGAAAAGCAACACACAAACATAAAAAAAACTTCTAAAATGATAAAATATTATAATAACAGTGTGCATTCACATGTTCTGTTTATCACAGGTAAGAGATGTACAGATAAAGTGCAACCGGAGAAGAAAGACAGTAAACATGGCACTCTGGCTTCAAAACTTGTGTGCAACAGTGGAGTGCAGCTGGAGGACTCTTAAGATCACAGAGTGGAGTAATGGAGTATTGCACTAATTAATACAAGACTCCAGGCAGTGTTGTGTGAGACATTCCGAGAAAGTATGAAAGTACAGCTGTTCGTGAAAGTATATGAATGTGTGACATGGAGAAATGTACTATGGATATAAATATTCTCAGATGTGCTCATTCAGTATTCTCTGCCTCCCCTCCTTTATTTATTCCCTAAGACTGAAATTAAAGTGGAGCAGTTGTGATTCTGGGTCAGGTGTCCTATATTCAGTTGCTCTGTTAATCTTCCCTGTGCCCTGTCAGGTGTACTGTGTTTACATACAGTAGGTGAAACCATACTGCTTTTTTTCTCCCCAAAGAGTGACTGAAAGTAAGAAAATGTCATAGAAACATGAAAATGGACAGTAGACATAATTTGTATGTGCTTTTTGCCAATGATCCCTGTATCTGCTACCCTGAGAGTCATAGAAATGCAAGTTTTATTCCACTTGTTTGTGGTCTCAAAAAAAAGGGTCAATAGAACTGCCTACTCAGATTTGTTGCTAATTTTAATAATATTTAATATATACTTCAGTGAACTAGGCTTAGGATTTGTATCAGATTCTCATGAACTTCGCATCAAAACAGTTCCCTGATGTAAAATAAGTATCAACATTTTTTTTTAAAATAATGTCCACCATATGCATTTTCCTTAAAATGGCTGAAACTACACAGAGTCTATTTAAAAACTTGATTTTCAGGTAAGTTGTCCAGAGGTGCATTTTAACAGCTAGGTGTCTACAGTATCTCTCCGCATCCACAAGTCTGATCAAGCTGAAGTTTGGCATGCAGTTTGTGTGAGCAGAGCCGTGAGTGGAGAGTTTAGGACAATTCGATGCTGTCAAAATTGTCACAAGACTGTCACGGGCCAATCTTTTTTTTCTGCAGATGTTTGACAGGCTTACTATCGGCCGAACAGCATGAAATTTGAATGGTATGTCCATGAAGGAACTTCTTAAACACCTGTGATATTTTGGAAACATAACCACTCGGGGTCACCATTCATGTATTCAAAATGAAAATATAGAATAACAGTGAATTCTGTGAAAATGAATCCTGGAGACAAGGAATTTGTTTTATATTCTCTGCTCAGTGTACCAAGGTTATTCTGAAAATGCATGCCAAATAAGATCAAAATTCACCTACAAGGGGCACTACAATTGAACAATCCTGTGTTTTTTGGGGAGGTATAGTGCCACCTAGCACAGTGAGTTCCAAACCTGCAATGTGATTGGCCAAGAGACATTCCAGGAGTGGCAATATGGCATGATAATGGCACTCTGACCAAAGCGCTTCTGGTATTATTCCACAACATACACATAACCTAGCAACAAAGCCAGTGCTTACAAGACAGCGATGGGGTGCCTACACTTTTTTCAATCAACTTGGAGAGAGTTTGGTTTCTGTTCACATACTTGAACAGAGCAAAGATTTATAGCACATTGAACTGTTATCTGCTTTCTGATTTGTAAAAAAAACAAATAAATAAATAAAAATCACAAGAAAATAATAATAATAATAATAATAATAATAATAAAAACAAAAGCAAGAAAATGTTACGTCTATGTGGTTTCTGTGACTCTGCTCAGCACAAGTCAAACCTTTACGGACCCAGAAGACTGGATTAAAGTTTAGAGTCTCGCTCGCTGCAAGGATTCACTCACCTGGAGTGAATTGGAGAGCAGTTGCCTAATATTCAGATGTTTTCACATAGAGTCCTCTACACTGGCTCATCTGAGACGCTGGAGCCCCACACAGTTATGGGTTCTTCTGTAAACCACAAAATGTGAAGTTAGTACTTCATTAAATTTAAAACCTTAACGATGGTTTAAAATGCCAGACATGAATTTAATGATAAAGGATTAATAAGCTATATAATTAGTAACATGAATAATTTTATCATACGTTATAGTGTATGTTAATGTGTGTGTATATATATATATATATATATATATACACACACACACACAGTGTACTTACAACTGAGGGACAGGTTTTTCACTCACCTTTACACCAGTTTTAATGTGATCTCGATTGCTCTCTTTTACTGACCTGTAACTTTATCAGTGGGGAACCTACACCTACTAATAACCAATGGAGCACACACACTTTTGGCTAATAGCGATTAGCATTTCACACATAATAAATTATACACAGGTGTTTACTTAGCTACATGAATGTGCATAATTACTTTCCTGCAGCTTTTACAATTTTATGGCTCCTCCGTTTCCTCATCCTAAATTACTCCATGGCTATGATGAAAATATTTTTAATGTGACGTATATTAACCTTAGGGCATGAACACAAAGCTATCACGTTAGGTTGTTACAGAAAATTACTAGGATATCTTTTCTTGACTTACCCGAGTTTTTCCACTTGACTAAACAGATCCCCTCTGACTCATCCTTTCTCCATATTCTTTGTTTTTCTTCTGGTAACGTCGCACATTCGTTTGAAGTAAGAATTTAACGGAGACACACGTGAAATTATACAGGTAATAAACATTTAGACCAACTGAGTAACACAGGAGCAACACAAACAATTAAAGAGAGAGACTTAACGAACCTCACCGCTGAGAGGCGGGCTAAATTCTCATTGGCCAGTTTGTGGCTGAATGACAGTCACATTAACCGATAATACACAAAGTAGTGCTGTGAGACAGCCAATAGCAATTATTTCCGCGTGGTAATGAAGCAACCAACCAAGAAAGAAAGAAAGAAAAAAGACTGATTTAAAAATAAAGGAATACGTATTTTTTTTGCAAGAAGTTCTATTTCACGGATTAATCAGATAATGCCGCTTAAAAGCCATCAGTGAGGTTAAATTTCACGGGTCATACATTTGTTTAACATATAGCACATATTTTAAACGTTTAACAATAATAAACACACTACTGTGAAAAAGTCTCAGGCATCTGAGAAAATGCTATGCAAAGCTACTTTTTCAGATAAATTTTTATAAATTAAAAGTAATTTGTTTGGGCATGCCCAAAATTTCTTTACACAGGAGCAAATATGATACTAGTTACGCTACTGATGACTCTAATGTGTAAAAATGTAGATTAAAAAATATAATAATAAATAATGGCAAATGCTAAAATATCATTCAGTGTCAGCTCATAGCCTGTGATGTTCCATCTGGTTTAAATACACACCAATATATTCATTTTACATTACCTTTTTGATGTTCAAACTTCTATATTTAATATAGTTTAGAAACAAAAATCTTTAAGGGTAAAAAAAATAAATAAATAAAAAAAAATTTAAAAAAAATCATTGATCCAATAAACAGAAAATATTATTTATCCAATCACTATTTGTAAAAGGTATTTACGTTTTCCACCATACACACACTACGCATCTATTAAACTAACTACTTCATTCTCATCCATAAAGCAGTCACTGTATAGGGGCAACATTCAGTAGAAATAAATACTAATTGGTTTTCTGTCATTTTATTGAACATTGCAAGTATGCATAATTAAACTCTGTCAGTAAACCAAAACTATTGTTATATTTATAGCACAAAAAAAATAATTAAAATTGAAAATCTTCAAACGTAAATGTTTCGCAAAAAAATATTTAACATCGCTTACTTGCATCAAAATCTTTAGATTAACATAAAAACCAGGCAAAAATATTCTCTATTTTCACTGCTCGCCCATAGTTTTAAATAGTTAAACTAAACTTCTCTGCTGCACAAAGGCAAAATCTAAAAGAACTGTTTAAATACTGTGCAGAACCATGCTTACCTCCCCTGCTCAAGAACACTTTCTACAGATCTTTATGAAATGTGCTGTGTTATGTTGTTGGTGCTGATGTAGAACACTGGGTAAAGGTTTCTGTGAGAAATACTGAGCATCTGAGCATTCAAAGCATTCAAATAAAATTCAAAATATCAATTCTAAGTGTGCCACAGTTTTGCCGTATTTTCATATTATTTACGTTCACCCTGCGTTTAGATGACTTTTTGGTGCATGTTAAAACGTTGATGGTAGTAAATGCAATTTGTGAGCAAATAAGAAGATAGGACTAATTGTGATTTTAATCATTTGACAGCCCCAACTGAATGTGTTTTAAAAGGATTGTACTGGGGCAGGGAGTTAAATAATAATAATAATAATAATAATAACAATCTAGCAAGATGACTTTATTGGTTTCCAAAGATTTTTGCACAGTACTATATATAGCAATTTTCCCAGTAAGTATGGGGTCTAATGCACACCTTTGCCAAATTAAAAATTGCGCAGGCTGTAATACACATTGGTATTAAATGCTTTTGGACCTTACACATCAGCTTTAGTGCAGCACTGTAATTTTGGGCTAAGCTAAAGATATGGATGTAGTGCCAAAACACCACGTCAGGCCTCTACAATGAGCCGAGCATACCGATACTGTAGAGAAGATGGATTACGTAAAAGCACAGTGCCAAGTTTGTCTGGGGGCTGGTTGAGGAGCATATGCAGGAGCCCTGTAAGGCTCACAAAACCAAGAGCCTCCCCACTACCTGTAGCCAGAGAGAAATCTCCCTGTGTCACCCAGCCCAGGGTCAACCGTGAGCAGTGGGAAGAGACACTAGGCAATGGCTCATGCCACACTCCCTGCACTAGGCCACTACACTTAAGCACCGCCTTTGAGGAGTCAGTACCTTGAAAGACAGTGCTACTGGGGTCATTGTTAGAACCTTCAAGTGGAGTGGTGGGGCTAATTTGCTGCTGTTCTTTGGAGCTAAAGCCAGACTCTTGCTTTTTCTTAGGATCCAGGCTAGAATCCTCTGGTGAAGTTGCAGACTTCTGTGGTGTAATTTTGCGCCTCTTCTTCAGCAGATGCTTGAAATGGTCTCTGTGTCTGGGTTCATGGGGGCCACTGCACTGGGGGTCTCCATTTAACTGCTGCAGGTCTTGAGAAGTAGGGACACATAGCATGGCATGCATTACTGGCAGCCCCTTACTCAGCATACAAACACGCACCCACACTAGACACTGCCTCCACTGTGCCTGCAGTTCCATGGCAGCCGCCTGGTTGAGTAGAGGGGTAGGGCAACCACAGATCACTCTGCGAGAGCGTGCAGAAGATGGTCGACACCAGAACGACAGCTGCCTTAGTACCTTACGGCTTCTGCAGAGACAACAAACACACTACCATCTTTGATTAAGGCCAGACATACCTTGACATTTCAAAACACATTATCCCATCAATGGTATTAATAGGATCAAATTTGCCAGAAATATAGTCTTAATTAATTAATTAAAAGTAGACACTTTTAATAGCAATGCCACCTCAAAACAGTGAAAGTAGATGCTGTGTGTGCACTGTCTCCAGAGACTGCCATCACTCCTGCCATTTTAGCTGCCTGGAGTTCTCCGTTTTCTCCATCCTTTGTCACCTTTTCCTCCCATTCCTCTGACAGCTGTTGCCATGGGCACCGGAAAGGAGCCAAGCAGCCATGTTTGATATAATTTGTGCGTTTAGAGGGGGGACGCCTGTATATTAATGAGAATAAAATTGTTTCAGCATATTGGCAAACTACTAAAGTTCAGGATGATGTTGTGATCCCATGCCAAACACACACACACGTGTCAAACTAAAGTGATTCACACTTAAAAACAAGATAATATCATAAATATGGATGGATTTAACTTCATATATTTGAAATGGTGAAAGATTTAATGCAGGAAGGAAAGCAATGCATTCTTCACCTCTTAAACTTTTCCAACAGTTCATCTTCCTGCAGCTCCTGGAAGCGGGCACCTGCAGGGCAGTCTGGGAAATCATGGGGGAAATGGGGCATGCCTTTATTCTGGGAATGTTTCAAACTCATATGGAGTCCTCCAACACGTACACCTCGGTACACCTGTCACACAAACAAAAACACCCTTCTGTTAATTATCCTTCAGTGACTAATATACATTAGCAATTTAAAATATTAAAGAAGAGTGTTATTGAGAAATGCCAATTCTTGCTGTATATCCACAGATTAAAATCTTGAAATTACAAACCGGATTCCAAAAAAGTTGGGACACTAAACAAATTGTGAATAAAAACTGAATGCAATGATGTGGAGATGGCAAATGTCAATATTTTATTTGTAATAGAACATCGATGACAGATCAAAAGTTTAATCTGAGTAAATATAACATTTTAAAGGAAAAATACGTTGATTCAAAATTTCACAGTGTCAACAAATCCCAAAAAAGTTGGCACAAGTAGCAATAAGTGGCTGGAAAAAGGAAATTGAGCATATAACAAACAGCTGGAAGACCAATTAACACTAATTAGGTCAATTGACAACATGATTGGGTATAAAAAGAGCTTCTCAGAGTGTCCGTGTCTCTCTGAAGACAAGATGGTAAGAGGATCACCAATTCCACCATTGTTGCGCAGAAAGATTGTGCAGCAATACCAGAATGGTGTTACCCAGCGTAAAATAGCAAAGACTTTTAAGTTATCATCATCAACCGTGCATAACATCATCAAAAGTTTCAGAGAATCTGGAACAATTGCTGTGCGTAAGGGTCAAGGCCGCAAAACTCTACTGAACGCTCGTGATCTCCGGGCCCTTAACATCACTGCACCTCAAACAGGAATGCCACTGTCAAGGAAATAACAGAATGGGCTCAGGAATACTTCCAGAAAGCATGGTCAGTGAACACAATCCACCATGCCATCCACCGTTACCAGCTGAAACTCTACAGTGCAAAGAGGAAGCCATTTCTAAGCAAGCTCCACAAGCTCAGACATTTGTACTGGGCCAGGGGTCTTTTAAAATGGATTTTAAAACTATATTTCGCGCATCGTAAAGAGGAAGGTGCGACAAAGAAGGCCCAAGACGACTGAACACTTAGAGGTCTGTATTAGACATGAATGGGAGAGAATTCCTATTTCTAAACTTGAGAAACTGGTCTCCTCTGTCCCCAGACGTCTGTTGAGTGTTGTAAGAAGGGCGGATGCCACACAGTGGTAAAAAAAAAAATGGCCTTGTCCCAACTTTTTTGGGATTTGTTGACACCATGAAATTTTGAAACAACATATTTTTCCCTTAAAATGATACATTCTCTCAGTTTAAACTTTTAATCTGTGATTTGTGTTCTATTCTGAATAAAATATTAGATGTTGGCACCTCCACATTGCATTCAGTTTTTATTCACACTTTGTTCAGTGCCCCAACTTTTTTGGAATCCGGTTTGTACACCAAACACTGCATGTAAGAAGCCAACTCTATGGTGTACTGTGGTTGTTAAATTGTTTTGCAGAAAATAAGGAATGTACATAAATATTAAATAAGAGAATCAAATAAGAGGGGAAAATTAATTTTTTTAAAATAAAATATCCATCAGCAGCAATTACAGCATCTTTGTGCTTTAGAGGATAAGGACCCGTCCACATGGATCCTTTTATTTTTATAAACAGATTTCACCCTCTTTTTTAAAATAACCCCAACCGGACAAATACGAAAACGGCTGCATTATCACACTAGTCCAGTAGGGGGCCCCATTACCTCTTTAAGAGAGACATCCAAATACCACAAAGCATGAATGAAACACAGGTTTAATCCCAAATCTGTTCATAATCCCTATGTAGCGCAGTATGCAAGTCATGAATTTGCTGAATTCAATTTCAGTGACCTAAAATGCAGTTTTCCTGTGGATGGGAGTCCAAAACGCAGTCAAAATTCTTCAAGATGTAAACAAGCTAACCTATACTGTATAAGTCAAGTAGCAATAGTGTTTTAAGGAAAGAACATGCATCGTTTGCCTTTAAGGGACTAATGCTGTTTTTTTTTCTATTAAATAAAAATGGCTTGAGAACTGTGAACATAAATTGGCACTGTGCATTTTTATTTCATCTCATTATAAAACCAGACAACAATACAATGCCCCAAAACACTGCTAGCAGCAGCATTAAATCATTTCTTCAATAATAATAACTTTAAAAATAAATAAATAAAATTCCAGGTAGACTCTGGACCCACCGTGACCCTAAACTGGATAAGAGGTTACAGATAATGAATGAATGAATGAATTAATAAAACGTTGCTTCTGCTATCTCACACCTAGGTAAAGAAGGTGCTGTGCTATTGGATCCTTGTGTTTGTTTGACAAAAGCATGTCACTGCCGTTTTTACAATAAGACCCCAAGGAATTGTGTTCCTGAAATGATAATGTAATAATGCTATGTGTATGTCTCAGAATGCCAGTTCTCACCAGAGGCACCCAAAAAGCCATGCCCCAACCCTTAGGCAGTAGTAGATCCCATCCAGAGCCCCAACCATGCTTGTCTTCCCCTTGCTGTTTCCCTGCCTGATGGAGCAGCAGGATGGGCACTCTGCTCTGTGAAGGAGTTGGCAACCTGGAGCCTGGAACCAGCAACTCCCTTTTCATCCTGTTCAGATCCTGAAACACAAAATAATACTTAATTGTGTCTACTCTTTGAAAGCTGTTTTAAAAAGCTGTCCGTCAGCTTAATATACTGATTCAAAATTAAAACACTCCATTACAGAGAAATGTGACAACTCTAATATCTTTAAGATAGTGTGATAGTTTTATTTATGTGTAATTCTCTGCTCATTGAACATTTCAGATGTCATGTTTTCAGCAAAGTACACTAGCGCCTACTAGTGCTGGGCAATAGGTGCACAAATCAATATCACGATTACTTGTAATTTTTACGACGACTGGGATTAATGAACAATTATTTTGTTTGTGCATTTTTGACCCTCATTATTGAGTGACAAGGCTTGTACTGTAAATATACTCCAGTAATAAATATTGGATATTTTTTTGGTGTGGGATTGCGCTTTTGTGACTAAAACTGTTTTTTCTCAGCGTTTACATTTGACTCCTTTTTGTTCAGTGCTGTTTTAATTATAGTAAAACACAGCACAGCCAAACCATAGATGCTGCGTTTTTCTTTGATGCTGCGTTATTTTTGGAGCTGTATAGAAGCAAATCTGTCTCATCAGACATTGAAATATTACCACCTTTGAATTTGTAGCACTTTAGTTTTGTTTTTTTTTGCACTGAAATTATGCATCTGAATATAATTGCTCTTGAACAGAACTCGTGAATTTTCAAGAACACGTTTTCACTGTTATTATTCAAGGTTAATAGATTCAGATAAAATAATTTCAAGCTCAAACAAATACAAACAATATATTTCGAAGTTGTCCAAATTCGGTATGAAATTCAGACACCAAAATACGAGTTACAAAAAATTCAGATACAGGGGGGAAAAAAATAGAGAAGGTAGCAAAACATTTGAGAATGGGAGTAAAAAAACGTTTGAGAGCGATAGGATCAGTGTATGCAGTTCCTCTCTCTGTGTTCACGTGTTTCACATTTGCGCTCCTGGGATATTTACACACATGAAATGTTAAAAACGTTCTTATATTTTCACCTTGTGTTCTTGCGCCATCTGCTTTTGACACTGATGTGAAACCATATGAGAGTGAGTAAGACAGACAGACAGTGAGAGAATCACAGAAACATTACAGTACCTGGTCTGAGATCTTGTTGTTAGTGACGTTTTCTCTGACCGACTGGTCCCATAAAGCACTTTGAGCACATGGTGCTGAAACTCCTTTTAGTGTAAGGTTTTTCCTCCTCTCCTCACTAACACCTACAACACATGCATGCATACAGATGCACACACATACATGACCAGCAAGTATTCCTAATGTCCATGGTTAGGGTTTACATTACACATATTTCCAAATCAGCAATGTAAATAAGATGATGTAGAAAGAAGGGGAGAGTAGAGGGGAATTGATGCTCAGTATAAATATGTTCAGCTCTGAGGGACCCTAGAAAGGAGTGTAAGAAATACATGAAGATATGGGCCCTGCCAGGATTTGAACCTGGTTCATCTGCATGGAGAAGCAGAGGCTCCCAGGAGCTCAGGACCAGATACACAACGTGCTCCCCACCCACCTCAGAGCTGCACTGTATCTCCATGTTATGGTCTCCATATTCAGGTTATGCTATGCTATCAGTATATGTCTGAAATCTGAAGTGAAACAGCTCACCTTGTGGCTCTTGCAGATCAGGTGTAGCTTTACCACGTGTTTCAGGCAGGGTCAGTCTTGGATCATCCACAGTCAACCCCAAAACACAACCTGCTGGCAGCTCTGAAGTGGAGTGTACACCTTGCACAAATAAAGTGATGAAAGAGAAATAAAGAGACCTGACATGCTGAGGTAAAAAGAGGTGTTTTCTGATCCCCAGAGGTGCATTATGTAGGACTGAACAGAAAATCTGGTCATCAAAACTTTTGGGCCAAAAACGAGCAAAATTAATTTTGGCATTGGCCAAATGAAAATCTCTAAAAGCACTGCTGTGTCTGATCCACTCATTACAGCGAAACACATAACACATCACCACCATTTCAGAGTCACTGTAGCGCTGACAACGACCCACCATACACACCTTACCTGGCCTGTGGTGATCCCAAAGAACAGGGAGAAAGGGGTCTAACAATGTATGCAGAGAAACAGGTGGACTACAACCTGTAATTTTAAAACTACAAAGTTCATGTATATGGCAAGTGGAGCTGATAAAAATAGGCAATGAGTGAAGATACAGCATAGATTTTCCTAATCCAATGATTAGGAGTGTTGTGAACAGTGCATAGAGAGCTTCATGGAATGGGTTTCCACTGCCAAGCAGCTGCATCGAAGCCTATCATCAAGTGCCATGCAAAGTATTGGATACACTAGTGTAAAGCACACTACATTTATTAGCTGAAAAAAATTATTCTTCATTGCAGCATTTTTTTTAATACCTTCCCTGTTTTCCAGAAACACTTGGACATTGCGTAGTATAATGTACAAATTATTTCAAATCATATAATTAATTGAAAAATAGTACAAAGACAGCATTTCCTTGTTTATTTATACCTTTATTTACTAACTATATCCAGGCACAGAAGTTTTTCTGGCATCAAAACGGTGTGTTTGTGCATGTATATTTCTTTTTCAACATTTTTTTCATTTAAATAAATTTGTTTTTTATGATTTCCAAAACCCAGCCAGCTTACATTATGTAACTGAGAGTGAAATATGATCGTAAAAATATAAATGATGTACCTCTCAATAGTTGGAACACATCTGCTTGCTGCTTATGTAAAGACATTTTCTCCATGTCCTTACACTCTGCTGGCCACCAGAAATCAGATGAACTCGCTGTTGCACCAACCTAAGAAATCCCATAATCAAATTATAAGTTTTAAAATTGGATAATAGGTCCATTTAGCTACATTTCACTGGCAAAGTTGTATTTTATAGCACTTTTTACAATCAATTATTATTGTAATACACTTGGCTTTATATTTTTTGCACAACTTGCATATACTTTAAGTCTTACCTCACTATTGGTGGCTGGCAGAAGTGTCTCAGTCAAGACGGCATTGGACAGAGGACCAATCAGACGATAGCGTAATATTTCCATGGAGAGATCACTGTAAGGAAGCATGGATATAAAGGGAAACAAGAAGTCTCATGATTTTATTGAAGATGAGAAAACCTGAAAGAAATATGACGGCCAACTCCACCAGTGAGGACTCTGTTAGCACTCATTATTAATACATTATGTCTGACACCTCAAAATAGCCAGAAAAGATCAAGTAAAATTCGACTCCTGCAAACAACATTTGTATGTATTACTAAGTAAGTCTAATGCATATAAACTACTTACTTAATGACGATGTCTGTCTCTGAAGACTTCCACCTGACAGGAGTTGTGGGAGATCGAGTGCCATCACCCAGGAGCTTTTTTGTGAGATGGCTCTCACCACCATCATCTTCTCTTTTCCTCTTAGGATGATGTAAATCAGAGACAGGGTCTGGAGAGTCTGGTGTAGTGATGTTTTGGGGGATTGAGTGAACAGCTGGAGACTCTGCCTCAAAGCACTGGCACACTGTCTGCAACTCTGGCAGTAGTTCCTGACATATAAAAAAAAAAGTCCATTAACAAACCAGAGCCAGTAGGAGAACACAGCACATTTCTAATTTTTGAGTAGAACCTAGAAGTATATATTCTGACATTTATATAATTATAGACATTCCACAAGAAACTGAGAAAAAAAAACAAAAGCTCTTGATAGCATCCAGGATATTCGCAACTTGTTCTTTCTTACTCCATCAGTCACAACAAGTTACACTTTCTTTGTATATAAGTTAATGTTAACAGCATGGGTTCATTTAATATTACCAGCACAGTGACTCTTATACCTACTGATACATAGAAGTGCCCAGAGCCAGGAGTATGAGCTACTCCGAGCGCCCTGTTTGTTTTGTACGGTAAGAAATGCAACATGGCACTCACAGTTAGTAACAGCACTGCTTCTAGTCTTTAAATACATGGATAACAACGTAAACTAACATTACTTTTGAAATGTGCTGGTAATATCAGTAACTGATCTTAGGTAACCTGCTAAAGAGCTAAGCCAGTGGTTCTCAAACTGTGGTACAGGAAGCAGCAAGTGGTGGTGCACCAGATGCACTTAATTGTTCATGTTTCACAATTTTTTTAAGATTTCTGAATTGCTGTGCTTTTGTCCATTTCCGGTGTTCTTTGTACTTACTTTTGTTTGGGTTCCTGATTTACATAAATAAAAGGCATTAATAACAACCATATTGTTTTCTTGTTAGAATATTATGATCTGGGACAGTTTGGCTAATTGTCTAAGGTCTCTTGTGAAAATCAACAGCATAATAAATTACAATAAATACAGATCATCACACATGTGGCTTATTCACTACGTTCATTCATTCATTGTAAGTGCTAATCCAGTTCAGGGCAGCGGTGGGTCTGGAGCCTACCCGGAATCACTGGGTGCTAGGTGGGAACACACCCTGGAGGGGACACCAGTCCTTATCAGAGCGACACACACTTACACCTACAGACACTTTTTGAGCCACCAATCCTCCTACCAATACCAATGTATGTTTTTGGACCTTGGGAGGAAAACAAAGCACCCGGAAGAAACCCACACAGACACAGGGAGAACATATTTACTACATGGATTTTAATTAATTTACATATAGGGTGCCAATAATTCTGGAACTGACCGATTTTTTTCAGTAATGAGAAACTTACCTGCTTCAAATTAGGATGTATCCAGAGCCATAACTGTCTCTGAGGTGATTCAGCACTGCGAGGTCTCCAGAGAAACTGAACAGGGCCCAGCGGCTGCCGAGGGTACTGATCACATCTGTAGAGCATTACACTGCCCTCTTTCTGGCCAGATTTACACAGTACTGCAGCAAAAGTTGGACCTGCAGGTGGATACATTCTGTTAAACTTTCTGAACTTCATATACAAAGCCATTTTAAAAAATGTTGGGACATTTTTAAATGTAATTAAAAGTAGTATCTGTGATATGTTAACAGTCTTGTGATGAATGCTATTTAAGCTTAAAGATTTAGGTACAATGAACGAACAATATGGAGGTTCCAAACACAATTGCCAGGCAAGCTCTCCAGCCATCAATGCTCTTGATTTTGACACAAAACATTCGCACAGAAAAAAATATTTACATTCACAAGAACTCTGCTTTTCTGGAAATGGCATTGTACCTTGGTAAACATTATTTCACCTGCAGTGCATGCAGTCAATATATGTTTAGCCAACATGGTTATATTCTCATTTAATTTTCACTTCGGATTTGGAAAGACGTTTTCAAATGAACCAGTAGCAAGAATGCTACTTGTGTCTGCCTGTGCCTTGAGGGATTTGCTGTGTTCTTTTTACTGATCATACACTTTTGTTAATTAATAATATAATCAGTGCACAGTGATTGAGACTTCAAAAGCATATAGTTTTGTAAAGTACGAGTAGTGTGAGGCGGAGGTACTGCAGACAGATTGTTGTAGTAACTTAGAAGCTAGCAGTGTAAGGTTATTAATTCAACATGAAACATACTACAGTTTATAGAGTTATTCCAATGTTGAATATTTACTAGAATTCTACAATAGGGGGTGGGCAATATGGCCCTTAAATAATATCACGATATTTCAGGGTATTTTGGTGATAATTATATTCTTGGCGATGGAAAAAACACTGAAAATAATTGTATTAATTTCTAGAACACACTATTATACCAAGATAAGTTATATTAATAACATTTAATTTCTTATTAAAATTTTATTCAATTACATTTTATTTCAGTACAAATCTAACAATTTCAAACATTCAGAATAAACAAATAAATGTGTAAACATGTGCTTATTTTGTAAACAACCGTAACTTTCTCAATTCTGATACTGTATAAAAAAATATTTAGAATATTTTTTATTTTATATCCCAACCACCTCCACACGACAGTAGTCACTCTTTTTTGGAGCAAATTTCTGAACGCAGAGCAAATTTCCACCATACCCGTCTCTGTGCCTAAATGACGTAACAAATGTATTATCATTTAAAACAAATCTGCGATATTATTGCACACGATACGATATGGCACAGCCCTATGCTACAACATGGTTAAATACACTCAAACTGCTCATACAAGTCTTCCCCAGCTACTTCATATAACATTACTTCCAAATCTTCCATGTTCTGGTGGAGCTGGGGCGCCGTCACCACATACGCTAATGTCCAAACACAGCATAGGGTCTGTGAGATACACTGGTGTGACTTTTAATCAATCAAATTCAAAAAGTACATATGCATTTACATTTGAAGGTTGTCTATGTTTTTAAATATGATGTGTACATATATTTCACTGCAAAATTCTACATTTTTCTAATGCTAATATCTGAAAACCTACTCTTCATATAGCCTCTGATCAGCCTGAATATGAATTTGCTATCCTTTACTAAAACAAATAAATATTTGCCATATTCTTCATATGTGTATTCAGATTTTGGATCATACCTGTGTCTTTACTGGTCAGCCTGGAGAGCGCACTCAGTAGCTGCTCCTCTGGACCCTGGAGTTCCACACAGCAGTAGTATGACAAGTCCTAAAAAAAAAAAAAAAAAACATACATTGTAGCACAATGTGAGAAGATATACATAGACTGCTTTGTTTCTTTATGATACAGAGAATTACATGATGATTATGTGGCGTTCATCTTATAGTCTGACCTGCAGTAGACATCCAGCACTCATAGCTCTGTAGCTGGCCCTGTAGCATTTGTACGTGGGTCTGTCTCCAAGGCAATAACCCCATCTCTTCAGCATGTGGAAACGCTTGGCATGCCAAATATGCGTTTCCAGCCATTTGTTTTTCCTCTGTCGTCTATTAAACTCCAGGAGTAAACTGCCATGGTGACGGCGAGCACGACGACTTTTGGACTTTGACTGCTCTTTCTTCTCTTTCTGTCCTGCCTGATGACTCTTCTCCAACTGGAAATCACAGAAAAACAAACAGATGTATCTACACCGACATACACAAGCTACTGAAACGTGTCTTTGAGTTTAACTTTTAAAATTAGAGACACCCAAAACCCACAGTGGCGTGTTAGCACTCATCTGAATGCACTGTGCCTGCATTAAAGAGCAGCAGCATTTTTTATACCCATTTTATTTCTGTGTTCATTTTTTGTTTGGTGCCAAATTAAAAAATTGTCATTAACGTTGACCCATCATTTTACTGCTCAACCTATTTTTGTGTGTACTATGCACCAGATGTCAATATTACAATACGTTCACACTGCAGGTAAAAGTGGCCCATATCTGTTTGTCCATATGGATCTGTTGTTTGTCTTGCTGTGTAAACAGCACCAATCGCACTGAATCTGAATTTTTTAAATCAGATTTGGGCTACTTTCATATACGGTATTGAGATCTGTGGATCTCCCTATCCAATCTGTGGCAATGCGACTCTCAGCCAGATGGGAATTCTTGTGACTTTTACATCACTCTGGCTGCTGAGAATGACTACAGTCAAAAACATGTATTACTCTAAAGTCTTTAGGACATGGAAATGGCCAGGTAAAAAAAAAAACCTCATAAAACGTCTTAACCCAGGTTCCCGTCTCTCATTTATGAGAAAATAAATGTGTGGAAATGTGTATACATTTTTTTGAGAATATGCATTAGAAGAGCTTTTTTAGTATTTCTTCATCAGCTTCATATTTTTCATGTTGGTATGAAGCTGCATAAATTGGGATCATCGAGATATAATAAACTCATGTCAGTGCTCCTCTTCTCTCTGAAGAAAATATGTTTGTGAGAGACCTGCCAAATTTGTGGTTAGAGTGAAAGATACATCAGCTCATGTTTTAATATTAATTAGTCTCTGATAGCGCTCATTTGGAATTTTGTGATGCAGCGCTGCACAGAAAAACACAGGTCCAGTTCCTTCCATTCAAAAAGAAACTGCTTTGGGTGAAACAGATGGAGCCTGAGGCATCATCATTTTGCATGTATCAGTTTAGGAGCGTGATCTGTTCAGACTGATGTCAGATATAGGTCACATTTTATATTAAGTGTGAACAGCAGCACAAGAAATACCTGATTTGATCACGAAATCAGATTTGGGCCACTTTTACCTACTGTGTGAGCATAGCCTTAGATTATTGTTCTCTGCTGGATAAATGTCCGATGCGCCATTATCCATGTAAAGGTCTTACCATCCTGTGTGCCACCTCTCTCAAGCGGCAGGGCAGTCTCTTAGGGTTGTGGCTCATGGCCCGACGCCGCATGTGCTTAGGCAAAGCACCAAACACATGACAGCTTCCTGTTGTCTTCCTAACAGCCTTCAGCATGACACTGACTTCTGCAGCTCTTGCTTTGGCAAACAGGGATGCTAAAGCAAGAATAAATGGAGAAGCATTAATAGATGAAGACTGAGATTATTACAGAGGATCAATATGTTTGTAACTGTTGTATTGCACACAGGTTTGACGTACTCACCAGTTATGTATTTGGGCAGGGCCTGGTCAGCAGGGGTTCCTCCATCGTGATGCCCTCTTGACCAGCCTCTGTGACCAGCTTGATGTGATCTGCCGTACTGTGAACGTTCCCTCGTGTGCTGCGGACTGTCATAACTGCACCCTACAGATGATGAAATCTGATAAAGCACATGCTAACAAACATTGATTTGGCACACTAATAAAAACAGACCTTGTAAAACCCTGAAAAATGCCTTAGGTTCTCTCACATCACTGGTGATGAATATTCACCTGATACGCATGTTATGTTATTTTGGACCCACTTTCTGCTAAATCACTACTAGTATGTAATTTAAATTAAATTAAATTAAATCAATTAACACTTAATATATACTAAGTGTACTAGTCATGTGCTATTATTGTCACTCTTCTTACCCGGCTGAAATATATTTCTCTGAGCTGCCTGACTGAACTCTAAAACACATCAACATGAGATTAATATAAAATGAAAGTCACCAATATAAACAAAGGGCGGCACCTTGGTGCAGCAGCTAGTGTCACAGTCACACAGCTCCAGGGACCTGTGGGGTTCGAGTCCCACTCCGGGTGACTGTTTGTGCGGAGTGTGGTGTGTTCTCCCTGTGTCTGCGTGGGTTTCCTCCGGGTGACTGTCTGTGAGGAGTGTGGTGTGTTCTCCCTGTGTCTGCGTGGGTTTCCTCCGGGTGACTGTCTGTGAGGAGTGTGGTGTGTTCTCCCCGTGTCTGCGTGGGTTTCCTCCGGGTGACTGTCTGTGAGGAGTGTGGTGTGTTCTCCCTGTGTCTGCGTGGGTGTCCTCCGGGTGACTGTCTGTGAGGAGTGTGGTGTGTTCTCCCTGTGTCTGCGTGGGTGTCCTCCGGGTGACTGTCTGTGAGGAGTGTGGTGTGTTCTCCCTGTGTCTGCGTGGGTGTCCTCCGGGTGACTGTCTGTGAGGAGTGTGGTGTGTTCTTCCTGTGTCTGCGTGGGTTTCCTTCCACGCTCCAAAAACATACGTTGGTAGGCGGATTGGTTATTCCAAAAAAAATTGTCTGTAGGTGTGAGTGAATGTGTGTCGCCCTGTGAAGGACTGGCACCCCCTCCAGGGTGTGTTCCTAACTTGCACCCAGTGATTCTGGGTAGGCTCCGGACCCAACACGACCCTGAACCTGAACTGGATAAGGGTTACAAACAATGAATGTTTGACCATGTCACATCAGTCAAACTAGTAGCAGAAAATATTCCAATATATAATATTACAAATTTCAATATTTGTAAATGACACGCATTTGACTTAAACAACACTAAGCATATAAATTTATTTTAAATGTACTTAGAGTTGCAGAAATTACATGTGACTAGTACACTCAGTATATATTAAGTGTAACAGCAAGTTGTATTTAAAATGACATTATAATGATTTAGTACAAATTAGTACACTCTTTTTCACAAGGGATCACAATGTGATTACATCTTTAATTACAGTTTACTTTGTGAAAATCACACTTATGAACATTTCTGTCCTAAATAAAGATAATAATTGTTACTTTCATCCACTGAACAATTCAGGTTTGACTTGTGGGCAAGTTAGAGCCCAGTGAGCATTACTCGATTCGATTTACATAGTCATAATTTCAACAGATCATGAGTATATATTCACTCCCTATCGCATTCTATGACAGGTCAGTCTACGCTAAGCTTCATTGTAATTTTGTCTGTAAAAACGTGTTATTTTGAGCCTTGTGCAAACCTCCTGCGCCTCCGACTCTTGGCCACTCTTGTGAAGAGCTGTAGATCACGTTACTCGGCTGATTTTGCATTTTCTTGTTGCGCATTCTGTTCTTGGCCCCCGACATCTACACGGAGAGAAAGAATTGCACAAACATCGATACAAAGCTAAATGCGGAGGTCTACAATCCTCCAGTGTCTGCGTGATGCTCTGCTGCAGCTTTCAAACAAGACGTTGGCTTAAGACTTATCAGGGTTACTGTTCCCATTTAAACCTTATAAGATTGTACGACACTTACATTCTAAAGTTTGTTGTTCCACAGAAACGTTGTACACAGTTCACGCTCCTGATGTAACCCCACCGAACACGCTACTTCACCGTAAGAGCGCCGCTGCCAAAACACATGTCGGAGCAGTTCCGCGTGAAAGGGATTATGGGTATTGTAGTTCTGAGTCAGTGGACGGCTTTATGTCTAAAGCCTAAGGTCTTCCTCAACGTGTACACATTTAAGATTTGAAAGCAGAATTTGAACACACTTCAGATCTCGTACTTCAACCCGTGTACTTACTACTTAAATCCTATTGCCAAGACAAGTGTTGTACTATAGCGCAGTTTCTCAACTCTGGTCCTAGCAGTGATTTCACTACATTTTAGCACACCCACAGCGAATCAGATGAACTTATTAATTAACCGATTAATTTAATCATGTGTATTTGGAAGGAAAGCAAAAATGTGCAGGGCAGGGTCCAGTTCCAGGATTGAGAAACACTACCAAACGGAAACCCTCCCCTGCATTGTTTAGGTTAAGATCCCACAAGGGTTTGTGTACAAAATCTTTCCCTAACCTTATAACTGCACAAGAACGTAATTCATATAAGGAATGTTTTAGGGGACATTTCGACCACAGCTTGTACACTATTTATTGTGTTGCATTGTGGGATTGTTTGACTTCTTTTGGAAATACTCAAAAATGGCGGAACCAAAAATAGTGCACTAAATAGTGAATTGGTTTTAATTGGCTGATATTATTTTTATTTATTTATTTATTTATTTATTTATTTATATTTTAGCTTATATTTTTTTACTACAACAATATATTTTAATGGTTATGTCTATTGGCAACATTATTACCAAAACAGAGAGAGAGAGAGATTTTAATTGGCCGATATTTCCCCATTGTATGAAACGCCAGAGGGAGCCCGCGAGCGAGTCCTCAACGAATGGGAGTGAATGGAGCTCCGGACCCACCGCGACCCTGAGCTGGACCAGCGGTTACAGACAATGAATGAATGCATGAGTTTTTCACTGCTATAGCGTGTCAAACAGTCTTGCAGAGAGTTGAGGTGTTAGCAAAAATACTGAACCACAACTGATGTGGTTGTTGTGCTTCAGTCAGTTTTTATGTATCAAGTGAAGAACAATAAATGCTCAGTATATATATTATTTATATTTATGGTTATATTTCTTATATAGCCTGAAGTTCCTGAGAGGCAATGCAATAGAATACATCTCATCAAACTTCTGAGCATTCCCTCAGAAGCTGATCCTTCCAAAAACTATAAAGTCATTATTGCACTCATGACTTGTAAAAGTCTGTCATCACTTAAGGGGAATTTGTGTAAACACTTTGCATTTACAAACCTCATGCTTGATGAGCAAGGAACAATTGCAATTTATGCAATTTGTACATTGGTATATGCGGTTTCAGACAATGAATGAATGGACGAATGAATGAAAACCACTGTACATATTTGGCGGAGTCTGCATCTGTTCTACGGTTAGCAGGAGGAAATATCTGCCTCCACTGCCTCAACCTGGCATTTGCCGTGCTCTTTCAGTTCATTTCATTATTTACTAGTCTGTGGTGCTGAGCAGACTCTAAACTGGACTGTATCTCACCCATTTTTTATGGTCAAACAGAATTTGAAATGGGGAAACAATCATTTTTTCCCTCAAGGATGACATCACCAGCTCTGGACAAGGACCTCGATTAAAAGTCTCAAATAAAAACATTCAGTTGCATAACGTGCTGAAAGTCGTTACATTTCCTGTCAGATGTCTTTATCATATTGATGAATCCTGCATTTCTGTAAACTCCTGATGTTTAAAACAAATTATTTATAGGTAACAAGGTTTCCAGTTCTATTGTCACCACATACTTTATACCTTACAGGTTTGTACCTCAAAAGTGTGCTTGCTCAGATGGTCATCCACTGATCCATGGCACTGAAAATCCACCCTTGGCTATAGCATGCTTTACTAAGCTTGACAAACATGTTTGAGCTGGTTGAAAGGAATTACTGCAGGGGAAAATACAACATAACCAAAACGTCACTTCAAATCTCTCTGTGAGTACAATCAGTCTACATCACGGAGCATGAACAATGTGGGAAAATCTTGACATTCTTTCCACTCCTATTACTGCAGTTCAGAGTATTGAGGATAAGCTGAAAAAAAGTGTATCTGTGTAAAATAGATTTAATTTTTGTTTCTATTTGGTACAGACTATAAATAAAGACTGGAGACTTTTTCACATTTGTAAATATGAATAATACCCATATGAGGCAAATATCCCTGTTTTCAACTTGATTATGTGCATTAATGAAGAAACAAAGCATCCATGTATTAGTAACAGTACATTTATTTGTTCTGTACACTATGAAACATGAAAAAGAAAAATTCCAAAAGCATTAAAGTTTGGCTTTAAATGTCCTGTTACCTGTTGTTTAAGAAATCAATAAAAGAAAGCATTTGTGTAATTATCACAATATAAATTGTTAAGCAAACAGGAGAAACCCTAACAGTGAGCTTAGCATCACTTAAGAAAACCATTGACTGGTGGGAGTTAGTGGATGCTGGCTTCTTTAACCCATAGGACACACAAACTGATACCAAAGGTTTTGTTCAAACATATCATCACAGAATATTTTTAACCAGTTGATGTAGGTTTACTGACAAACACAGCGATCTGATCATTAACCCATAAGAGCCCAGACTCAGTTCCCCATGAAGCCAAATTATGAGAAATATAAAACAGACCAAAGAAGCAACATGGAACACAGTTTTCTCTGTAATTACCTTGGGGTTAAAAGCACAGTGCAACAAACATCACAGCAACAATTTCATAACTTTCAACATTTTCTTCCTGAAATGAGATCAAATGTCATTTAGGGACATCATGATTTAATGTGATTGATAAAGCTGTGTAGGGAACGTTCCAGACCTTAGAAAAGGTTTGTGACACACGTCACCCCGGGCTCTTATGGGTTAAGAAAATATTTTGCTCTGATTACAGATAAAGAAATGTCATCGATTCAGAGTTTTGTGATGTGCAAGTCCTTTAGCCTCCCACCTGCGTAAATTCATTGATGACCCACAAGAAAAGAGATGTAACTACTTCACAGTCACAGATAATGAAGACAAAGGTAGGTTTCAGAAAAGACTATTTCACCTCAGTGTTCACATTTACACCATACTACAAAGTCAGTAAGCGTTTCTCAGTTACATCACATTTTTCCCTCCCTGTTATTTGTTGATTTATTGCATCTATTTTTCCTCAGAGAAGCAGAGTTAAGAAGCTTTGCTTTACATCAAACATAAATTACAAGCAGTAAAAACTGTCTCAGTTTGATAAGAGTAAGACAGAAGGCTGTACTGGTTTAGTGAGAGATACCTGCATTCGACTATGCATTTGTTTGCAAAGTTTAGCCTACACTATGCTGCTTATCCAGAGACTTCTTTGAATCTACAGCCCTCCACTGGATCCACTGGCTATTTACCAACAATAATAGGTTCAAAAAGAAAGTGTTTATGTCTATATTAGATTTCACCACCCCTCTAAACTCACAGGAATAAAAGCACAATAGTGTCAACGCTAATCATTTTCCCCCTGCTGTGTGTTTATAAATGCTTGTGTGTGTGTGTGTGTGTGTGTGTGTGAGTGTGTAGACTCATGTTGACCACAGTTATTGGTCTCTATGTAATTTCATATTCTCCTGGCTTTTCAATCTCTGCAGTCTGAAACGTGAATGCGCCTTCACTCCTCAACGGTAGCTGAAACAAACACAAGAGACGTGTACATGAGCGGTCAAGGTTCATACAGGAAACACCCAGGTCCAAAGATCTGGTGAAAAAGCTTAATTTCACTCTTGATTCTGCAGAAATAAAGCGAGTGAACGATGAAGTATGAGTTTAAATCAGAGATTAGTGCTGTATGTACTCGCCATGTCACTGTTTTGCATTACCAGTTAAGTGAGTTTCACTGACAGCCATTGCCAGTTTGGCCTCATCGGTCTGAGAGACTTCACCCTCCCCCACACCTCCTACAAAACGCAGACACACACACACACAGAGGTAATCACTGTCATGAATTCTGAACACATGCACAGAGGCTCAGTAACATCAACAGTGCCCAACCATTCCTTAGCCTTGTGCAGTGCAGCAGTACGAGAAAAGGACGTACATGGACACGAGAGAGAAAGAAAAATGAAAACAGAAAGCGAGAACATTTTAAAGGGCTCTCTATCCCTGAACACTCACACGACAGCATAACATACAGAGACATATCTGAATAATTAATTTACATACAATTACACTATATCATTATTATTTGCATCATTTTCAGTCAAAAAGAAGAACAAATTATATATTTATAATAAAACTATACAAACACCTCAAGTGCTAAACATTATTTTAAGTACAAATCATTATTTTATTTTCCCACACTGTTTTTTTTGTGCACACAGATGCCACTTTAATTCTTCCATCCTTTGAAACATATAATGTTCAAATTGTAACAACTGTGTCTTCCAAACAAAAGTATTCTTTATTTCACAGCTCGGATACCAGTGTTTACACAAACAACACACTTCAGGTGTCTTGAAAATGCCTTCCGTCTGCATCTTAAGAGGCTAATGGGTGTATTTCTGCAGAGAAAATGACCTGGATTAATAATTGCTGATTACAATTCTACAATTATATGTATTAGAGTTGCTATAGATAAGAGAGTATCCTTCACTCCCACCGCCCCCAGTTTTCCAGCCAGATTTAAGGTTCAAGTGATTTAAGGCAGTAGGAGATAAACAAAACAAATTAGGAGCAGTAAGTACAGTCTGGAATATTGTCTGGACCCTCACACTTCCTTGTATCCCCCAGATTAAGAATGGCTGGATTTGACACCAGAACAAATGAGCACAGCCTCACTACTACATAGTTACAGAATGTTTCAGTTCCAGTTTTAACATGCCCTCATTTATTTATGAATTGAAGAGTGTTAAACGAGAACTCAGAGGATTGCGCATGGTGGGAACCCACCCTGGACAGGGCGCTAAACTGATGCACAAGTTACATTACTAAAGATGGAACTGACTGTAATTTGGGAACCTGTTAACTGCAAGAGAGTAAATGCAGTTAATGCCAAACGATATTTTGTCAGTGTTTACATCTGCAGTAGAAAGTAGATAACTAGTTAAGTACAACACAAGTGCAAATACATTGCATTTCATCAAATTCTGTTCAATTAAGTGGTTCAGAAAAAGCATGTGCTAAGCCACTGTATAAAATATTACATTCTATAAATATTAAATAAGGTTTAGTAAGAATATTAAAATAACTGGCTCTCTGAAAACCTAACTGTACTGCAGCTTACCATCAGGTGTCTCCGGTGAGTGTATGGAAGTGTGGTCAGGGGTGTTTGTGTCTGCAGTTGTTGCTGCACCATTTGAACACTCTTGTGCTTCTGGTAGAACTACTATTGCTGCTGCAACTGCTGCTGTTTCCACATAAACTGGCTGTAGACCACTGGATGCTGGAGCACTGGGTTCAGGTTCTGGAGAACTGGGTTCAGGTTCTGGAGGACTGGGTTCAGGTTCTGGAGCACTGGCTTCAGGTTCTGGAGAACTGGGTTCAGGTTCTGGTGAACTGAGTTCAGGTACCTCTAATGCAATGGGATCTGCAACTACAAGGGTTTCCTTTTTGGCAGTCTCAGGTGATTGACTGGACTCCACATCTGGGGTGTGTTCTAAAGCTGGGGAAGCTTCTGCAGCTGCTTCAGGTTTTGGCTCTGCGATGGCTTCCACGATTGGTGCAGTTTCTGAAGCAGCGTCCGGTTCTGCAACTGCTTTTGGTTCTGGAGCTGCAGTGGCTTCTGTGATTTGTCCAAGTTCTGTAGAAAGGGCAACCGGGTCCGGATCAGCTTCTAGAGCATTAACAGACTCGGAAGAAATTGTATGTTCTGCAACAGACTTTTCTTGAGATGGTGAAGCTTCAGGTACTTGTGCATCTCCTGGAGCTTCAGAGCCTTCTACCAGAGCAGCCGGTTCCTCTGGGGCTGCCAGAACCACTGGTTCCTCAGTAGGTGGTGCCTCAACTACAGGAACAGAATCTGCTTCAGCTGGTAGAGCCTCTTCCATGGCAGTACAGGACACAGTGACATCTTGGGATGTACCCATTGGCTCTTGTAAGTTTGGACGCCCAGTGGGAGCTGCTGGCTCATCCAGGACAGTGCCCTCAGTAGTCTGAAGTAGGTCAATGTGGACTGTCGCCTCAGATCCAGTGATTGTTTGTTCTGCCACAATTTCTATTTTCTGTATAATTTCACAAGCATCAGGTTCCTCACTGTCCCCCAGCCCAGGGCAGAGTTCCTCCAGCACAGCACTCTGCATTTGCAGATGCATCTGGTCTGCTACGATTTCAGCATTCTCTGCTACAATACCATTACTGGCAACTAGAAACACATAAACAAACAAATGCATATTATATTGTTTAAAAAGAGGCATGCCACTTTACTCACTTTATTCTGACAAACAAAAGACACAAGTACTGCTTTAGTAAACCCTTGAGGAACTTTAAGATGACCAGATATATAAGGGTTGTTTAGAAAAAAATGAAATATAAATTATAATGACTACGAGATATGCATTTTCTGAAAAAAATACTAGTGCTAAACAAATAATGATTAAATTAAAAACAAAGGTACCCTACAGTGGAAAAGTGCATATAGATAGATAGATAGATAGATAGATAGATATAGCTTGATAGATAGATACATAGATAGATAGATAGATAGATAGATAGATAGATAGATAGATAGATAGATAGATAGATAGATAGAGAGCTGCAGACAGAGTGAAAGAGGTGTTAGAAAGTTGTAATACAGTTAAACTGAAACGGAGAGATAAAAGCGGTGTGAATACATCTTTCTGGTTTATTTTGGTAGTTAATGTTTAATACCCTTTAGCTGCCTGGAGGTATGTCTGATCACTCAGGCTGGTAAGACTCCTGGAGACCAGCTACAACAGTGATGCGGTGTTATAAATTGAATGGAATGTTATTCCGTAACCGTGTGGTTAAACCACGATTAAAGGCTGGGTCAGTTACTGTTGAAGGAAGCATAACCCAGCATGTACACAGCTTTAGAACTTTATAATGTACAACCTTTACATGAAAGGACCTGGAATAGACACTGGGACATTAAAGCTCTACATTTTAAATTCATTAAATTAAATCTGTATTATACCATCTGAATCTAAACTGAAAATGAGGTGGAAAAAAGAAATGGAAAGCTATAGATTTTTTTTCTTTTAAAATGTACAGCTCTAATTTAACTAGAATCTCAACTAGAAAAAGACATGAGATAAAGTATATCTTTTCTAGCTACAAAAGAATTTATATTTCCCACTGCTGCCTTTGGATTGATTGTTAGCGTTGTGGACCTGACAGTTATCTTCTGACAATGTCAGGTGATCAGGTCAAATGTGCTAGATTAAGTAGGAATGAAACTTGGGGGTTTGGTTTGTGATACATGCTCTAAAATATAAAAGAAAAACAAGTACATACAACAACAAAGTAATAAAAATATTTGAGATATAAAACTTCTCAGCGTTTCTGTTTGGAACCACACACTAAAGCAGGCTGCAGTCAGTGTCCTCTTCTGAAATAAATACTGGGTTTATCCTCTAGCTTCTGCTTCCTGCTGCTGCTGGAGAGAGGGTTCTGCAGCCCGCGGGCGACCACTGGAATGGAATTTGATGACATTGCACAAAATATGAATATAGGATGAAAGAAGTAAAACATTCTCTCATATTCAGCTCCCATTCACTCAATGTGTATCGTCCCATTCACGTCGTTTCTGCACAATAACAACTTTCAGAAAAACCTAATGTTTATCTCACTTTTATACATAGGGCACTTTACATTTTTATCCCTTCATTTGTTTGTGTTTGTTGAATGAGTAGTAGATGATTTTAATAACATTTTTTGTGTTGTATTTGTACATATTATTGTTTTATTCTTTTTTTAAACCGCTGTCTGCATTGCTTTTCAGATGAGACAGAGAATTTCAAATAAACACAAAATCAACAGCTAAATATATAATATTTAAATAAACTACGAATCCCAATGTTTTTAATGGTTGTAAATAATTACAGAGAGAAGTTAATTACATGCTCTGTCACTCTCTGAGTTTTGGACCGCATGCGGGTTTGTCATGCTAAAATAAGTAATGAACGCTGGAGAATGCTTCTAAACAAACACTTCTAGCTTTGGATTCCAGTGCAAGTTTAAAGCTCTCCCTCCAGTGTAATATCCTCAGACAGGCTCGCAAATATCCTGTTAGTGTACACTGGTGCAGGCAGACAGCCAGCAACAGGAGCCAAGATGAAGGCTGGCCAAAAATGACAGACTCTCCCATCAAAACAATCTACAGACACGCAGGGATGGAGAAACGGGGCACCACAGAGCCGCTACAGACAATATGTCACCGTTTCTCCATGTCGCATCATCAACTGCCATCGTGACATCATCCCATCTGAACTGTGAAAGCACACAATGTTACAAATCATTCCATCCTTCTGAAAAACAGTGGCCCTCTACATCACAACAGAAGTCCAACACTATCTCTATTCATTCCTAATAGACACATATACTAGCCTTCACCAACCTTCCCCTTACTGACACATTCACCGTACAAGGCACTATACATTAATTTATTCATTCATTTTCTGTAACTGCTTACTCCTGATTAGGGTTGCGGTGGGTCCAGAGCCCACTCTAAATCACAGGTCACACAGGGCAAGGCATCACATCACACACTCACAATTGTGGACAATTCCACTTAGCCAATTGACTGTGGAAGAAAACCAGGGCTCCCAGAGGGAATCCACAGAGACACAGGAGAACACACTGAACTCCTCACTGACAGTAACCTGAGGGGGGAATTGAACCCAAGACTAATCCCAAAAACCTGCAGCTGTGTTGTAGGGACAGGCACTAAGTATGAATTCCTAAACCTGGGAAATGACTGTACACGCTCCAAAAAAAAGGTACGCTAGAGGTACATTATTGTTCACTAAAGCTACAAACAGTGTAGTGTATCTTTAAAGGTACAGCAGTGGTGTTAGAGTCCAGTTGTGTTCTCTAAAGGTTCATTATACAACTGTGTCAAACAACTGCGTACGAAATCAACCCAATTTTTAAATCTACAGTTATAATTGAATATGGCACCATTAAGTTCCCTATTTAAATGTATTAATGTGTAGCCTTGATGGTCCCACAACAGTGCCATCAAAAGGTACATTGTTGATTTCACATGCCCCGTTTCATCTCAAGGACTTATATAATGTTATTTCATTTTACACAGTTCTGTAATGAAAGATTATATATATCCATCCCTCCTTCTCAAGAAGAGTCTGAAATGTACCTTTAGGGACACAACTGGACTTTAACACCACTGCTGTACCTTTAAAGGTACATTTACACTGTTGGTATCTTTAGTGACCAATACCTCTACAGTACGTTTTCTGAGTGTATAAAACTGAAAAGTAAATAGGGAGTTTATATGTATATTTTTAAAAAAAGGTTTGTATACAAACGTATTTACAGAAGTATCAGTTAAAACAGTGTTAGGGAAATACAAACCTTATCACTGCAACTATGTTTTTAAAATGTTTACAGTATAAGATTTAAAACAGGTCCATGTTAGGCCCTCAAGGCACACCCCCGGTGGTTTTAAGATAACCAAGAACATGTGAAGTTGATGAGTTTCATTAATTTGGCCTTGCTGTGCTGAGCTAGAGCCAGGCACACCTTGGTTATTGTGGTGGTTCATCTACTCCGATTTGTCAAGATGTTTGCAGAAGCGCACTCAATATTGTTCTGAAATCAATGGCATTACTAGTGTGTTCTATATAATAACAATGTATTTACCAAGTAAAAATCAGTTTCTGAATACTTTTAAAGCATAAAATGTACGTGTAGCCCTTTAATATACACTAGAACAAGTGGAACTGTTATATCCATAAATGTATGGTGACTATCTGAAGACACACTAGACTCTTTAGATCAGAGAGACCAGAGAACAGAGAGATCCATGGCACTATTATTCTTCACACATGCTGCCTGAAAACACTCAGAGATCTGAGAGACCTATAGGAGACAATTAGAAAAATTAAAGGTCGCTAACTTTTTTTTTTCTTTTGGCTTACTTAGACATACTTCATTCTCACACACTCACATGTCCTTCCTGAGATAAACAATGGGACAACAATTCATACCTCTTCTTTATTTTATTTTTTGATGATTATCATCATCAAAGGTTATAAATGTACTTGTTTAAAAAAGAGAAATCAGTTTAAACTGCACATGCCTCACAGGTTAGTGAAAATAATACCATTTTCCTTCCAGGTTCAGGTGACATTATGCTAAATTCAACATGCAAAACAGCCATTTAAGCATATGCCAAATGAACTCAAACTGTGTTTAAATATACATTGCTAACAAAACTATAATATTGATGGGCCCAGAAAATAATGTGCAAAACATATGCTTGTACTGGTAAACACATGTTATCAATGAGTCCATATTAAATGCTGATGAATATTAATAATCTCTTATAATTCATATGACAGCCATATACAACTCTGAATTTTTCAGAAGTCCATGGATGGTCCAAAAACTAGCAACCAGAATTTTTATAAAATTAATGTCATAAGATAGACGAAAAACAATTGTTTTCATTTCCTTTTCAAATTTTACAAAAATCACTTCAGACATTTCTATTTTGGTTTCTATATTCTACAGCTTATTTACTATTTCATGACTTTGAGAAGATTAATGTTGAAGTGTAGATTAAATGGATGGTTTAATAACTTTAGTTAATGGTTAGTTTATGTTTAAACTGACTAAAGGACAATGTCAGTTTAATGGACTGTAGAGCCACCAAAACATAGCTGAGATTCAAGTGATTCAAGTGTTAAGTCTAAGCAAAATCATAATACAAATAATAACTTACCTAAACCCATGTCTCCATCGGCTTCTTCGGGTTTGGTGCCTGGTCTTTTTTCCTGAGCCACAGTCTGAGTGCTAGATGAAGAACAGCCCATCTTTTCTACAAAGCTGGAAAGAGCACAGGCCTAAATTTTAAAGCATAAAAGCTCTATGAATTTGTATCCTGCATGTGTTAAGGATTTCTTTTGTGTGTCTAGCAGTGAGTGAACTGCATTACATTTATCCTGTCTGTGTGGGTACGAGCCGCCTCCTCTCTCTCTCTAGACCAGCTCGGTCTGAGGAGCACTGGCAACTTCAGAGCATATTGTCAGAAGCCCGGCACCCTCGTTGGTTGGAGGATGTCAAAAACTGTTGAGAGCATGAGTAGTCCTCGCCATGTGGTGGAACTGTCAGCTGTTGTCCAGTGTGTCCACAATTAAAGTTCCTAATAGACACAGCCTTGCAGTTAGGCCTACTGCTTACCTAAAAAAACACAAAGCAGATAGGATCTGAAAGACTTAAGAGATATAAAAAATGTTTAATGGAATTGATTCCATTTATTTAATTTTCACCAGAAGAATCAATGCATGCATTGTATGAGTAAACAGATTCACTGTCGCCATCTGCTGTACATCACAGCTTCAAACAATACACATTTGTGTATTTTATTTATGTAATGTATTCATTTTCACCTAAAATTATGATATATCCGTGAATACCAAATAATTATTCATGAATGGTTCTGTGTAAAGAAAATTAACGCATTTTTGTAAATGGTTTATAAACTATCATTTCTGGGCCGTATAAAAATAGAAAAATTCTTATAGAAAACAAAAACTAAAAAAAAAAAAAAAAACTAGAAACCCTTTGATTTTGGACTGATCGGGAGCGCCCTCTACTGTCGGTCAAAACCGGAAGACATTATCAGGTGGAAATAGTTCTCTGGTTCTGTCCATGTTTTCTACATGTGCGGAGCTGATCTTCAAATCATACGTCACTTCCCGTTCGTACTGTGCATGATATGTAGATCATATCTACACAAACTCAGACTGGCTGCCTTCTGCTCGGAATGCTTTTCCTAAAGGAAGTCTGTGACTTGTAAACCAGATCTAACTTTTACGTGCCGATTATTTTCCAAGGCCTAAGCAGGGCTTTTTGAAGATTGTTTCTGACAATAAACAATGCATTGGAGAACAGAAGAACTAATGTAAGTACGTAATGCTACAACATGAAACTTACAGGTGTTACACACACAGTACAACACACGTAACACCCAAAAAAACCGTAGGTGGTTTTAATACTGTACTGTAGCATTTTACCAGTTTGTCTTAAATGGTACGTCCGAAATACGCTTGTGCCAAAACTATGCGTTATTTCAACAGGCGAACAGTAAAAAACACTCTTCGGGAACAAAGGAAACGCTCCTTGTCTTAGCCCAACTTCAGAAAGTCGACAAAAGACAAGTGAATGTAGTCTCTGATTTTCTTCACGTCTCCCCTAACAACCCCCAAGAAGCCGGGTTATTGTTATTTGTGTCTGGCTTGGGGTACAACACACTTCGGGGTGTGAACTGGAATCAAAATACCAGCATTCCGCTTGTTCACAGTGGCGTGTAAAACAAGTAAATTGTGTCAAAACCTCGACATTTCTATTGGAGTCCATCACCTTACAACTTTTGTCTTATTAGAAAACCAGAAAAGAGCACACTTAGCTTCTACATTAGATCACCTCAGTGTGATAAACAGTTATTCATGATCACATCCAAATTCAGTGGGTTCCTAAACATGTTTACTGAATAGTGTAATATATTTAGGTCTCTGTGTTGTACGTTGCTAAATTGGGTGTAACTTGGGACATGTTGTTTCAGACTCCCCCATTTCAGCACAAGACTCTAGACTGTGGTTCCCATGCCAAGTGGCTGATGTCTTCATGGACATGATTCAGGATTTTGGAATTTGGATGAAGTGGACCTGCGCTACCTGAAAACATCCTGTTCTTCATTGTTCTGCTGGAAGACATATTGATTTCTTTGGTGGCGGCAGCAGAGCTGACTGTGGTGGAAGCACTAGAATCATGGCAAGCTGTGCCTGGATGTGGTTGGGTGTGTATATGACACTGGTGGATCCAGGCCTAGCTCATAGTCTGTTTACCTGTGAGCCAGTGCGGGTGCAGTGGTGCCAAGGCATGCCTTATAATATGACCTTCTTCCCCAACATGCTCGAGCACTACGATCAGGACATTGCTGCCAGTAAAATGCAGGTAGGTCCTCCACAGGTTAATCCAATTTTTGGGCTCTGTACAATTTACTACATTTTAGTATAATGGAGTTGTATGTATGTGTGTGTATGTATACATTTATTTATATATATATATATATATAAATGTATACGTATGTATTCCTTGAATAAAGTCAGAATAATTCAGAGAAAAGAGGTGAATATTCGAAATATTCTGTGAATAAATTCAGAATATGTAGAGGAATTTAGATAGACATTAGACTCCCGGTCTGTCTGCCACACACTGGGTTGTGAAAGAATTGTTTATGAGAAGAGCTAGTGAACAGAATTATAATTTATTATATGCTTCCATCCACAAGACAACTAAACCTGTGACTGCAGCCACTGTCTATGATGCATATGGTTTTATCTTATTCTATGCGCAAATAAATCATAACGTGATGGAGCCTCTTTTGCTGCACAGATCTCACCTAGTTTTTAGAAGTAGAACATGTTCAGAAATGTAAACTAGGTTTAAATAACTCCACCTGGGCAAAATGACCACCGTGGAAGTGTTTAAAAGTGAAAAAACATTGCTAATTAAGGGAAATATACATGATTTTGTCACATTTGATGGGCCGCACGCTTATTTGAATAATGTTATCTGGATTTATGTGTTGAAAATAGAAAGCTAAACACATCACAAAAACAGCTCACCTCTGAATTGTCCAAAAATAAAATTTAAAAGTTGAAGTGTGTTTTTAACCTGTTGTTTCTCCTTTGAAATTAGATACATACTGTTGCTTTACTCTTAATATTAGTCCTTTTAAAATTATGACTCAGATGATAGGCTCTGCATTTAAAGTTTTTATGAAAGGGATTTGTCCTTTTTAAGATTTTTTTTTTGTTTTTTTAAAAATAAAATGTTAATGCCAGACTATATCTGCAGGTATCCTTTTAAGTCATAATTCATGGTTGTAATCAAAAAACACTTTATGAAATTGAAGGTGTTTCCTCATTCACTAGCTCTTAAGTCTGTTTGAGTCCTTGAGACCAGTAAATGAATGAAGAACATACTGGCTCGGTCCAGTATGCTAGTCAGTCCAGTCCCTAAGTCTCAGTCTCAGTCTCAGTCTCTCTCTCTCTCTCTCTCTCTCTCTCGCGCTCTCTCTGCATATGGCAGAGACATCTGGAGTTGTTTTAGACTACGGACAGAACTCCTAACGTTGAAAAGCACAAACCGAAATGAGGATATTGCGTTATTCCTACTCCATACGTGGGTAATGTTGACTTACTTTTGCTGTTTCTGATCACTTAAGGGGGAAATGTCTCCAAACTCGGGAGACAGCTAGCTGCATTACAAACAGTGCTACAAAACTAAACAACACGTGGTAAATCAAACAGTTGATAAAAACTTACAGAAAAGTTACACTTCAGCTGTGTACAATCAACAGTCATTATTTTCCCTCAAACACACCGTACCACCTTAAAAGATGCAGAGCTTAGAGCTGCTTTTCCATGCAATCATAGATGTTCCCTTTAAGTCATAAATGATTTGATTAAAAAACATCCACATAGATGTTGGTTGCTGCCCTTATCTAAGTGTTGCATGTAACTGTCAGTCCTGCTTGAATTATTATTTCAAATTGAGCTTTATTTAGCCAAACAGTAGGCTAGTTTTCTTACTAATCAATGGAATGAACACTAGATTTGCCCTTTGTCTCAGTTGGTTTTGTGACAGTCTAACTGTGGTATTTGTGGTCAGTCCCACATTGTTTCTCACAGGTTTCTCTGTCTTGGGCAAGTTATAGTCCTATCCACAAAATGTTACAACAATTTACATACATTTTTATAACAATTTGCTGTAGAAGAGCACTCCTGACAATGTCTAGAAGATTGGCTTTCACACAGGCTTTGTGAGTGTGTAGCGGGGAGAGATCAGGCAGCTCCTATTGTCACTGCATTAAATAATGGTCTTCAGATTACAAGGCAGACACTGCTGCTGGGGAATTACGTTGGCATTATTGTTTCTGCTTTTAAATGAAAACTTGCAACAGCAAAGGAAGGAGAGAGAGAGAGAGAGAGAGAGAGAGAGAGAGAGAGAGAGAGAGAGAGAGAGAGAGAGAGAGAGAGAGAGAGAGAGAGAGAGAGAGAGAGAGAGAGAGAGAGAGAGAGAGAGAGAGAGAGAGAGAGAGAGAGAGAGAGAGAGAGAGAGAGAGAGAGAGAGAGAGAGAGAGAGAGAGAGAGAGAGAGAGAGAGATTTTCAGTTTAATGCCGTTACAGTTCAGGGTTTTATTAAATCGTACTTTTAAATATCATTATTTTTTTTCACTTAGTTTTATTTAATGAAGCTTACGTATGACATTTTTATTTTTGCCTTGTTTAGTCTTGTATTGGATTCAAACTTAAACATGTATGTTAATTTTTATATTGTACATATGTCTATGGTGTTTTATTTTTCATTAGATATGCTTAGAAATAGACATTTTCCAATACAAAAAAAATCTGGGATACATTTTTGTGACAAATTTGGATTACATTATTGGCAGAATGTTTGGAGAGAGGATACTGACATATTCAGAAAGGATGTATTAGTGTACAGTTTGATGTGTCAAAAGTCTGATATGTTTGTAAAGATGCTTGAAAGAGGCTTTTGTTTAGTGAAGGAAAGTCATTGAAGAGTGATCACAGGAGCACTTAGCAGAATTTAAAAAGCACGGACATACCTACAAATTCAGGCTGTCAGTTATCAGTGTTGAATTTGGCTCAGTGATGAATAAATAAATAAATATTAATGAATGAGAATGTAAATGTGGACAAAATGTCTGTACTCAGCAGTAGACAGAATGAGAGGTTATACCCTGGCAGGTTTAGTTTCACTTTGCAGTGAATAATACCATATTCAGTGCAGATGAATTATGATTATGCAATAATGGAAGAGCAAAGAGTAAAATTTTAAATACATTTGTTCTTTGTGGGTCACATGCCCCCTTTTGTCTGTTGTGAAAAGAAAAATCCCTCCACCCCTTTCCTGATAATGGTGTACTACTTCATTACAACCATGATGACATTTTACCTGTTATCTTCCCTTTTAACTGATATCAGTGACTAACCAGTGAGCCACTGATGATACCAGAGGATACAATGTTTGACTACATCCAACTCAGTAGATGAGTAAAGTCTCTCCTTACTGTTCCTTTTCTAAACTACTTCAGTTGATTTCCATTGTCTTCTTGTACATGTGTTTGCAGCATTTCATGCCACTGGTTAATCTACACTGCTCTCCAGATGTTCATCTCTTCTTGTGCCAAGCCTTTGTGCCTCAGTGCACAGAGCAGACAAGAGTGCTACAGCCCTGCAGGTTGCAGTGTGAGCGCGTCCTCACTGAGTGCGCTGGAAACATGCACACTTTTGGTATCACCTGGCCCCAGGAGCTGCAGTGTGACAGGTGACCCATCAAACACAAATCCAGGCAGTCAAAACGCATATTGCAGCTTTCCCCCAGCTGTATATACAGCTGTTCTCCAGTGTCTAGAAATACTCCTGTCCCAAAGGCAGCAAACGTTGAAACATTTTTACAAGTTACAAACATACTCCTGATAAACAGATCCAATAAATTGTATTATTGAGTCAACGCTACTCTACAAACAGTGTGATGTTTGTTGATTAAAGCAGTTACTGTATTGTTCCTGACTGTTACTAAAGTGCACATGCGTCTTGTAATAATTGTAAAAGAGAAACCTGTCTTTATATGTCGTACACAGCCCCTCTCCCTGCATGAGAGGGTCTCACAGCAAAATCACATTAAAAATCACAGAAGCTCTCTGTGTCAGGAGAGTTAAAGGATCCTACTGCGTTCCATCTTCAGTTACCTGTAACAAACAACAGAAGTTTTGAATTTTCTTTGTTGATAACTTTTGAACCACAGGAGATATTCCAAATCTGATTGCGGCAATCAATTTTGCAAGAATATTCTGGTCTACTGTGTGCTACATGACCACCTTCCTATTGGGAAAAACTGCCCTTAATCCAATATGGCGGCCATGTTCTGGACATACCCTAAAAGATGGGCCCCACAATAAGTTTCAGTATTCAGGGTACTCAGATATGTCATTTACCCTTCTGTTTCTGAAATAAATGTTTGTTGTTTTTTTTTTATTTATTCATTTATTTATACAATTGAAAATGACAATTTTTTATACTATGCAACATTCACCATAAAATGACAAAACAGCAGGAGAAGATTTTAATTTTGAATGTCAATTAAACTTTACAAAAAATAGCTTTAAGGCTTATTGGATGCCTAATGATACGAGGTTAAAATGAGAGTTTGTCTCTGGACTCACATAACGTTGTGTGTCACATTGTAAAATCCTTTATATTTGGCCTTAAGCTTCACGACTCCCCGTTTAAAGCAGTGTAGTCTTAGATTTATTATCTGTAAAATGCAATATGTAGGGAGTATAGTGCTATTTGGGATGCCCAAGTCTCTACTGACTGACATGACAGGGCTCTGTTTACAAACGTAACATGGTTAAATGGGTTAGGGTTCCTCGCTCATTTCTTTCATTTTAACGACTGAATGAGAAGTAAATATTTAAAAAAAGAAATAATTTATATTTGTTTTTGAATAATGAGTATATCCTCCAAATACTCGTTGTTATTGAGTGACTTCACATGAAATCTTAGGATGGAACTGTTTTGTTCTTGTTGAACAACTCTATTTATGAGAAAAATAAAACGCTTAATTAAAATTTTAAGAATAATTTTCAGTCTTATTTCTTCCTGAAAAACCAATAAAACTGAATAACGTTCTTGATTAATTAAGTTTCCTGTAATATCGGTTGTTTAAATATATATATTTTTTCTTTGTGTTGGAACAGGCTGGAGCCTTGTCAGTCCTCTGCACGTGGATCTGAGGTTCCACTCATGAAGGACACAACCACACCTAAAAGTTCTCAGTCGTCGAGCAGAGATTTGGGCTTCTGGTGTCCCCTGCAGCTGAAGACCCGCCCTGGTCAGGGCTCCTCCTTCCTTGGCGCCGAGGACTGTGCACCTCCATGTGACAATATGTATTTCAAACCGCATGAAATCAAATTTGCAAAGACATTCATCGGCGTGACGTCCATTGTCTGCTTTTGTGCTACACTCTTCACCTTCCTCACGTTTCTCATTGATGTCAAACGCTTTCGTTACCCAGAGAGACCGATTATCTTCTATGCTGTTTGTTACAGTTTTGTGTCCCTCATCTACTTCATTGGGTTCTTGCTTGGCAATGAGGTGGCCTGTAACAAGCCAGGCCTGCCTGGAACACTGTCCACGGTAGTACAGGGCAGCCAGAGCAAAGGTTGCACCCTGCTCTTCATGATGCTTTACTTCTTCTCCACCGCTGGCATGGTCTGGTGGGTCATCCTCACCATTACGTGGTTCTTGGCAGCAGGGCCAAAATGGAGCTGTGAGGCCATTGAGAAAAAGGCGGTGTGGTTCCATGCATCTGCATGGGGTATACCTGGGAGCCTTACTGTCATGCTGATGGCTCTTAACAAGGTGGAGGGTGATGGTATCAGTGGTGTGTGCTTTGTGGGTCTGTATGACCTTGCAGCCCTCCGATGGTTTGTGTTGGCTCCGCAGGCTCTTGGTGTGCTGGCTGGGCTCTCGCTTCTCCTAGCTGGGATTGTTTCACTGAACCACGTGCGACAAGTGATTCAGCATGATGAGCGCAACCAAGAGAAACTGAAGAAGTTCATGATTCGCATCGGTGTGTTTAGCGGCCTGTACTTGCTGCCACTGCTCACGCTGCTCGCCTGCTACCTGTATGAGCAGGTCCAGCGAAGCGCTTGGGAGAATACATGGATTAATGACCACTGTCAGCGATACAGCATCCCCTGCTCTTATAAAGTAATTCCCCGTTAATCTCTGAGCTGAAAATAAATAGAGCAAGTTAATTCCTCAGGCAATGTGCATGTTGTTATATTGAGGTTTGTTCCTTTCTGCTTGTCTTTCAGAGAACAGATCCTTCTAGACCAAACTTGTCCTTGTTTCTGATTAAATATCTGATGACACTGGTGGTTGGAATCTCAGCAGTTTTCTGGGTCAGCAGTAAAAAGACCTGCTCGGAGTGGGCTTACTTCTTCAACAGGACGCGCAAAAAAGAGTGAGCCCACTGTCCGCTTTTCAGCTCTTTCATAGCCTGTTTCAGAAAATAATAATCATTATATTTGATCAAAACTGGTAAGATGGCAACACTCCATGCAGTGGAATTGCCAGGTGAGCATTAGATCAAAGTTGAGTAAGTCTAATGAGATTCAAATCACCTTTTTTGCATATCTCCAGCATGATTTGGCAAGTTAAAAGTTAGTTGTCTTATGTAAATCTCCTTCCTGCATGGGTCTTCTGTTCTTAAAACAGAAGGTGCTCTTCAAAGGCAGTAAGTCTACCCCATGTAACATTTTGTGCTCGCTGAGTTTTATTTTTTTGTAGAATAAGGTTTGGTCTGAAATGTGAACAACAGATATTTGGGCTAAAATTATCTTTATCATTTTATAACAATGCCTTAAGAAACATGTCCATGTAATTATTTTGATATTTGTGAAATCATTTCAGCTCTTCACATGGCAGATTAATGATTTCAGTTCATTGACCCCCCTCCCAACCCCAACCCAATCTCTGTATCTTTCAGCCCCATCAGTGAGAGCCGCCGTGTTTTACAGGACTCCTGCGAGTTCTTCCTAAAGCATAACAGCCAAGATAAGCACAACAAGAAGCACTACAAAGCCAGCTCACATAAACTGAAGGTCATCTCAAAGTCCATGGGAACTAACACGGGTGGCAGAACAACAACCATCAATAACCATGATGACTCAGCTTGTCCTGCTACTAGTAGCAACCACTACATGCCCACCCATGGGACAGGGTCAGACCAGCAGGGCTCATCTGAGGTACCTGTGCGTGAGCATGGGGAACAGGATGGCTCTGGAAAAGGGTCCAGTAGGGGCAGCAAGGAGCGGAGTGGAGGGCTTCAGACAGACAGATGCAGCAAAACTGGAAGCTTCAGCAGAGTGAGCAGCAGGACAGAAAGCCTACGCAGAGCCCCTGATGGCAGGTGAGCTACTTACGACAAGAACATATCATCACTACAGGTTTTAAAATGCTGCTTTATTGCTAAATGCAGGTTGAGCCTATTACTGAAAGCCTAATTGAGGATAGTACACACAGATCAACAAAAATACTGAGTTAGAAAAAGTTAGATCAATAGGCTATTTTCCATCCGTTGTTTCCAGTCTGTTCTTAAAACAATGACAATATCAAATGCATTAATACATAGAGAAAACACAACAAATTATAATTATATAAAAATACTGCAATCTGTTTTTGCATGCTGTGGTGCTGATTTCTCGTTGTCTTTTGTGTTTTATTTGAAGGATAATGCCAAAGAATTACTTGCCAGAGGACGTACATCTGCCTATTGGTCATTCTTCTTTCCAGAACCCTCTCCAAAGCTCTGCAGCTGCAAATATGTCTGCAGAACCTAACCAGGCCAGGGACAACCAGAACTCCAGTACATGAGAGACACACACACTCACTCACACACACGGTGTAGCCTCACTTTGGCCATTACCCCTCATAGCAGCTGCAAGACGTCTGTTGAAATTGTGAAAAATGACAAATATATCAGATTTGTTTCTGAAAATGTCCAGTTTCTAATAAGTTAATGCCAAATGATGTAATGCCTGAATGTCAAAATACACAATGAGGCCTCTTTCATTGTGTCACATGGCGATGTTTGCTTCAGGTCCAAGGTTTCAAAAGTGCAAAGCATTTTTCTCTGAGCATTCCATATCAGTTGTGTGCTTTAAAGTAAAAAGTGATTATAAAATGCTCAGAGAAAACAGTTTGACTTGTTACAGACATTTATTACATAAACGTTTTAGAATTATTGCTCTACCAATGGTTATGGGAGTTTGTGCCAACTTCTGATTGCAAAAAGATAATATACTGTAATTGATGTCAAAGAATACGAGGAAAAATAAGTAAGTACACTGCAAATTTGTCAAAGAATGTGACACCAAATCTGTTTGCATCTAACTGGAACAATAGCATTTAGTCATAATTCATCTTAATTTAGAGATGTTTTTTTTTTTCAGTTTTGGTTTTTAGTTTTGAATCTACCACAACTGCTTTAGAGTGCTACCAAATCTACTTTAACCTGATTTTTTTCAGAGTATATTTATAAATCACTAGCTATATTTTGGGACCAAAATGAAAATGTTATTGTTTTTTTAATTGTTTGATTTGTTCTTTGATATCAGCTCTTGTTACATGAATTCATATCCAGTTCTCTCCCTGCACAGATTGTATTTGGAAATATAAGGGTGCTTTCCCGCTGCATGGTACCTGCATTACTTGACTCAATTGAAATCTGCTGGAAGCTGGTTTGTTTTCCACTACCACCCCCCCACACACACACACACCCATCTATTAAAAAAATAAATAAATAAATAAATAAATAGCACATTAGGGTGGACCAGAGGGGAACTGGCATGGCTCTGTATGCCCTAAAATATTTTAAATGTGATTTTAATTTAATTTACCTATAATTTGACAATCATCAAATAAATCCTTTAAAACTACCCATTTAATTTTGACTGGAAATTGAAGGGTTACATCAAGCCCTATCAGAATTTGCACATGCAACCAGAGGACAGAAAATCACAAAGCTGTTCTTTCCATGCTAGAGAGCCAACGATGTGCAGTAAACCTGCACCAGCCACAGAGAAGATTGTTAGACTCGGGCATGTGCTTCAGTAAAATGTTGCTGTGCCCCACTAAAATCACATCAATTTTATTCTGGATTGATGAGCAAAACTACACACCGCACACATTCACTACAGTTACTACATTTCCCCGTAGTGCAACTGCACCTTTCCAAATGCTTGGGAATAATTTCCTAATGCTTTTCAGCCAGTTTATTTTGGTATCTGCACCGAGTATAGGACATGGGTAAATATATAAAAGTCAGCTACACTAAGTTGGTGTACGTCAGAGGAGGAAAGGTGGATGATGTTTTGGCAAATTGTGGTGCAGAACTGAGGAGATTTAAACAGTTCTTGTTTTTAATGAAAGTGCACATAAGCAAAATTAAAGAGATTAATAAAAAAATCTTTATCGTTTGGGGTATTGCCCACTTTACATAATGTATTTGGTGTTTTACAGGCTTTAAAGGAACACTGTGTAGTATTAGTACCATAAAATTACAGCTTTAAAATCATTGTGATTCAGTGAGCGGTAAAAGGGAGAAAAGAGCCTCTATTTTTGCTGCTCTAGGCTCAGCTCTGCAGAAACTACACTAGGTAACTTTTGGAGGAGAGTAGGAAACCTCCTGCCTCCCCATTGATATTAGTACAGTGCTGTAAATGTGACTTACACTAGAGGGAGCTCCACATGCAAAAACCCCAAATCTTTCCTAGTTTTCTTTCAGCTGTTCTGGGTTTTATTTATTTCTTTTTATGTATTTTTTTTGGTGGGGGGTTGGAACAGGTTGTCAGAGGGCTGAAGTTTAAGATTCACTGTTCACTATTGGAGTCGATTGGAGCTATGCAGTGGAAAACCGCCATAATAGAGATAGTTATATTCTTGAAATGGCTGAAATATTATACATGGTCAACGTAAAATGTACATCTTTTAAAAGCACAGGTGTGTGTGTGTATTTATGATGTACAATGGGGAATCACTGGATTAGTCTTAACACTGGGTTACTGAGTCCTCTTAATCAGTCTGAGTGGTTCAAGGAAACAGGTAGTTTCATATTTTTTTGTGTTCTATATTCTACAAACATTTACAATAAACTTTCTATCTTTGTTTAGGGGATATATTTTCCCTTTAGGCTGTCAGGATACTCCATTCATTATATTAATTTAACTGTTTTTTTATTTCATTTCATAAGTTGTTATTAAAATCACATTTGAAACACTAAACCTAACATAGTAGCTTGGCTCCCACTACTGGCCTTGGAGTTGTAGTGATGGTTTGCCCAGCTAGAACAAGTGTCTTAGAGCCGGGAAATCTTTCATATATACTGTATATACAGGGTGGGAGTACACCAATATCAGTGTTTTTGAACCTCTTGCCTAGCATGTATTTGGATAGGTGTTAACTGTATTTTAACTGTATTTGATTTGACAATAAATGGACTACTATTTTCAACCATAAATATTCTTTTTCATTATAAGCGCTATTTACTATATGGATAAAATTCATTCATTCTTTATCTGTAACCACTTATCCAGTTCAGGTTCGCAGTGGGTCCAGAGCCTACCTGGAATCATTGGGTGCAAGGTGGGAATACACCCTGGAGGGGGTGCCAGTCCTTCACAGGGCAACACAGACACACACATTCACTCACACCTACGGACACTTTTAAGTTGCCAATCCACTTACCAATGTTTGTTTTTTGAACTGTGGGAGAAAACCGGAGCACCTGGAGGAAACCCACGCAGACACAGGGAGAACACACCACACTCCTCACAGACAGTCACCCGGAGGAAACCCACGCAGACACAGGGAGAACACACCACACTCCTCACAGACAGTCACCCGGAGGAAACCCACGCAGACACGGGGAGAACACACCACACTCCTCATAGACAGTCACCCGGAGGAAACCCACGCAGACATGGGGAGAACACACCACACTCCTCACAGACAGTCACCCGGAGGAAACCCACGCAGACACGGGGAGAACACACCACACTCCTCACAGACAGTCACCCGGAGGAAACCCACGCAGACACGGGGAAAACACACCAAACTCCTCACAGACAGTCACCCAGAGGAAACCCACACAGACACAGGGAGAACACACCACACTCCTCACAGACAGTCACCCGGAGGAAACCCACACAGACACAGGGAGAACACACCACACTCCTCACAGACAGTCACCAGGAGCGGGAATCGAACCCACAACCTCCAGGTGCCTGGAGCTGTGTGACTGCAACACTACCTGCTTAATCACTGTGCCGCCCACATATGGATAACATTGATTTTTATATTGACATTACTATTGTTGCCTATAATTCCTACAAATGTGTGTTACTCCACCGTGGTATAAATGTGCCTTTTTCTTTTCAACAAACGGGAATTCGGCCGTTCAATATGGAAATTTCTAATCACTAAGATCAGTAGTAGCCTGGTCCTAGACGTTCTCTGCTTTGCACATTTTTGTTGTTGCCCTCAATGCACTTGATAAAACTAATCACCTAATCACAGCAGGTAGTGTCGCTGTCACACAGCTCCAGGGTCCTGGGTTCAAGCCCCACTCCGGGTGACTGTCTGTGAGGAGTTTGATACCTTACTTAGAACATAAGCGTATAATCGTGAGAACTGTTCCAAACACATGAGTAATATAATAAACCTGCATACACCTACATGTAATATTTACCTCACCCAGTTTATTAGAATGACTAGAGTTTCCATGTTCAGGAGGCATGGAGACAGGCACTGACCTGCACAGGAATCTGAATTGTGTTTACTGGATAAGCAACAGTCTTCCCTTTTGGTGCCAGGCCGTGAAATGTGCCTGTGACTGTAAAAGTGAGCTTAAAAGACTGCTGCACAGTCCTGCTTTGTATAGTGCTGTTCATGTAAACAAATATTTAGATGTATTGAAAAATACTAGACACAGTTTTTCAGACCCAGATTATTAAATTATAACTCCATGGGGCAAAATGTGTGATGGAGTCTAAACTCTGACATTTAATTTCATATGAGGCCTCCCATTCCCATAAACAAATTTCTGGTCTATGGTTTAGCCAGTTATTTAAATTTACAATCATGTTTCTTCACAACACTTGTGTGTGCCTATAATACAATGACTTTATATTAGTTTCCAGAAAAGTGGACATTCGGGGACAGATTGGGGTATGGGGCAGATCAATATCTGGACCTGGGGGTGTGAATCAGGCAATTCAAGTAATTGGTGGCAGTATGTGTTGCAATAGAGTGTAATTCATTTACACGTTCATTGTCTGTAACCCTTATTCAGTTCAGGGTGGCGGTGGGTTCAAAGCCTACCCGGAGTCACTGGGCACAAGGCAGGAATACACCCTGGAGGGGGCGCCAGTCCTTCACAGGGAGACACACACTCACACCTATTGACACTTGAGTTGCCAATACACCTACCAACGTGTTTTTGTTCTCACAGACAGTCACCCGGAGCGGGTCTTGAACCCACAACCCCAGGACGTGGACCTGTGTGACAGCAACACTGCCTGCTTGTACTGACTCCTGAAGGCACTGGAATCATTTGCTCTCTGATTGGCTACTTAGTGGACAGTGTGCTGATTGGCTAGTCAGGATTAGTGAGTGAGATATTTCTATGTAGACTTGGGTGTCTCTGTCTCTTTGTTAAAAACCAGACACTTGCAGTAGGTTCTCTTTAATAGTAGAATTCTGGCAGAGATGTGCTCAATTTTATCACAAACAAACAAACACATGTCAGTAGTGTTTTCTCTTACAGGACATGCATACACTCACAGACAGACATCACCTCTAAATACATCATTTCCAACAACAACATCATTATTATTATTTACTTGGGAACAGGTATATTTACTACAAAGGTCAGAAAGGTGCAGCACTTCTGCTCACAGCACAAAACAACCTTTTACAGATATGTGAAACGGCTAAAGAGTGCGCACACTTTATAAACTAATACAGCAGTATGAATGAAATCTTAATGCTGTCTCTCAGAAATCTGGAAATATATATCAATGCCTCTGGCGTATTAAATAGCGCTGTTTACCTATAGTTTGATGGCACTGACAGCTACAAGAGAGATCAGCTCACGGAATTGTGAAACATCTTTGAAAACTGAGGAAACATCTGCTTCTGCTTTGTTTCCTCAAAGAGCTGCGTTCCAATAACAAAATGACTGCGGATGAGAGACAGGCTGATCAGAGAGTGTGATTAAAGAGATTTGCCTAATATGTTCCATCTAAGGACAGAGAAACCCCCATGTTATTGTTGGAATTTCGTTATGGAGTATGTTTCTGTGATGAGGAATTTATTTTCACGAAGGCCTTAGTCATCTGTATTAATCTGTTGGGTTACATAGATTTTGCATCAGCTCTGGCTTCTTCAGAATTATAAACAGCATTGATCTTGGACATTTACCAGTCATATATTAAACTTTATAAACACATTTGAGCATACCATCTTACACAAGTCATATGTGAGTAGCAGAAAAAAATAGTTACCCATTCATCAAATAAATCTAAACTTTATCAGATCCACTCTTTGTTAACAGAAGGAAATACAGCATTTGGGGGAAAAAACACTTAACAAAATGGCTTCGAAGTTCCTTTTTTAGAGAGACTACTGGGGAGTTCTGCTGTGTGCTGGTAGAAATGAGGGCAGTTTTACTCATCAAAGCGGCCCTCCAGGATGCTGTCGAAGGAGAAAGGGATGAACTTGAAGCCCTGTCCTGTGTAGAACTTGTTCTGAAACTCCACCCTATTTGAACAAACAGAAGTTATCCAAAGGTTACAGGAACATGCTTCTTTTTCAAATATTTCCAAAGCATGATTTAAAAAATCTGTAACATGCACTGCATGGTCCTGCTAGTTTTATTTCCTCTGGCAGAGACAAGCTGCATAAACAGAAATTTAAAAATGCATCCAAAGGGCACAATTCATGTCACTAGATCATTGATGATACATTTTAAGCTGCATGATATGAAGGGAAGCGGCACCACTGTAACAGACAGTTTAGCTTAGTCCCAGAGAAGATTTTCTATCTTTTCACCATCTGTTCTTTGAAGGATGTCCACTACTCTGGTTTATTTTTAGCACTTGTACCGTGCTGCACTTGTGTTTCTGTCAGCACTTGTGTTTTGTGTTGCACCATGGTCCTGGAGGAATGTTTCGTCTCACTGTGAACTCTGTATATATTTCAAATGACAATAAAACCTCCAGAATGTTGAGTCTTGTATGAGTTAGGGTTAGGGTTAAAATTTTGTAGGATACTTTCTTTGTTTCAGCCTTGAACTTCTTCAATGGTCAAAACGCACACAGGACCACCACAGAGCAGATCAAATTTGGGCAATGAACCATTCTCAGAATTCAGAGAAACAGTGGAATATGTTACAAGTCTGCAGTTGCGCAGTCTGAGGCTACAGCGCATGCTACGCCTCATGCAGAGCAGGAAAGAACCAATGAAAGTGTCAACGTTTATTCCAAAAACCAGTTTCCATCACTCTTTTGCACATTGCAATATTCCAACTTTCCACCTCGTCTGAGCATAAACATCTTTCTGAGATATTAAGATTTCTGGCGTTTTTCATTCAGGTGTTTTTATTCACATTTTTACAATGTGCAAAAAAATGGAAAACCCACTCCAATCTAGCAGTAAAACTGAGGATTTAAAAAACTCCAGCAGAACTGTTGTGTCTGACCCACTAGTACCAGTGCAATACAAACAAACCTGCCATCACAATGTCAGTGTCACTACAGAGTTAGGAATCATCCACTACCCAAATAAAACTTGCTCTGTGGGGCTCCTGACCATTGAAGAAGAGGGTAAAAGCGGGCTATCAATTAAGCAGAACAAAAGAATGACTAGGGGTGGCACGGTGGCGCAGCAGGTAGTGTCGCAGTCACACAGCTCCAGGGACCTGGAGGTTGTGGGTTCGATTCCCGCTCCGGGTGACTGTCTGTGAGGAGTTGGTGTGTTCTCCCCGTGTCCGTGTGGGTTTCCTCCGGGTGCTCCGGTTTCCTCCCACAGTCCAAAAAAAAAACACACGTTGGTAGGTGGATTGGCGACTCAAAAGTGTCCGTAGGTGTGAGTGTGTGAGTGAATGTGTGTGTGTTGCCCTGTGAAGGACTGGCGTCCCCTCCAGGGTGTATTCCTGCCTTGCGCCCAATGATTCCAGGTAGGCTCTGGACCCACCGCGGTTACAGATAATGAATGAAATTAATGACTACTACAGTCTAAATGCAGAAATACAAAGTGCACCTGTAATGGTAAGTGGATCTAAATAACAAAATGAATGTAGAAAAAAAGCAGGTGGATTAAGTCCATCTCCTTTTTCTACAGTCATTCAGTTTTTCAGCTTCACTTACCATATACTACCATATGTTTGTGTGTGACTTACCAGTGCAGCCGCAAAGCATGCAGGAACGCAGAAAGCCCCTCCATGACCAGCAGAATACACACCGTCAGTGTTGCAAAGGCTGGAAAAATTATAGTGAGGCTGAAAAATCCACCACCACTTCGGGAGGCCAGGCCCAGGTGCATAACCATTCCCCACAGTACCTCAGATAGCTCTGAGAGAGATCGGGAGAAAGAGAGAGAGATACAATTCATCATATTAATTTGACCTCCATTTGTATAGGTGTTACATTTGTAAACTGTTATATATATATATATATATATATATATATATATATATATGTTTTTATGCCCAAATAAATTATGTATGTATTAATAAGTACTCACGTGCATGAGCCAGACTTAGAGCCCAGAGACGCAGGTAGGAGGCAGTGTTGGAGATACAGCCAAGACAATACTCTATAGTGTGGATGGCCTGGTGGACTGCTACATCGCCAAAATTAAACTGCATACAAGCAGACAAATGAGTGTGTTATTGGGCAGAATATTGGGTGGGTAGTGTAAAATTGGGTGATTATTGCGAAATGGGTTTGGTGAGAAGGGAAAATATGAAAAGAAAACATTGAAACCATGAAAAGTAAAGATCGTTATAAAATACATATAATTATCACTATCCAGTGTGCTTTTTGTGTGTGCTTTGTGTGTGTGTGTGTGTGCGTAAATACACACACATACCTATTACCAAAAAAGTTTAAATGTTGTGCAAATTGTAATCATGTGCAAACTCTATATTTATTTGAAAAATTGAAAGATATTTTAAATATTTTAACTGAGAAGATTTATTGATTTTGAAAAAAAACGTTTGACCATTTGATGCCATGTCACCACAGGACCCCAAAATCACAGCCATCCATTGCAAATAATGAAACCCCCAAGTTCTGTTAGTGTTTTACTCACTAGTGAACCCTTTACACAGACACTCTGAGATGTCCCATTTCAGTTCAGTCAAGTCACACACCTGTTACCAATTAAACTAATGGCCGTTCTTTTGTTTTCTTTTTAGCATTGCAAATTTTGACCAGGTTTTATTTTCCCAACATTTATTTGAAAATATATCCACTCAAACACACACACACACAGACAAACTGGAGGATCACTGGATTAGGAACACCTACTTTGTACCTACACTCAATGATCAGGACCCTTACAGGACCCCTAAAGAGCAGGTATGTCTGTGCTTGTTGGTCATTCTCAGTGTGATAGTATGTGTTGTGCTGGTACGAGTGGATCAGACACAGCAGTGCTGCTGGAGTTTTTAAACCCCTCAGTGTCACTGCTGGACTGAGAGTAGCCCATCAATGAAAAACATCAAGACAACAGCAACCTGTTGCCAACGATGAAGGATTAAGACACAACAAACACACACTGTATTGCAAACAGAAAAGAATGTGTCTGATAGAGTGGACGATGAGTGAAAGAAAAGTGGCAGTAATGTGACATTTAAAAACTGACTGAGAAATAAGTGCTAGTTATGCGAACTATAAATGAATCTCAGCACCTCAACTAAACAGTCCTCCTTAAAGGAAACAATACATTTCTGAAAAACTGAAGGGGTAGTTTTTTCCTTGCCCAGCTGCTTGTGACTACATCCTTAGTTCATGGTGGATCAGGTTAAATTATATATATATATATATATATATATATATTATGGGCTAAGCAATTGCAAAAAATGGCTGCCCCATTTAAATCACAGCAGTTAATCAAGAAACAATACAATTATTATGAAATATAACTGTTCAGCAGAAAGACTGTCTACAATGTGGGCAAGGGATGTAGGTACAAAGACTTCAAAAAAGAGAAGAGTACACCAACACCTACTGAAGGCCAACATTTAATGGAGAAATGTGATGAAATGTAACTATGTAAAAGTGAAAAAAAGAATAAAAGCTTAAGAAAGCTTGTGTTTTTTTACAAATTAATTGCACTGTGTCCACTTTCCTGAAGTTTAAGCTCTTTAGAAAACGGAGCAGGTATGCTATTATTTATTTTCCATCAAAATATCCTTTCAAACAAGCTACACTGAGTCATAACTCCTGAAAACAATGGTCTTGTGGATTTGATATCAGACTTCCTGCCTTTAATCTGACCCACGGAATAACCCCTCTGATAAAATAGTGTTCTTCTTCAAGTTAGTAACTTGATTTTCCTATTTATGTTCGATCAAGCCGTGGAGATAGCAGCACACATCAGCGCACTCTGTGTTATGTAACAAGAACAGAGTTTCTTTGTAATCATACAGGACACTCACAACAAGTGGTTTTCTCCATGTTATTCTTGTAACATTTGACTTGGCAAAGACCTGCTTCCTTTTTCCCACCTGATCCTTCAGAGTTCAGAGTGCCTCTGTGCTTCCATACGCCTCATGGAAAAACAATGAGCTAATGGACACATTGTTCTTAAGCAGGGGCTACTGTGGGATTTGCGAAGTGTGAGCAGGGCTGTGCTTACTCTGTGTTACAGCTCTAAACTTGGTAATCGGTCTGCTTATACCTGGTGAAGGAAAACATCTGTCTCTACTATGGATCCTGCACAGAGTAACTATGTAGGAAAAGTCATGAAATTGAAAATATAGTTTTATTGTCAAATCTGCACACGTTCAGCAAAATACACATTTTATTATGTCCCTTTAGTGATGTGTTTGTCAAAGGAAATTAAATCCAGTATGTTTCATTCAGAAACACATATACATCTGAATACATGCAGAGATAAGCTCTCTCTTTCACACACACATCACAACACACACACACACACACACACACACACACACACACAGGCATAAACATCCATCTTACCGGCTCTTCCACAGAGTGCTTGAACAGAAGCAGAAATGAGAGTTAGTCATGTTGTGCTAAATCTAAATATTGCTGTGATTAAAAAAATGGAGTACATTTGCATGAGATAAAAAATATATATTAGACATATTCCGTACAAACTAAATGACATATTAAAATTAATTTACAAACATGTAATCCCTTCCCTTTAACATATTCCTATAAAAGTTTTTTAATGAAGACTATAGGATACACAAGTACACTAAGAGCAGCTGTGGAAATCAGTGTGAATGATGATAATAATTTTCCATGTTACAGTCACTGGAATGTACGAAGTAGGCGCCTAAGCAGAAAACATCCCTCCCTTTACATTTTACAAATGACTATGAAGTGGAAAACGAATCCCTCAGACCCTCTTTTCTTTCTCCTTATCTCTTACCGTTCTGACACATGGACAGACATTCAACATTGGGAAAATGTATTACGGATGTTACTGAGACCTGAGATAATTGAATAACCTTGTAATACAGTACTTTAAGAAAAGGTAGAACATTTTGCCTGCAACATTCTGCAAATGTTCTGTGGATGTTATAGAGGTAACAGTAAAGAGAGGGTTCTTTTATTAAAAATGAAAACATTTTCAATTAGAAGTTCATGATAGAAGTTCAATTAGAAGTTCATGAATGAACTTTGAATTTGGCTTATCGGAGTGTGTGTTGTGTGTTTATATTGTGTGTGTATATATGTGGTGTATGTAAAATGAGGCTGCCTTTGTTATATACAACACAGTTTTATAAATATCTATGGAAATGTAACTACATAAACTATTCCTTTATCAAGTATAAAACTGCTGGCTCATAATATGTAAAGATGTTATTAGCAGCATTAAACATGTCATGAGATGAGATGAGATAAAATGTAATCTTCTCAGCTCCAGACAAGATTTCAAGTTTTATCATGTAATGGAATGGTTTGAATATCACTTCAGTAGAAGTGTAGTCTTTAGTTTTTTTAATCTGTTATGACAATGACAGACTTTCCAAGCCCTTACACTTTCCTGAACTGCCTGATGTTTGTGTTTCTATCAGTACGGCAAGTATAAGAGGGCTCTTAACTGCAGATATGTTTAAGAAAAAAGCAATTATGTTTTTTAAAAGACTGAAATTACATTCAGAAAAACTATTTTACATGAAAAACTGATCATGAGAGGAACTTAATTTATTACATTTTAATTGTTGTTTTTTGCCTTACTAAATGTGTCTATTGTATTAAGCAGAAGTAATGTATACTTGATGTTTTGTTGGGAAACAGTAATTTATATAAAAATACTTACAGTGCAATATGTTACAGGGGTCCAGTAAAAGACTTTTATAAAATAATGAGCAAAACAGACCAATTTTTAAAACAATTTTGAGTAATCATTCACTGCCTAGACACTCTCCTGCTGTTTTAAAAAACACAAATTAATTGTTACCACAAAACATCTGTTAAATGATTTTAAAGCACATACTACTCTAAAATAATACAATTGTAGGAGTATAAAAAAAGGTTAAACATTTAAAGAATGTTAGGGCATAAGATTCTGACGGTTTTATCAACAACATTAAGGAATGTAACATTGAAATTAACATTTTGTAACATTTGTAACATTTTTTAAAAACTGTTCCTTCTGAGGACGCTCCATGACTCAGTGCTGATGAAGTCAGCTGGGCTTCGAGAGCTGGGTGACAGGTAGCTAGATGAGACTCAAATTCACATTTCCCTGTTTCACAGCAACCTCTCTGGCACCGATTTTGTACATTGCCTCGTCTAAACAGCCTGGCTCTCACTTTTCATTTGGTTGAAAGTTGAAATGCTTTTTTTTTCCACAAATTTGTTTGTAATTTGTTACAATGTATTTATCATGCTCTGTGAAGGACTGGCGCCCCCTCCTGGGTGCATTACCGCCTTGATCCCAGTGATTCCGGGTAGGCTCCGGATCCACTGTGACCCTGAATTGAATAAGTGCTTACTGGCAATGAACGAATGAATGAATTAATTTATCATTCATTGCATTCCCACTAAATTATAAAAAAAGAAACACCTTACAAAAAATGAAAACCTTGTACATCGCGGTGGTGACGGTTGCTTGCCATTCCCTCCGGTTGGCTGGCCAATAGCACGGTATTATCGTTCTGCGGTTATTGTGTCAGCCCTACTTCCCTTTGAGTAAAACATTCTGGGAAAACCAAATAAAATCTTTTCACTGTAGGCTAAACATTTTAAAAATGTTAGGGCAAAATGTTCTGATGGTGATTTCAAAGACATTTTAGGAATGTTCACACAGAACGTTTACAATGGTTTTAAAGCATGTTGTCCTGCACAGAAATAACATTCTGGCAACATTCAAAAATCTTCCAGCTGAAAATGTTTTAATAATGCAGGGACTTAATGTTCTCGCTAAAAATGTTTAGAATGATTTTAGAGAACATTTTCTTCCCTTTAAGAATAACATTCTGGGAACAAGAACATCAACAAAAAACAGTTAAATATTATTAGGGCATAATATTTTAACAATGGTATAATTAAAGCTATTTAAAAACTTTCAGAGTATGTTATCCTACTCTTAAGAAGAACATTCTAGGAACAAAACAGATGAACAAAAAAAAAAAATATTTACTCTATTGTTATTATTATTATTATTATTATTATTATTATTATTATCAATAATCTAATATTAGTGTTTTGTATTGACAGAAAGACTAAGAATAAAACAAAAATTAAAAATGTAATATATTAAAAATTATGTCTAAAAGCTGTTAGACTGCTCTTTAGACTGTTTAGATCAGGGGAGCACAACTCCAGTCCTGGAGGGGCATATCCTGCAAAGTTTGGTGATTCCTCTGCTCAAACACACCCCCTAAACCTGGCAATTGACAGATGAGTTGAATCAGGTGTGTGTGTGAGCCGTGGAATCACCAAACATTGGACTGGAGATGTGCACACCTGGTTTGGACCATTAGCATGTCTAAATCACTTACCTCATCTCCATCCTCAGAATGCTGGGATAGCTGGTCATGCTCTATGATCTCCGCCTCATCCTCAGTGGGACCGTTTCCAACCCGGACGCCTCCAAACTTCTGTGTGCCCTGTTGGGTGAGTCCGGTGGGTGAGCTGGTGCCTGCCTGCTCTAAAGTTTCTAGATTCTCAGCAGGGCTTGCCTCCCTCATCTGGGACTAAATACAAAACCCAACAAAGTCTGAATGGCTGACAGCACGCCACAGGCTTTTTTTGGTGTGTGTTTGAGTATGTGTGCCTGTTTGTTCACATTATGGCTTCCTGGGACACCTACCAAATACACACATCAAATAAAGTTGTGTGCTTTCTATTTTAAGTATGCCCTTTACAAGATAAATTACCAAGTAAAATCTTTTTTTATTTAGGTTTTTCCTCCAACTTTTTGAGAGCTTTATAATTTGCCTGATTAGTTATTTGAGTCGTTGTGATAAACCAATAAAACAGACCAAGTTGGTGATTTCAGTGTAGTCCTTCTATTGTAAAACTTTAAAGATTTTTGTACAGTCATGTTGTATTAGTTAAGAGCATAGCTACCCAGTGTTCTCTTCTCCAAGATAACAACAAACCCATAACATGCCTAAATACAATATTTATAATCATATTTCTAAATATATATATATTACACACAAGTATTATATAACTTTTGCTTCTTTGGGACTGCATGCTGTAAGGGAGAATCCCCTTTCACACATTAGCTCTACCACTTAGCCCTACCCCTAGTTTTACAAAGTTGTGGTGTGTCGCAATTCTTTTATTATCCACAACAAGAGTGCTTACGAGCCCCACTCATTAGTTCGCATCAGACGACACTTTCGTGAAGGTAATTACCCTTCCACTGTAACAATTAAGTGATGTTTTAAAAATGCTGAAAATAAGGGAAAATCCCTGATTACCCAAGCGTAGTGATACAAAAGCATATAAATATCAGGCAGTTCAGGATAGTCAGAATCATGTGACTGAAAACAACCTATTATGACCTCCATTGCTATTGTAAATGCTAATTCAGCCACGATACCCAGTTACAGTCGCTGCCATGACATAACAAATTTCACATTTAAGTTGATATTAAAAATGAACCTTTTTCCACCACAATGCTAAAGATAACATGATTAAGCTGTGACCCAAAACACTGCAATGAAGCAATGCTCAAAACTTAGGGCCAAAATGTCAGCCACAAAATGTCGGTGCAAGTGGCCAGAGAAAGCCAAATATATCAGTATTTTCTCTTATAGCAAACTATGAAACCGAAATATGCCAAATAAGCAGGTGAATTCAACTTCATATCACAGATATTATCACAGAAGTAGGTGATAATATATAATTGTGGAACCCCTCTGAAGGCCTGATGCCCTAAATGAAAGGTCCAGAAACTCTGACATTGATGCAGAACACCACTTAGACACTGCTTTTTGTGTTCTGATGACATATTAGGCTCTTGAAAAAGGCTACATTTTGTAGAAGACTTACTAAAGGGTGGTTCCCGGACATGGATTAAGCCTAGTTCTGGACTATATTCTCCTTTCAAAGGAAAATCACAATTCAAACGCTATGAAGTACCATAGCGTAACTTGTAACTCATTTCCAAGATAACACTTGAAAACAGTGGGTCGTGCTAAAATTAAGAAATGGGATTCACCCTATGTGTATTGTATCATTTTGGCTTATGAGAAATAAAAACATGGTAATTTATATAATGCTCTACATTTACAGTTAAACTGCCATTCAGCTTATCCTATCAAATTAAAAGAAATGTGCTGTTACTTATCTATGGAATGTCATTTCCCAAGGAGCTAAAACTTGCTAGACAAGATCATCTGCAATCTTGATTTACACCCAATAAATTGATAGGTGCCCCATTGGGGATAACTAGTCTTATTGCTAAAATTAAGAGAGAAAAAAGATGAGGTAGGCTTTCATGTATATCATGTACTGTATGCAGTATTCACTTAATACTTTAAGAGTGTCCAAAACAGTCATGTTTCAGTTTCCCACAGCTCTGCTGAGTTCAGCATTTCCCCCTCATTGATACAACTTATTCAGCTCCTGAAGGGTTCAATAATCAAAATATTAGAAAGGAAAGCTGTGACAACACAGGACTAGATTTGGACACCTACATTGGGACAACTATAACATGGCGTTCTAGTTTGAATTAGCCAATAGCACAATGAATCAAAATTTATCTACTGACCTCACAATAGTCCAGTGCTCCTTAACCTCAACCTGGTGTTTAAGTCTAATGAAATATACACATGTTCTTATTTCATGAACTGTATCAGAAAAATTCCTAAAGAGAAACATAAACGATCAAAAATGTAATCTTCAGTCAACCCTCTAGTCAGTCTATATCAGTGGCACTCAAAGGAGTCATATGGGCACTCCTGATGACACAATATTACTCTTAATCCAGCTGCTAAAACATATCTACTGGGTATTAAGTTATCTCCATAGCTTAGATTAGGTGTATGTAAAAACGTCAGTTTGAAATCTAAAAGAAAGCCAGTCCTCTAGCTTATGACTTAGAGATCCAGTATAAACATGAGCAGAAAAAAGATAAAATCTTAAAGAGCACAAGGAAGTAGTGGAGTGTGTTAACATACTAGGTGCTTCTTCCAAAGGTACTGATGACGGAGAACCATTGTCTTCACCACTAGCATGCAGGGCACACAGGCTAGAGCAATCACCACCAACAGAGACTGAATCCCAATCTATAGAAAGAGAGAGGAAAAGCATTAAAATTCTCTTGCATTAGTGTGACATGAGAGCAACATTTTCAACATATTCCACCATCTGAATAATATGGAGAAGAGGTCACATACGTAAACCAAAATATTGCAAAGAAATTGTCTGTCTTGAGAAACTGACAAAACTAACATATCACTAGCACATGTGAATGCCTTAAAAGCAATAGTTATTGTCGAAAGCATGAATGAACAGAATGGTACTTGGCTTCAAACGCTCAGAAGATGAACCACTATAGATTTAATTCAAATACAGTAAGTGTTTGTGTGTGTAAGAAAGTATGTGGACATTTTGTACATGTGCTGAATGGCAGTATAGATATTGTAATATATTTTTACCTGTCCACTATAGAGAGGTTTATTGCTCGGGTCACTATAGTTAAAGAGACACATGTTGATGAAGGCAATGAGGAGGCTGGGAGCATCTTTAGAAATGGCTGCATCATATGCTGTCCACTTGTAAAAGATAAGCAGGATAAGGTAACCAAACAAGCAGCTCATAAACACAATCTCGGGAATAAATCCCAGGAAGATGTTCAGGGGCTTTTTAAAGTACCTGGAGACACAACAAACACAATCAAAAGAACACAGTGAGAGATGAATAACTGTAATAGGTATATAATACGCACAAAATTTGTAAACAACCATCTGTGTGCTTATGGCTGGACAATACGCCCAAAATTTATATCACAATATATTTCTTAATTTTGGTTGATACAATATAATTCCGATATCGATATGAACAAACAAAAACAAACAAAAAACTCGATATCACCATCAAACTGATGACAGTGCCCTGTAAAGACCGTCAGTCAGTGACAGATGTTGTAAGTACTATATAATGAAATACTGAAAATGCATTTAAAAATCATATTGTTGTTACTGCAGCACTATGTATTGCGATTATATATTGATATCAAATGATTGTCCAGCCCTATGTGTCCTGCATTTAATTGTTTCTCTTTGCTACAGTAACAACCTCTGCTTTTCAGATCATCCCATTTTATTTGCTATCATTCACTGGACATTGGACCTATATGTTTACAATGTCTGCATAGGCAATGGGTATACTTTAAAATAGCTGTATTTGCAAAAAAGGAGTGCTTGGATTACGGAATCATGAGCAGAGAAAGACATTATGCAGCCTCTGGTGGTAAAATCTCAGAAAGTGCACCTTTAAGTAAAAAGAATGGCAATACTGCAAGCGTTTATTTACAAAGAAAATTATTAAACAACAGAGATTACATGACTGCAGTAATACACATACTCACAGATGATTGAAGAGTGAGAGAGTGACTCCAAACAGCATGTGAATGACACCCAGAATGACTGACATCTTCATTTTGAATGAGTTTAGGAAAGTCAGTTTGTTGGTTGCAATGTTCCAAATCTAAGGAGAACCAAACAGAAATAATTTAAGTAGAACATTAAATCAGCTTTTCTAGTAGCTTTTCTTTGTGTGAAAGCTTGTTATGACTTACTGGGTCAATGCCCAGAGGATATGGTCCACCAAAAACTCCTGGTACAGCAGGGTCCAGCTGCAGAACTGCATTTCCATCAAGAGTCTCAAATCTACACACACACAAATGAACAGATGATTAAATGTGATTTCAGAGGGAAATTACTTCAACTTTTATTAAAGCCATAGCAGAAATCCTCCATTTGTTAGGACTAATTAGCATTTACAGCATATTGTGAAGTGTCTTAATTACAGCCAAGCTATAGTCATCTGTCAATGCCTGTCAGTCTTATCAATTAAAAATCACTTACGACCAGTTGGCTCCTTTGGGGCCAAACATAGGCTTCACGCTCCACCCAGAGCCAAACATGTTGAGTGATTTAGAGAAGCAGTCATTGTAGATAACTCCAGTGTAGATGGAAAATAATCCCATTAGTAGGATTATATATCGGCCCGCAAATATCATGTTAAACATCTATACACATGCGGGAAGACCAAAGACCAAAGAGAGAAAGAGTGAAGGCAAGAGAAAGAGAAGGGGGATGGATGAAAACACAGAGGGAAAAAAAGATAGTATTTCAGCTGAACCTGACCACCATTTCTGGTTCATTCCTACTTAGCAAAGAGCTTTCGGAAGCAAGTTAATGTGGGGAAGGTACAGCAGAGCAATAATGCATCACTTAAGAGAGAGGAGACAAATCAGCAACAGTACTCAGTAATCTCAGACCTCATTGTCGCTCTTTTGTGCGAGAAGACGGCTCTCTCTTATGACAAGGTAGAGGGCAGCGCATGTCATTAGCGTGCCGTGACCCATGTCCCCAAACATCACAGCAAACAGGAAAGGAAAGGTGATGATTGTGTAGGGAGCTAGAGGGAGATCGCACAAAATACACAACAAAAGAGATATTTAATGGAAAGACAAAATTTAAGGTGCATGACCTCTTATTTTTTTGATACAGGAATAAAATCAACAATAATCTGGAATAATCAAGGTATGATTTTTAAGGTGAATATAAACCAAGTAAAACTTCAGAAGCTATCTGTAGCCAGACGAGACATCGTATTATCGTCTTCACACGTTTGTTAAATAAATAATCAGCAGGGTACATGGTTTATTTCACGTAATTATTATTATTATTTAGTAAGAATTATTTTTTGGGACCTGGGTTAATCTCCCTGTAGGTTCCAATTCCATAAGCATCCACAATGTTCTGAAAGCCAGAGGTGAATTTGTTTGTTTTGTTGTAGGTGGGTGGAGTCTGTTTGGTCTGCATTCTGTTCAGAATTGAAGGAACCGTAGATCCACTCCTCTCCTGCAAAGGTAAACAAACGAAAAACAATTAGTGCCAGAGAAAAACTTTGACAATACAAATCCAATTCCAAAACACTTGAGAAGCTTTGAAAATTGTACCCATTTTTATTTATAACAGAACATAGAACACACATTAGATGCTGAAAGTGAGACATTTTACCATTTCATGAAGAAAAAAAATAAAACTAATTTATGTGGAACTAATATATAGAAAAAAAGAAAAACGAGTTCACTGTGCAATCCACAAAAGCTGTATGGAGCAATGAAGTTGTCAGCACCATTTAAGAATGCTACCGTTTTCCCTGGACAAAGGCTAATTTAAAATGGACTAAAGCAAAACTGAAAACTGTTCTGTGGTCAGAGAAATCAACATTTGAAATGTTTGGAAACGACAGACACATTGTTTAGCTTGTTGTCAGTGCACAGTCCAAAAGCCTGCATCTCTGAGGGCTTATGGCGAGGGCAGCTTACACATCTGAAAAGGCACTTTCAAAGCTGAACTGTATATAGACAGTGTCTATTGTATAAGACAGTGTCTCTTTCAGGGAAGGCTTTGCATGTTTCAGCAAGACAATGCTAAACCACAGATGTCAGATGTACTGTGTGGACCAAAGTGTTAAGATGTGAATCTGAAAAATAAAAATAAAAATACTAATGACAGTGACGTGCTGAAATCAGCCACAAGTAAACGTGACTGAATGGATTCAGCCGTATAACTTCAGATAAAAGCAACTTATTGCCTCACCGTTCCCCTTCGCAAGGCAAACTGGATAGAGTCCAGGTCAGAGACGGGGCACCACACCTCTGCAATCAAACATTTCTGCGTCACGTCAATGTTGCAGAGGTTTAGCGTATGGTAGATGGCTTTCATCTTCCTTACTTTAATGAACCACACACGCATGGTTTTAGCGGCAGCCTGAAGCACTCTCTGCCTGTGGTCTTCGGTTTGGTTCAAAACCTACATTACAGAGCACAAGGAGATTAATCTAAATAACAGTAATTAAACATAAAACAAGATTTTGAAAACTCAAACATTCAGACAGTCATTTCCCATCGGAAACTATAGCATATTTGAACAATTGCTGTATTAAAACTGAACACCAAATCACTGAGAAAACCTCAGTGATCCACATTCTTGATCGATGTGGTGCTAAGTCTCTAAAGACTGAACCAGAATTGTTTGTTTTATAACAGTTTAAAAACACAAGAACATTTTTAAAGTGTCAAATCAGATGTGGAAATTAAACTGTCTGTTAGGCTCTGTACCTTCCCTAGTGCACACACACACACACACACACACACACCCACACACACACACACACACACGGCAAGTCCTGAAATGGATTCAGCACAGCATATGTCCAATTAAAAGAGCACAGACCAGATCAGCTATGCTACAGTGACTACATGGTGTATTGAACAATGAATTCCAGGGCTGCAGGCTGTAAAAATGTTATATTAAAACAAACTACTGTTAAAAAAAAAAAATACACATTTTGTTGTCTTTGTGATCTACTGATTATTTACCTTCCCTAAAAAACATCTATTGTTTTTTCTGAGAATGAGTAGCAAAACCATAACCATATGTGGCAGTATACATGATTTACATGTAAGTAACACTGACTTCTTCCTTATTGGTTCATTCACTGATTTTGTGTAATTCAGGGTAATGGTGGGTCCAGAGGGTCCTACCAATTCTCTTAGCAAAACAAAAATGTTTAAGTGTCAAGCATTATTCAGGCGCACCATTTGCAGGTCATCAATGCGAGTGTTGACACCCGCTGCCATCTCTTTCCTCTCTTGTGGGGTCTCAGGACAAGGGTACAGAGATGCACGGAAGCTGGAATTCAAATTCAATAAAGACAATAAAGAGAAGCTTCAAAGATAAGAACATATATTATGTTTTTATTTTCTATCTGGTATAAGGTCACTTACCCTTCACAGATCTTCTTCACTCTGTTCTTTAGCTGATCCCCTTGGAAGAAGATGATGAACACTGACTTGTTCACTTGGTCTCCCTGAAGGAACCAAACCATTTTGCTTACATCAGATTACAAAAATGCCACGGGTGCTCTTTTAAATAATTACTAATTTTATAATCCCCCATTTTCCTCTCCCCTCCAAAGTTACTATTGTTTGTTGCTTGCAATGTTTTTAATGCGAAGGTTTGCAATTTCATTTGCATTTCATAGAATTCTGAAGCAGCAGCTGCAATTTTTGGAGTGTCCAATTTTTGGAGGCTGCCACTACAAAATATATGTGGTGGAAACACTGACATGTTTTGTAAGTTGGGGTGATTTTATATATATATATATATATATATATATATTTCTTTTTAATTACAATTAATTATAATTTACAATTTACATGTAGTTTTCATAATTTTAATTACAATCTTTATTGGACCCTGAAGTGTAGATTTTCCTTTTAAAAATATGTTTATTCATGAAAATTACAGTGGGGAAAAATGTGCTTCATCAGAATTTAATTATTACTTTAATAATTCTGGAAATTATTTTGAACTCATGTTTGTAGCTGAACATCTCCAGGACATGGAACAGGTCCCTTGTAAATAAACATATTCAGATTTGGACTTCAGTTTCCTTTGTTTTCTTGAGATTTTCTCTTAATGATGTGTAATCCTTAACGAGGGGTAATTCTAATAGGAACCAAAAAAAATAATCCTCCCAATGTAATTGACATATGAATGCACACATGAACGAATGAGCAGCACTCACTGTTGTAGGGTCTTCCAAAGGGTCCTCAATCTCAGCCTGCCGTAAAAACACATTGCCACGGCAAACCCTCCACAGCATCCGCTCAAACGTGGGGATCCGCTCACGGTTTATCACTCCAGCAACAAACCTGCAGAAATCAGTTATATATATATATATATATTAGATATAGATTCTTCACCATTACAGTCAAACTGTTACCTACAGACAGGTGGATGAAATGAAATCAGTGATGTAGCAGGGGCATGCACAAAAGCAGACTCACCCAAGTCGGAGGGGGGCCCCTCTCCCAGCCTCACTGGGGTCTAGCAGAGAGGAAGACTCCTCAAGCAGATTCGGGTCCTCCATCTAATAATAATAATAAATAAATAATAAAAAAAGAGAGAGCTAACACCTATGTGTCTAACTCAGTGCTACAGTATAAATCTACTGTTTGGTTTTGACACACGTGTGCATGTCTATGGACATCAGATTATGATTCTTTGGCTTTTTGAAAACATTATGGGAATAACTTAATAATTGCCATTCACAGTTAAATACATAATACAAGCAAACATAAAATGACTGAACCTCTGTGCACTAAGCTTTACATATTAAAAGATCTGTATGACCACAACCCTAAAATGGACCAAGCGTAAAAGATGGTAATGATGATGATGATGATGATGATGATGAATATGCTCTGCATGAAATATGCTCTTGACATTCCTCTACAGCTGACCTCGTTAAAGAACTGCTGTGTCCTTCTCAGGATGTGCTTGAGTTCAGTCAGTTCCAGAAAATTCTTCTTCAGGGCTTCTTGGTTGGTATTGATCTCTTTTAATTCATTCTCCAGCTTCTCAAACGTTGCCTGTCAATCCAAACCCACTTAGATGAAAACACATATATGACAGCAAACATATGTAAAGTTGTGGCCAGTGTTGTAAAGAAAGATTTCTTATGACACGTCCACAATACCACAGCTGGGATTAAAGTGAACTTACCTCAAGGTCAATCATATCTCGTGGAAATGGAACTTCTGGATTCTCACCAGTATCTACTGTGGGGATGTTGGCTTTTTTAATTTCCTTCTCCACAAACCCTGTGGAATATTACAGCTCCTGGGTTTGTGACTCCAAAAAAGAAGCACTCACATATTTGTCCCATATATCTGTATTTCACAAACATGCTCTTATCTCTAATGTATGTAACCGAGTTAAGGTTTTAGAAGGGTTTACATTAAAATATTCCACTAGCAGCCTGTCATAGAACAGGCATGAACTACGCAAAGACATAGACCACTAACTGACCATTAATGCTGAAAAATGTAGATAAACTGCCCTTCCTTATAAAGACGAGCATCATTTGGGACATATACTAGATTGTGCCCATTTTTTCTTCTGGGTATTTGACTTACGTAGCTTTCTATCCATCTCCTCACAGCGCCTCACTTCATTCACAAACTTCCTCTGGAACACGTTCACATCAGGGTTGAGCTGCACGACACACATGGGAGAACATACACAATTAGGTAACTGCAATAAACATTCTGCTATAATGTTTTAACATTAAGATGTCTCTGTATGGATTTACAGAGAATACAGCAGTTAAACCCAATCCAGGTATTACTATTCCCCTCCGTCTAATTTTTCTACTTACATCTCGGAACTGCACCATTCCCAGTTCCCCCAGTTCACTGACACAGCAGTATGCAGCTTCAGACTGCAGGAAGAGCTGTGCTAGTGTCATCTCTTCGCTCCGGAATAGCTCCCCCATGATGTACCACTTAGCGCTCTTAACAAGCACAGAAACACAGACTCCAAGACTCGCCCACAAAAGAAAGAGGTCTGTGAAGAGGAAAAAAATTAAATATTAAAAAAATGTTTATCTAATATTCATAACAAAATTCATAACAAATAGTCAAACAAATGATGTGACAGCACTGTAAAAAAATAATTAGAACAGACATTTTAAATATATTTCTTCCCCATACAAGACCCACTAGAGTGCCTGGGGTTTCCATGGTTTCACGTGGTCTTTGCCACACACCGACCCTACCATCTTCCAAAAAAACCTGTTACTTTGAGTCATCTGACATTGCCACATGTTGCCAGTCCTTTAGTGTCCAGTTAACAACCTCATAATCCCAGGTGAGATGCTGTGTTGTGGTCTTAACAGAGGAACTCTTGTGGGTCTTCTGCTCCCCTATCCCATTGAAGCTAAAGAAAACTGCATTAATCTGTAGGATATGTGTAGGGCCTCAATTAAGAAATATATTGTGATATCAGGAGCAGCAGGTAGTGTCTCTGTCACAGCTCCAGTGTGGTGTGTTCTCCCTGTGTCTGCGTGGGTTTCCTCCGGGTGACTGTCTGTGGGGAGTGTGGTGTGTTCTCCCTGTGTCTGCGTGGGTTTCCTCCGGGTGACTGTCTTTGAGGAGTGTGTTGTGTTCTCCCTGTGTCTGCGTGGGTTTCCTCCGAGTGACTGTCTGTGAGGAGTGTGGTGTGTTCTCTCTGTGTCTGCATGGGTTTCCTCCGGGTGACTGTCTGTGAGGAGTGTGGTGTGTTCTCCCTGTGTCTGCGTGGGTTTCCTCCGAGTGACTGTCTGTGAGGAGTGTGGTGTGTTCTCTCTGTGTCTGCATGGGTTTCCTCCGGGTGACTGTCTGTGAGGAGTGTGTTGTGTTCTCCCTGTGTCTGCATGGGTTTCCTCCGGGTGCTCCGGTTTCCTCCCACGCTCCAAAAACACACGTTTGTAGGTGGATTGGAGAGTCAAAAATGTCCGTAGGTGTGAGTGTGTGTGTCACCTTTTGAAGGACTGTCACCCCCTCCAGGGTGTATTCCTGCCTTGCACCCAATGATTCCAGGAAAGCTCTGGACCACCGCGACCATTGAACTGGATAAGCGGTTACAGATAATGAATGAATGAATGAATGAATTGTGATATCAATTTTGGCCGTATCGTATATGCCCTAGGTTTGGCAGACATTTTGGAGTGGCATCTGGGTTGGTGGCTCAGAGTGAAGGGGCATCCTGAACCTGAACCTCATGTTAGACATGGCACCTGATTTTTTTATTTTCATCTTTTTAATTCATTCATTATCTGTAACCGCTTATCCAATTCAGGGTCGCGGTGGGTCTACCTGGAATCATTGGGCGCAAGGCGGGAATACACCCTGGAGGGGGCGCCAGTCCTTCACAGGGCAATACAGACACACACTCACACACACACACACACACACACACACACACACACACACACACACACTCTTTTGAGTCCCCAATCCACCTGCAACATGTGTTTTTGGACTGTGGGAGGAAACCGGAGCACCCAGAGGAAACCCACGCAGACACGGGGAGAACACACAAACTCCTCAGAGACAGTCACCCGGAGCGGGAATCGAACCCACAACCTCCAGACCCCTGGAGCTGTGTGACTGCGACACTACCTGCTGCACCACCGTGCCACCCATTTTCATCTTTCCACTTTTTAAATAAATGATGCAGTACAATTTCCTCTTGTAAAGTGAATATACTGCACTGTTATGTTTTTGCAGACATAATTCCATATTCTGTCCCCCAGGCGCAGCTCAGCGCCCATTGACAGCGGATTGTATAATAGAACAAAGACAACTACGAGGAATGAAACAGACAGCAGCTTCAGAGTCACAGAATTTCTAATCAAAGCTGGCCGTTTAGTGTTTACAGGCTCTAGGCCCACAACATCCGCAGCATCCCTCCTCCCTGCTCCACCGTCCTTCAACTTCAAGGACGTCATAGGCTTCCGCTCGGCTCTGAGTATGATGGAGGAGAGTGTAAACTCAAGCTGTCTCTGTGATTAATTTATATTTAGAATGTCTCTATCATTATTGTGGTGCTTTATCGCACGAATATATATATATATATATATATTTTGCATCCCTCACATTTCATTTTATACGACGAGGAAATACACAGTGATGCAAAGAAGAGAGAATTTATATATATATATAAACGACCTATTTGTTTCCGCCCGGTTGCTCGGTTAGGCTTAGGCTCGGGTTCCATAGTGGAAAAGCTTTAATAAGACGAGCCATTTAAATGCTGTGTATGAATGATAAAGGTTACCAAATGACAAACATCATCCAAAGGAAATATCATTTGAAAAATGACAAAAGACTCACTATTTATTAAGTGAACGTATTTTTATATCATATATCTTTTGCTTACCCTGGAAGCCTTTCTCTCTCCGTCTCTGACCGACCGCTGCAGTGATGCTCAATGAACAGATGACGTGACGTCATTACGTCGGCGCGCATTAACCACGTGATGAGATCATTTCTAGCTGAGCCTCTAGAGGAGAGGCAGCTTTGATAAGCGACGTGTGACGGACGTATGTAAAGCACATTAACAGCTGTTAAATTTCTCCCTGGATGTTGTTGGCATGTACGTTCATTTCTGCAGGGCTTAGGAAGAAAACACAAACAGACCACAAGCCAATTTATTAACATAATTTTATAGTCATTAGCCAGAAAGAATGAGTTCTACCTTTTTGTAAACCACCAATAAATATTCTAATAGTTCCTAAAAACATCAGCATTTGTTAAGAAAATTAGATATTTTTGTAGGTGATGGAGAATTCATCTGCTGCAATGTTATATTACTTTTTTACTTTTAAATAAGAACATTTAATTTGCAGAATGTAATACACAGTGCATAAAAGGAGTTAAAAATGTGTGTGTGTGTGTGTGTGTGTGTGTGTGTGGTGGGCATGTTTAAAAACATTTGGGAGAATTATAAAAAAATTTGAGAAAATCATAAAAAGAGTGAGAGGTTAGAGGAAGACAGAAGAGGGTAGAGAGAAGGTGTGTGTGTGTGTGTGTGTGTGTGAGACCTGTGAAAACTTCAAAACGTTGAAATCTGCCATTATGTAAGCAGTATGTAGTATTTACAGTACTAAATCATAAAATGATCAAAGTGTGTCTTCAGAGATTAAGGAAATGTACTAAGTTGAAGCACAGGCATTTCTGACAGTAGCGCTAGAGCCAATATGTTCTTCTTTGAGGAGTGCCCATTCCGGAGCAAAACTTAATCTTAGACTTGTGATCCCACCCTCTACCCAGTCCCAAGTCCCATTTCCACATACTGGGTTGCCAAGTATGATACACAATAGTTGAAACAAACACAGTGTGTTGCAGCCATTGAAGTGAGGAAATGAACATAGATAATATTAGATTCTACTAGATTAAAAAAACAACAACTCCATGACCAGAAATACAGTCAGATGAGAGCAACTTTTGGTGATGCATTTGACAGATGGAGCCAGCATAAAGCCCAGCAAAACTACAACACAGGTGCTGAGTTAAAAAATAGTAAAAGTAAAAGTATAGATGTGTACATATCAATTAAAGGTGTACCCTGTGAAAACTGTTAAACTATGACTTTAAATGAAGAAATAAGGCATAAGTGCAGGATAAAGATTTGGAATCACTGAAATAGGACAATGTGAAATGCAGTCCACACACGTCATTGCTTTTCCACTCTAACCTGCAGAATACGTGGAAAAATGAAATGCAAAACTGCTATTACATGGTATTCATGTCGCTTGACCACTTTTCTGAAAAACATTTTGCATTTTAAAGGTTAAATGCTGAATTAGTGTCTGAAATGTATACAATCCACCTCCAAACGCAATCAGTGCAGAACTGTATTGCTTTACATTGTGAGGAACAAAATTAAACATATAATTTAAATGCAATACAGGTGAGAGTACTTTTAAACACAGACGTGTGGACACTGTGGCAAAATGAAAAGCAAATATTCATTACATTGATATAATTTCCCTCAGAAAAACTATTTCCATTTAAAGAATAAAATGATGATTTTATTGAACACAAACCACCTAAAAATGCAATCAGCTCAACTGTATTGTATTCCACTGTGTGGTGCTGTGAACGGGCCCAAACAAAGTGCAATGCAGGGATTGCATTTCAGCTGAGAGCAGTGCTGTGTTCGTGCCATAATGAAATGTAATCCCTATCCAATCACAGTCCTCTACCGAATTTGGGGTGTGGTTTGATAATTATTGTTTGGTTTTGTTATTATATTATTCCATGTCTGTTTTCTTGAGGCATAATAATATTAGCTGTTACAGATATAATGTGTTTGTTGTGAATGTTATAACCTTGGATTGTGTGAGTCAGTGTGTCTTTTATAAGTTAAACACGATAGGAAGTGTGGTTGAGCTGGATAACTCTTGTTTGAATAACTCTTGTTTGGCTCTGAGACACTAGTGCAACCTCTGCTGGCAAAATCTTGGATTGTGCATCTTTTAAAATATAATTGTATCTGAATGTCAACTCTGTACATTGGGCAAAGGTCACACACTTACATTTGGGAGTTTGAGTGTGAAGCTAGATTCAGTGTATTCTACCGAACATAGACATTGCAGCTAGTGGATCAGATGAAAGTGCAAGAGCAATAAGGGCAGAAGAGAAAAAAAATGTGACACAGACCCTGTAATGAACTGAGTGTATATTTAGTCATCAATGAACAAGAGGTGACAATTCTCTCTCTCTCTCTCTCTCTCTCTCTCTCTCTCTCTCTCTCTCTCTCTCTCTCTCTCTCTCTCTCTCTCTCTCTCTCTCTCATGCACAGAAGAGAAAAAAAACAAGCCAGATTTTGCTTTCAGGAATATTAGTGATGTTATTCTCACTATTAAAGTAAATTGAGTGTTAAATACTAACATTGTTATTGACCAGGAATGTGCATTAAAAGTGTTGGAACCAATAACCACAGCCTGTCTAAGCTTCAGACAGCTTCAGCTTCCTATGAAAACCAATGTACTACAGTTGTACCATTAATAAGCTTCAGTAAAAGCAACATATATAACCATGAGGACGTGAAAAATAATTTGAATATTTAAATGATTCTTTACATAGACAGCTTAAGCAGTTAAATGACAAAATGCTGAAACAATTGTTATCATATTAGGTTTTAATAGAAGGCATAAACAATTAAAATATTAGAATAACATTTTATAGCTTTTCTAATGCAATAATATGATGTTTAAAATAATATAAACTATAATTTTATATTTGTCTGATTGAAGTTCTGTTTTTTCCTGTTTTGTTTATGCATTTTTATGCATCAGTTATTAGCATTCATAATAGCTTATATAATACATGACAAATTCATGTTTACAGCACCCTACCCTCCCTCCTCCTGCTCATTGTCATCTCACAGACACCACCACGCATATTGACCAATCACGCAAGGCTTTAACAGAAAAAAAAACAACAACAATTGGTTCACAATCATTCACTTCAAAGAGCCGGCTCTTATCCCCATCTCTACTCCCAGGGGAGAAGCCAGGGGGTGGCCAAGGCCATGGTAAATTAATCTAATCGCCACCACCGCTTTGCCAGCAACTTTTTTGCTGAACCATTTCTGTAGGGACGCAATTTAACTGCGCACCTTGAACAAGTACACAAGTAAACAGATGGGAGCAGTAATGCATTCAACTTGAATATCAACCACAACACAATCATGCTGTCATGAAGATGTCAGAGGTAAGTGTACAGGCAGAATAAAGTTTAGTCACCATGTTTGACATGTTTCTTGTCATAATGTATGTATATCTTGGCTGGCGTTCTGAAGATGAAACAGAGCAAAGTTTAGCGAATTTAGGCTGTTAGCAACAGGAAAGTCGCACAATGTGTGAGTCTCCCTGCGAAGGACTGGCGCCCCCTCCAGGGTGTGTTCCTGCCTTGTGGCCAGTGGTTTCGGGTAGGCTCCGGACCCACCGCTGCCCTGAACTGGATAAGCACTTGCAGGCAATCAACGAATGGTTAATTCTGAGCACTAGCTACATCCTCAGTTATAAGAGGGAGTCCACGTTTTTCCACTGCACAGGTTATAGGTCATTTTACAGGTGATAGGGTTAGGGTTAGGGTTTTATTATACAGTACAAAAGCCTAGCATTCTTCTCCCCCAGAAGTTAAAATGTTAATGGTGTGTAAACATGCCAATGTTTCAAACACCCAGCTGTCACTTTCCCATCTTTTTCAGCGGCTGTTCTATTGCTGTGCTGCATGGAAAAAGTCATGGGGAAATGGGCCTTATGGGATTTCTTCAGCTCTGGAACAGTGGATCCACATTCCACCCCTAGCTGTGTCTGTGCCTGCCCACCACTGCTGCATTCTCCACTGCTCCATGTTAACTATTCCAAAAATTCCTATATAAGGCTTTCTTCCCCCATGGAAGACCACTGGGTGGAGTAGTGCTCATGCATGCACACTTTAAAAGAACTGGAGGGAGGAGGAGGAGGAGTAGAGGGAGAGAGAGGAGGGAAGGCAAAACGGGAGAGAGAGGGAGTGAGTGTGGGTGGGGAATAAAGCTGGCAAGCAGCTGATTTGTCAGGAGGCTTTCCAGGAGCGCTTTGCCATTCGCGTCCTAGTGCTTATGCTGTGTTGAGCCCCTGTAGTCGCCTGCCCTCCTTGCCCTGGCCACCGTCCAGTCTAGAGCACGCCGAGAGAGAGAGAGAGGGAGAGAGAGAGAGAGAGAGAGAGAGAGAGGGAGGTGTATTTCAGACAGATAGAGTGCAGAACGTGTAGCAGAAACAGGAGGGAACAGTAAGGCAAAGTTGCAGAGTGCAAACAAGGACAAAGCTAAATCCTCTCACCTCTCCTTTATCTCACCTGCAGCTTGATAGTCGTTCACTATGGAGGTGCTAGAAGTCCCCAGTCTGCAGCTGGACACTCACGAGCATCACAGGACCCTCACTGAGATTTCCGATGATGAAGTCAATCTGCCACCATCCGATGATGAGGAAGAGGCTGCCACCACCTCAGAGCTCAAGTCCAAGGAGGCTGTGGAGAAAGAGCAGGCAGGGGAGGAGGAGGAGGACAAGAGCCCTGGGCAGATGAATGGTGTGATGATTTTGTCTCTACTGGACAAGATCATTGGGACGGTGGACCAGATCCAGCAGACACAGGCGGGCCTGGAAGTCAGGCAGCAGGAGATGGAGCGGTCAGTGACTGGCATCCAGGGTGAGCTCACCAAACTGACCAAGAGCCACACCACCACGGCCAACTCTGTGAACAAGATGCTGGAGAAAGTGAGCAAAGTGAGCGTGAACGTGAAGACAGTGCGAAGCAACCTCGAGAAGCAGGCTGGCCAGATCAAACGCCTAGAGAGCAACGAAAGTGAGCTCCTCAAGAGGAGGAACTTCAAAGTCATGATCTACCAGGTGTGTGTGTGTGTGTGTGTGTGTGTGTGTATCCATGCTTTTTGGGTGTGGTTCACATAAAAGTGTGCCCTAAAAACATGAAAATACCATTTAATAACATAGGTTACTTAGGGTTAGATTCCATAACTAAGATGTTAATCAGACAATGTGCATGGGGGATGGTTTGATGTAGTAATATGTTTAAACTGATTAACCCATCATCCCTTCATGTTTTACTACCTTTCTTTTATTTGATATTAATCAGCGTTGTTTGCTTAAATGTGTGGTGGATGTATGATTGGGATCCAAAATACGTAAAACATGTTTTTTGAGTTCGTTATTTAATGGAAAATTCCAGAATGTGAATCCTTGGAAGAGGAGTATTAAATGTGATGCTCAGACACACTCCTGCTACTAATCACTCCTTGTACCACACCCAGTTCAGTTCAGTAGCAAACCTTCTTTCAGTCAAGAGTTGTGTCTTACACTGATAAGTTTATATGAGATGCACTGACACATGTTTTGACTGCTTTTGGTTTGTCAATGTTCAGATTTGGGTTTTAGAACTTTTTCTAGCGAAAATGCAAAGCAGAAAGTGGTGTGTGTGTGTGTGTGTGTGTGAGGGAGAGCGAAAAGAGGGGAGCATGTGTGTATCTGTGAGAGAGAGAGAGTGAGTGTGAGTCAGAGAGAGAGAGAGAGGAGCGTGCGTGTGTGTGCGTGTGAGAGAGAGAGAGAGATAAAAAAAGAGTGGAGCATGTGTGTGTGAGAGAGAGGGAGAAAAGGAGTGTGTGTGAGCGAGCGAGAGAGGCTTGTAGGTTGCTGCCTAGGCTCTGTGTCTGTACTTAGGTTCTTGGATGCTGTAATTGGTAATAGCTTGCAGCTTTGCACAGTGGCACAAGAATATTCAGAGTTTCCACATACTGAGTCACATGGGGTCGAGGAGGCTGCCTAATGCTCTCTTACAAAGTATATGAACAAGAGCAGAGTTCTAGAATCAGAGAGAAACCTTTTTTTGCCCAAGTAAGCCACATTTAATAACCAAACTCCATATTCTGTGTGCGTAGCTGATGTAGGATATTCTTGTCCTGTCTTTTCCTTACTGTTATCTTACCTCACAATTCAAACATAAACCTCTCAGTTCACTCAAGTCAGTAGAAGATCCATTCATCCACTGAAAAGCTCATTCTGACCGTAAACCTGATTTTAAAAGACTGATAATACCTAGTTATGTGTAGAGAGATGAATCCTTATAGCACAGAAAGTATGGTTTTACCCAAAGAAATGCATTTGTTCATAAAACTAGATCAAGTACTAAATACTTTTTTAAACTCTATTAGGAATACATGAGTTATTACTTTTAAACTACTGTTTAAGATAGCATCACTTCCTCTGCTTGCACTGTGCTGTTCATATTAACAATAATGTCACACAGTCAGCAGCTACTAGACTCTATAAAATGAGTGAAATATGGGAGGAAGTTATGACCAAATTTTTAAAATATCATTTATTAAAAAATAAAATAAAATAAAAAAAAACCTTAAGTCACATAAGTTTACACCTGCATGCACACGGACACCTGCTGTGAGAAGTTCACCACTTTTTTCCCTTGATTAAACCACACATTTGTGTTATAAAGTTGCTGAAGGTGGAATGTGGGGACTTTTATTGTCTGAGCTGTGGGCTGCACGCTGCAATTTTCTCAAAAAATTAAAATTGTGTCCAATCTTTGTTGTGTTTGATGTTGTCAGTGTGTGCTTAGTATTCCCTCCTGCCTTCCTTACCCACGCCCCGCACTTGTGAACTGTTAAGAAGTCATGTGACTGAGTTCACAGGTGTAAACACTTACCTCTTGTTATTTAGCCTGCTCCTATTGGTCAGCGTTTGTCGCTAATTTTGTGTGTTAAAGCTTGTTTGAGATAAACTGCGCCTTGCCTTGGTGGTCAACGTGGACCGCAGCCACCTGCAGCCCACGTGAGCTCTGGCAGATCTCACGGTATTTCATGACATGAACTACATCCTATTTAAAATAATTAAGTAAATAAACTCACTCTATGAGAAATTGTGGCATTATTACTGTACACACAAGGTCTTTAAGAGAGAAAACTGAGATTTACACTTTAAAACTAAAAGAAAACAAACGTCAGAAGTTTCAGTGGAGCTTCAGCCAATGAGAGTTAAACTCTGTTGTCATTAGTCTGTCTCTCGTCTCGCGCAGCTCCTGGGGAGCAACTACAGCTGCTGGCTTTGGAGGCTGCAGCCGCCTCGCACGCATGAGATTATAATGCTGTGTGTTATCGTGACGTATCGCAGGCACAGGCGCAAGCCAGACAAGAAACTAACCAGCATGCACCGCACTGAGACAGACGCGATCGGTCTGTGCATTCGAACAGATCTTTTTTTATGTTTCTATGTGTTTCCTCTGTGCTTATAGTGACAGATGTTACAATTACTCTGAAATATTATAATAAATAAAAAAAACTCTTGTTAATGCAACACGTATAATTAATCTGGAAATGTTAATGTGTTATTTTTTAAGAATATATAAAGCTTCCAAATCATTGTCATGCTTCAATGATCTGCAATAAGATACAGGTGCCCCAACAATGAGTTGAAATACTGCTGCCTTTAAAACCTGCCTCTAACACCTTCATTTTTAAATATCACCAGATATATTCTTCTGCAATTACAAGCCAGGCATCAGAACAATAACAGAACCATTTCACAATGCAAAGTATCCTTTAGGCGTACTTTGTTCTATATCTCACCATTGTCTTCACTGAAGAAGCCTTACAACTATGAAGCTTAAAACCATTTTATTAAGCAGGTCTCAGAAAACAGCAGTGAATCCCTGTTGTTTTAACACAGGAAAGGCACTAGATCAGTGGCTCTCAAAGTTTTAAGATGATAAGACCAAAACCTCTTTTGCATTTACCACTTATCATTTTAATGAAAGGACTGAGCGTTGTCATGCAGTGGAAGGGACTTAATCAGTGAGCTATAAAAAGTGATCTGGCTCAGTGTCCATTTTGTTACGGGTCTTGGTCTTGTTTTCTCTTTGGCAAGTGGTAAGCAAAGTTAATCAATTCTGTGTGGCTTCCCTGCTTTTGCAATCGTCAACCTCACACTGACAAATGTTCCTTGTGATTTGGAAACACAGATAGCAGTATACTTTATTGTGAATGTGCACTGCTTGGGATCTTTAAGGTGATATTTGCCACATTTGGTCTGGGTGTGTGTGTGTGTGCATTCTCTGAAGGGAACATGGTATAGTCTAAACTGGTAACTTTTTTTGTAAACTTTTAACACAAATAAGTGTTCTGCTCTGTGCTCCTTGTACAGAATTTCATGTACTTTTTCCCTCTGCGTGTGTGTGCAAGGGGGATTCCTATTTCATGATGAAACTCCTGAATTCCTGAGTGCTTGAAAAAACTTCCATAGCCAGCCCCACCCAGAAAAACCCTCTTCTCTGCACTCTCCTTGAGTAGACTCCTAAAAATAAAGGTGCTACAAAGGTGCTTCTTTTGGTTCCATAAAGAACCAATTTTGCTGATATGTTCTTCACACTCACACATCTCTGAAACATAAGTGGTTCTTCTATGGCATTGCTCAAAGAACCTTTTGTAGCACCTTTATCTATGGCACCCCCACACAAACACTCATATGTAACTGCTGATGGCATTGTGACCATCTCCATTTTATCAGTTCTTCTGGGCTAGAAAATAAGATGGACGTCTTCCACAGTTAGTAACGTTTCTGTGGACGTGGTTTGAGTAGCCAGTCTGACTACTGGCATGTGTTTTTTGACTGTGGCAGAAACCGGAACACCTGGAGGAAACCTATGGAGACTTGGGCAGAACATGACGCAGGGTTTGAATACACATCTCCAGGACCCTGGAGCTGTGTGACTGTGACACTTCCTGTTTTTTTAATGGACTGTGGAAGTGGACATGGAAAATGTGTTTAAAGTTCTTGGTGAAAAATATGAACGAACTTTAACAACTCACCTGGCTCTCCATTGATGCCCTTGGTCGACACAAGATGACAGAGCATTAGAGACGGGGACCAACAGTGTAATTGGATAAACCAAACTCGCTATCTGATTAGACCAATTAAAGCTTTCCTATTGGTCAATTCATTTGCCGGCAAAACAGGGTCAAAAATCTGCATTCACAGAAAGAGGTTCGCACGTACAGAACTGGAGATGTGTGCACAGATTTGAAGCATCCCAGCAGCACTGATTCACACATTCACATTTCATTTCATTCATTCTATATGTTAAAGATGTTTGTACGTATTTGTGAATTTGAATTATTTTTTGAGTTATTGTTTATTTGTTTCATATTTGTGCATTTAAATTGTGGATTTATGTAGCTGCTCAAACACAATTGCAAATTTTAGTACGTTTGTGAATATTGTTTTCCAATCTGAGAATATTTTTGACCCTTTTTTGACTCCATAGAGAGAGAGGGATACAAACAGGAGAGAGGTAATTGAGGTGTGGTCTGTTCGTGAAGCTCTGTTGACTACAATGATTCATCCTTCATGTGTTCGTTCAGTCTTTTTTCTTATTTTCTTTATTCCTCTCTGTTCTCGTTTTCAGTCTCATGGTATCTTGCGTAACACCTTCTCAGTGACTTAGTTCTGCCATAATTAATTATTAATCAGTGTATGTTTAACTACTGTTTTAAGCTGAGCTGCCTTATATGACACTGTTACATAAATGTCACATCTATATAATTTATTTGGCATGCATTATATGGCCGTAAACTCTCTCTCTCTCTCTCTCCATCCCCCTCCCTCCATGTGGTCAAGATAGTCCAGTCCATTCTCACATTAGTAAAATGATCAGCAAGTATGAGGTGAAACAGGGAAGAGGGATGGGAACTGGAGAAGGCCTGAGGAAGCTATAAATACATTCCATTGAATAGCTGTGGTTGAGAGCTCTGAGTCATGTTTTCTTGTGTTTCTCTCTCTCTGTTTTATCCAGGGCTTTTCCAGTCTAGCCAAGCCTGAAAGCACGTAGAGCAACAGAGCTTGGAGAAATCCTCTCTGCTCTGTTTGGACTTGGCCCACGGGGCCGTACATGGCTTTATTCACTCTTGGCACTCATCACTGCTTTGTATTTTTAGCCAGTTTGGGTCTTATAATTCTTCGCAGTTAATCTCTGCGCTTGTAGTAGACACAGAAATGGCTTGAGGGGTCTCTGGCCTGTGCCTGCAATGTGAATGCTATCTTCTGGCATTACTTCTATATTCTAACACACACACACACACACACACACACTTTTTTCCACAGTTCTTCTCTTTTTTCAGAGGTGCAAAGCCTCTTCGATATTGGTGCTGTTATTATTATTATTATTATTATATTATTATTTTAAACTTATTTTCCTGTTTTGAGGCATTTCCAACGCTGAGAAACACATGACACTCTGCACAGGCCCCAAACTTCAAATACATCAAGCATAGGCTAGGGTGTGGTTCAAGAGCTGCATAACGCCTCCAAATGCAGAAAATGGTCAGGATGGAGCTGGTCAGATGTGCACCAAATTTGGTTTGCTCATTGATCACATCACACCAGACAAAGAGAACATTGATTTATCTGACTCCACCCAAAAGGTAGTTGGCAATTTTGGGTGGTATTGACTTTCAAGTGTTCACGTGGTGTTTTCTGACACTTACGATGTTTGAAGACTCATAAACCTTCACAGATCATCTGGTGCTCAGATGTGATTTTGCAGCTCTGTTTAATCATTTCTATAGTGCTGCCGATTATCTCAATGTGTATTTGATTCCGGTTGAAGGCTGGAAAACACATGAAAATCTGACATTATAAACTTGAATATAGCAACAATTACATTAATATAGCACAAATTATGATGTAAATTTATAGGGAAGTAAAGATGTCCTGTGCTGTTCTCAGACCTTGTCTCTTCATTGTTCACTCTTGGGATTCCCGTGCGTACACCATAGTCCTGCCCTGTGGAAACTTTGACCCTCCCCACGTTTTTGTCCTTCACAAGAGACCAGACAGTGACTGCCCACAAATTTTTTTTGTATGCAAGGAAGCATGAATGGTAAGGTTTAAGGTGGAGTGGTAAAATTGATTGAGATGATAACTACAGCTTCAGAGAGCTGACTAGGAGAGTCTGATATTACTGGTGCCTGGCTCTACTTGCCAGTGAAATTCCTGTTTTTCCTATGCTCCAATATCGGAGGAGCCTGTTCTTTGTAGCCTGGATACGGGTTAAATTTTTTAGCATTTGTGGACTTTAGTTTTATAGAAAAGCACTATATAAACTTGATATTTTATTAGAAGAGCCTGGTTGAGCGAGAGGGCGCTGAAGGTAATGTCGCTGTCACACAGCTCCAGGGTCCTGGGTTTACTCTTACTCTCGTGTCTTGTTCCTTGCTTCAGCCGTGACATTAATCTACACAGTTTTTGCACCAAATCAATTGACAAAGCCTCATTCATGAAACCTTCCTAAAAGCAGGAGAAACTGGAAGGTAATTTATGAGTAAAATAGACACAGCCAAATTTTCCCCCAGATTCACAAACACTAAATAAACCCTAGATGTATTAAATAAAACTGTGTTGGTGAATTCCAAAGGTTCACAAATTAGGAGGGTGTGTACGTCCCTTTAAAATTAATAATAATAATTAGCATAACACTATCATATCCACTTCAATGAATTTCTAAATAAAATTAAGTAAAATGCCTTCAATATTTTTACAGAAATGCAAAAGGGTTCAACGGTACTGAGTAGAAATTGACATTTTAATGAAGTGCATTCAAATGGTCACATTTTATATTAATTCTATATATTTGTTGCTCACATAGGGGAACTTGATATAGCAAGGCTTTGTACAGGTCATTCCATCTAAAGGCTGAATTATACATTTGCGACAGATGGTCCTGCACAAAAGCTAAAGGCTCTTACTTAACACAACCTACTTCAGTGGCAGCTGGTGAAAAATAATTGAGGTGGGGCTGCAAACAATTATGTTAGCAGTACCATTAATAAGACAGTATTAGGGATTTCTAAGATGCCATGTATTGTTGGATCATATATAAAGACAACTATGTGTGTGTGTGTCTGGATAACTTTATTTAACGTAGATTCTTCACCAAATATGTTCTCTGTGCTAAATTTTAGAGACGACAGAGATCTTCTTGAATGTGGACACTGCAGGAATACTTTGCTCTGATTAGTCACTAGTAACCACCAGGTCATTACCTGGTCTGAAACTGTGCCTTATTCACACATAGGATCTATGAGCCTGAAAAAAATTGGAGCTTCCAGTTTTAATGATGTAGGAGTTGAGAAGGATGTGGTTCCTATGGTCGTTATCTATATTATCTATATATTAAACAACATGGTGGTGCAGCAGGTAGTGTCTCTGTCACACAGCTCCAGGGTCCTGGTGACTGTCTGTGAGGAGTGTGGTGTGTTCTCCCTGTGTCTGCGTGGGTTTCCTCCAGGTGACTGTCTGTGAGGAGTGTGGTGTGTTCTCTCTGTGTCTGCGTGGGTTTCCTCCGGGTGACTGTTTGTGAGGAGTGTGGTGTGTTCTCCCTGTGTCTGCGTGGGTTTCCTCCGGGTGACTGTCTGTGAGGAGTGTGGTGTGTTCTCTCTGATATAAATTCTGTATGAAAAATCATAAACCTCAGAAATGATATTTCATCACAATCTCTCAGAAAAACTTAAGCACAGCATTTAGGCATAGGATCAACTATGAAAACATGTCAGTTGTATTTTAGTATAATTCCTCTATATTATTTTTCTAATGAAATCTGTTTCTTGAATAGGGTCATGCTCAGTGTTGTATCCCATGGTGGGTGTGCTCAGAGGACATGTTGGCATTCCACACAGTCATAAATCACTCTGTAAACACAGCTCTCTCTGCACTCCCATTGTTATTGGAAAGAGTAACTCAACAGCACCATGGCAACAGTGAGTGTGGTTGGAGGCAGAGTTCTAAATCACGGGACAGGATGGGGGGGATGCCACAGCGGCCTGGCAGGATTATGGGCCCTGGTACAGTAATGCTTTTGTAGGATAATGGGCACAAGTTTCATGATCATGGCAGCATTGCATGTGATCTCTGAAGCACCAAAAGGAAGATACTGTTAAAGCTTATAAACAACAATAAACATGGTAGACATATTTAAGTGTTCTGTGCAACGTGACAACACTTATGTCAGATTAGATAATGAAATAACGCAAATAAGATCAATATCTGACCTGATATTGTATCATGAGGAAAAATGTGTGTGTGTGTGTGTAACTTCTGGACTTTGTGGTCAAATCCTGTGATCAATGTCGTTTTAACAGTGACTAAAAATCATCTCTCTACAGAAAAATAAGTCATTACTGTTTTTCAAAGAGCTCTTTCTTCTGTGTCACATCATGGGACTGTACCTCAGTCCACTTACACTTTCCTCTTTGCGCAGAGATATTATAAATATATTTGCCTTTCTTGAAATGGTGTTAGGAGAAGAGCTGGAATGTTGTAACACTGATCCTCAGAGTTGCTTGAACATACATCTAAAAGCATTCCATACCCACTTTTGCATGCTTTCTTTCTTCTGTTTTCTCCTTTTTCGGTCTGTGTCTCTTTCCCTGTCCACCTCTGTTTCTCTAGCTCCCCTTTTCTATTTCTGTTATGCAACTGCCTCTTTCTGTCTCTCTCCCTCGCTCTCCACTTTCTGATTTACATTCTCGTGTTTCCTTTTCCTGGCTTTACTGGGTGATGTAAGGTATGAAAGGGATTCCCTGCTACATGTACCAAATGTAATATACCTGGGAACCTCCCTGCACACACTTCACTTCCTCTCCTCCAACTGTGAGGTCACCCTGAGCGCGGTGCTCTGAGGCTGGAACAGGATGGCTCTGAAAAGGGAGGGTTCCCCTCATGGCAACGTAGTTGGCTGCAGTCAAACAGAACTTTTCATATGTGGTTAAAGAGAGGGGCCTCTGTTACTGTGTGGAAACCTTCCACTGTCCACACACACCCACACACACACACACACACCCACACACACACACACAGTCTTGTATCTGTGAAATGTGGGGATGTCTTAACATTAACATTTTCCTATGTACTTCTAGCTTAACCCTAACCCCATCCCAGACACTTTGAGTATTCTGTATCATTTGATTAACATGGCTATGCATGGAAGTGGTTCTTGGCCTGACAAATACAAATGGTGAAAGACATGGAGAGGTAGGTAGGGGCTGATAAACAGGGGAATGTTTCTGCTGACTGGTTGCCCTGAAGCCAGCTGATCTCAGCATATGATTGTGCACCCAAACTGGGAGGGAGAGAGACAGAGAAAGTAAAAGCTATTATACAATAACCAAACCAAACACATATCACAGTGGCAGCTATTACTTTTGCCACCTCACATATGTGTATGTATGTACAAAGCACAAACTATGCCAACCTCCACTGCAAACCCCACCCATCCCCCTACTCTCCTCCTCGTTCCCTCTGTTATGACTCATGGCTCATGGAAAAGTTTTCTGCTCTGTTTATATTACAGTTAGTCTGGTCTCTCTGAGCAACCCAGTGCGTGTGGGTTTTCACATGTGAGCATTTGTGCAAGGAGGAGGAGAGCCTAAATGTGTCAGGAATGGGGCTTCACAAATAGACTAATTCAGACAGCTGATAGTTCATGAGAAATGCGGTGAGAGTGAAAACTGCTAAGAAAGGAGAGAGAGATGTGAGCTTGTACAGTTCTCAACCATAACACACCGCCCAGATAAAACTCAGTATAGGTTTATTACATAACAAAATTAAACATATTTTTTTTCTCAACCAACTGCTAGGTCCTCACTAGATGGGTCAAAACATTTTGCTCATATTTCACCAAACCAAAATGCAGTCTCAAGATCACATTCATTGTCTGTAATCCTTATCCAGTTCAGGGTCATGTTGGGTCCAGAATCATTGGGCGCAATGCAGGAACACATCCTGGAGGGGGCGCCAGTCCTTCATAGGGCGACATACACACACACAACTACGGACACTTTTGAGTCTCCAATCCACCTACCAACGTGTGTTTTTGGACTGTGGGAGGAAACCGGAGCACCCGGAGGAAACCCACGCAGACACAGGGAGAACACACTACACTCCTCACAGACAGTCACCTGGGGGAAACCCACGCAAACACAGGGAGAACACACTACACTCCTCACAGACAGTCACCCGGAGGAAACCCACGCAGACACAGGGAGAACACACCACAGTCCTCACAGAGAGTCACCCGGAGGAAACCCATGCGGACACAGGAAGAACACACCACACTCCTCACAAATAGTCACCCGGAGGAAACCCACGCAGACACAGGGAGAACACACCACACTCCTCACAAACAGTCACCCAGAGGAAACCCATGCGGACACAGGGAGAACACACTACACTCCTCACAAACAGTCACCCGGAGGAAACCCACGCAGACACAGAGAGAACAGACCACACTCCTCAAAAACAGTCACCCAGAGGAAACCTATACAGATAACACACCACACTCCTCACAGACAGTCACCCGGAGAGGGACTCGAACCCACAACCTCCAGGACCCTGGAGCTGTGTGACTGTGACATCTACCTGCTGCACCATTGTGCGGCCCAATATAAAACATATCCTAAACCATCACTGACCACACACATTGTAGTTTTACAGTTACAGTCTGTAGTCTACCTTTACCCCCATTTCATCATATTCTTCAATGGTTAAATCCCTGCTGTTCCCTCCATCCAAAGCATACCTGCTCTGTAGGGTTCTTGACCATTGAAGAGCAATAGGAAATGGGGATAAGAATATAGAGAACATTCTAGACCACATTCTGTAACTTTACAGTGCTCCTGTATTGTCAGCGGAGCTAATAATATGAGTGTAGATAAAAGGAAGGTGTGCATAATCTGGTGGTCATTTCATGTGTATATAAAATATATCAATTATAACAAGATAAATGTTGCTTTACATAGTGCAACCATGTTTATATACATACATATAGAAGGGGACATATTGCAGGGGATGTGGGAGAGAGAGTAGTAACAACATGGTATTTCTGATGCACTGTTGCCCACTCTGTGGAGGGTTTTATATGTGTTTTGTTTATGTGTCATTAGTTATAACAGTTGGCGTGTAATGTGTTGTATTTGTGTTCTGTATGTCCTCAGGTTGTTTTATGCCCCCTGTGGTCATCTACCTTTGGAGTTAGGCATTAGTTACCTCTTGGCAGTGCTTTAAAGCATGGTTCGACCATTAAGGAGCAGTGCAATCTCAGTGTCTATGGATAGGGTACAGTACTCACACTTGCACAGCAAATGTGAAGTAAACCACCACGGGAAAGTTCAATGCCTTTATTTTGAGAGTTGCCTTAAGCTGGGAAACTTTCTTTCTTGCACTTTTACACACACACACACACACACACACACACACACACACACACACCGAGTCCTCAGGACCAAACATATTTCCCTTCCTGTTGGTGGAACAGAACAATGAGACATTAATGAGATGGGCAGGGCTTTGACTTCTGGCTGGATGAGGTGATTGCCTGACTTCCTGTTACATGTTTTCCATGTTCCTGTCCTTTTTTTTCCAGCATCTTTGAAAGAATGTTGTTTACACAGGAACTGCTCGGCCTGGTCCCACACTAATTAATATACCGTGCATGATGTCGGGCTTATGAAAATGTTTTTTCTGTGCATTGTATTCATATGTTACTTGAATCTGAGTCTTCAGAACCAGGCAGAATGGGTTGATTGGTACGTTTTTTGCAGAGGCACTGTAGCTTGGTTGTTGTTGTTCATTTATTGAGTATTTTATTAGACATGCAGTTTGTAATGTTTTTTCTGGCTCCGAAAATGAATGTAACATGGTTGACTTGAAATAAATTAAATATTTTTATAAAAATAGATAATTAGATTAGATCTGTTTATTATTTGCATCTCAAATATCACTATTCTTTTCCACGTGAACTTCATATTCTCCCACACGAGAACAAATTTTGTAAAAGTAATTTTTTTAATATCATTACATTACATGTAGAAAGCGCTGTGCTGAAAGCTGAGATAATCATAAAGGATTCATCAGCTTTCCTGATGCCCACGTCTTATGGGTGAATTACTTTTCATTCCTGTGTGGTATTAAGGGAATTATCACCCATAAAACCACCTTAACCCTGACTCCAGTGCATTTCCTGCCATCAGAACTATCCAAGATGCTCGTCTCTCTTTCATCACATTTTTTACAACACAACTGAGGACAGTAAAAAAAAAAAAAGACAATGCTTTCTGAAACTGAGTGATTCAGTGCATTACACTGATGGAAAATATTGCCTCGTTCACTAATAGGCCAGATCTTTTTTGTTGGGTACAGGAACCAGAGGTTTCCGTGAATGGAATGCAGAGAATGAGAGTAGGGAGAAGGCCTGGGTGGGACGGAGGTGGAAGGGAAAGGCAGGGAAAGAATGAGAATGGAGAAAAGGACAACAAGAAAGACAGATCTTCTTTGGAATTTAAGCACCACACCAGCTGTGTCCATGCCCGGAGTCCTTGGGGTGGTGAGAAAGCAATGTTTTCTGGGTGTGGAGAGCAGCTTCTAAGCTTCTATCTTATGTGAGTTGACTTGTTTGTTTCTTTGTACGTTTTGATCAAGCAAGTTTGACATTAACATGTTTACTGATTTTTATCAGTAGCTCATATTAGACCCTGCTAACTTTCTTCATAAACATTAGAAATGCAAGTGGACACAGCAGCACTGTTGTGTCTGATCCTAATGTAGCAGCGTGACACACACTAACACACCACCAACATGTCAGTGTCACTGCAGCGCTGAGAATGATCCACCACCCAAACCACACCTGCTCTGTGGGGGTTCTGACCATTGAAGAAGAATGATAGGGTGAAAGGGGGCTAACAAAGTATGCAGAGCATCAGACAGACTACATTCTTTAACTGTAGAAATAGAGTGACCGGTGTGGACAGTGGTGCTGAGAGAATAAACAGTGAGCTTAGAAATAAAGAAGTGGCCATAATGTTATGGCTGACTAGTGTAGGTATATACTGCATTTCCTTCATAATGTACTTCATTAGTGTATTTTATGTGCTGCTCCTTTGATACCAAATATTGCACAATGCTGCTTGGCACATCATTAACTTCCACATGAAATGGCATGTGAAAGGGATATATTGCAAAGTTGTAATAGCAGATAACACCATATATAAAGAACATATTGTGGAGCGAGTGAGTGTCTGTTTCTCTGTGAAGGACGGGCGCCCCCTCCAAGGTGTGTTGCTGCCTTGCGCCCAATGTTTCCGGGTATGCTCCGGACCCACCGTGACCCTGAAGTGGATAAGGGTTACAGATGATGAATGAATGAATATCGTGGAGTACTTTTTGTGTCCGTGGGTCTCGTGCTATTTTGTTAAAAAAAAGTACTATTACAGCGTCATGTTCTAGGCTCTGATACGTAGTAAATCAACTGTACTCTCGTTAGCATGTAGGAGAATGCAAAGGCTATGTACTGTATTCATGTAACTGCTTACGTATCTGTAGTAGATCACTATCATTTGCAGTGCAGGCCTCAAACAGAAGGACCATTAAGAGGACTAAATAAAGACAGGATACTGGCGGAGCTCACTCTTCAAATCTTGGCAAAGGAAGATGACACATTTTTCTCTGCCCTCAGGGAAGAGACATCACAGTGGAAAAATAAATGGAGAAAGGGAGAGATGGAAAAGGGGTAGGGAGTATAGGTAAAGGGTAAAGGAGGGGTTATAAGGAATAGTTGAGACTGAGAATGATGAAATACCAGCGGGTGAAAGTACTTCAGCAGTAAAATCACACACACACACAGAGAGAGAGAGAGAGAGAGAGAGAGAGAGAGAATGACTGCTTATACGTTTCTTCATTGGTTTTGGCCTGATTTTTGAGCGTTACATTCTGGAAGTGTTCATTAAGTGTGTGAAATGAACATCCAGAATTGAACAGCGCTTACAGATTCATGAACCACATACAATTTACATTGCCGTTATTGCTAAATACAATATTGTAGCTACGTTTCTACCTTTTGCAATATACCCATCCATATTTTGCAAAGTTTTGGGTCATATTCTGTTAAGATTAAGTTTGTTTCCCCATAGTTTAGGGTCCTGGAGACACATGTGCTGTATTTATAAAGCATTTCAGGTTACAACATGACTTAAACTTGGTCAATCATTGGTAAATCATTGCTTCCTACAGGTAATACATGAATATGCATGACTTCAGCATGTCTTAATGCAGGAGCAATGTATTAATTCATGTAGTAATTAAGGTATAAATATCATGTGACATGGGTTTTCCATGATGCTCATACAGGTTTTGATGGTAGTCCTCAGATAAATTGTGGTAAACACTGACTGGCCGTTGAACACCTCATAGAACAAGAATGTTAAGCATTACTAAATCATTCCTCCTCCATGTTTCCTTGATGTTTGTGGCCCCCAAAGTAAAGTGGTGAAATATTCCATCTTTAATACTGTTGTGTTGATGATGAAATAACAGAGGAATTAAGCAATATTTCTTTATTTTAATCTGAACAATATGTTTGGAGGAACTCGCATCATTTACCAAAGCTCTCATGATAATTAATAATAGTAATTATTATTATTATAATAATTAAAAAAAAGGCTTTGTTTGTGATGTGGAGGTGCAGCGGGTAACGTCTCCTTGGGTTGTGGGTCTGAGCACTGCTTCTGGTGACTCTCTGTGAGAAGTATGGTCTGTGTGGGTTTCCTAACACTTAATAGTATTACTTAACAGCAGGTAAGTGTGTGTGCACTAGAGTTGAGTACTTACCTATCTGCCTACACAATCCTCAGTGACTGACTCTCTCTCTCTCCCTCTCTCTTTCTCTCTCTCTCTCTCTCTCTCTCTCTCTCTCTCTCTCTCTCTCTCTCTCTCTCTCCCACTACAGGATGAGGTGAAACTTCCCTCCAAAGTCACAGTGGCCAAGTCCATGAAAGCGGCCCAAGCAGCAGAGGGCGAGAGCGAGCTGGAGCTCAAGGCAGCCATAGAGGAGGGTGGTGAAGATGGGGGAGAGAAGGCTCATGTGGATCTGTCCTCGGATGAAGAGGTAGAGATTGAGGAGACCATTGAAGAGACCCGGGCAGAGCGAATCAAACGCAGCAGCCTTCAACGTGTCCAGAACATCAAAACAGTCTTCTCCAAGGAGAAAATGGAAAAGACCAAACAAAAAACAAAAGAGAACCTGGAGAAAACCAAGCAGAAAACCAAAGAAAACCTGGAGAAGACTCGTATGAAGACCAAAGAAAACTTAGAAAAAACCAAGCAGAAGACCAAGGAGAACCTGGAGAAGACCAGGCAGAAGACTCGTGAGAATCTGGAGAAGACGCGGCACAACATCGAGAAGAAAATGGGCAAGCTCAGCACCCGCATGTCTGTCAATCCAGAGCGGAAGGAAAAGCTGAAAAGTTCGCAGAAGAAGGTGGTGAAATCTTTCACGCCTGATCACACCATTTATGCTCGATCCAAGACTGCCGTTTACAAGGTGCCACCTTTCACCTTCCATGTGAAGAAGATCCGTGAAGGGGAGGTGGAAGTCCAGGGCACAGAGATGGTAGAAGTAGGTGGGGAGGTGGAGGAGGTCAAGAATGGAGTGATGGAAGGAGAGGAAGAAGAAATGGAGCTGGAGGGAGGAGAGGCATACGAGAGAGAGGAGAGTCCTGAGTTGCTGGAGACCGTGGAAGATTCAGAGCTAGTGCTTGTGGATCAGGATCAAGACAGAGACAGCGACTAGACAGGATTTTTGGAGTGGATGTGTTTGGGTTTATTGCAGAAAAGAATGTGTGTTTGAACGTGTATCTCTGTGCGCGCGTGTGTGTGTGTGTGCGTGTGTGTGTGTGTGAGTGTCCATATCACCCCATAGTTTATGGAATGGTCATAATTAGATTAAGGGTTACTTTACTTACTGGTAGAAGTGGCCTGATTGCTCAGTTAAGTGTGGGTTAGGGTTAATGTGAGAGAGGAATTTGGGTTGATGACACTGCCCCATAAATTGTTTTGACAAAAAAAAAAAAAAAATCATTAACTTGACAGTAAAGTAAAAAGTTTTTGAGAATGTCACAGTGCCTTAAAATGAGCAAAGAACTGGTGCTTCTGTGGAACTTGTACGTCTTTTGTGTTTTTTTTTTTGTTTTTTTTTGCCGCCCTTAATTAATTTACTACCATCACATGTGCACCTATAGCTAGTCTAGAGTCTAGTCAACACACTTAATCACGTATGCAACAAAGGGAAGAGAGGGAACAGGTGAAGAAAAAAAAAGCATCTGGAAAATTGATTCTGAGTCATAATTTGTATGTATCGTATGTTAAGTGCAAAATTGTCTTTTAAGAGGCACAGTTAGTATTATCTGTTACACTGAAGTTTGTCAGTTTTGTTTATTATTATTTCTTTTCACTTTTTATGAGGATCATAAAGTTTGATTTTAAATAGAAACACCATTTTCATAAAAGCTCAGACATTGAACAAAAGGTAAATATAAACAAAATGCAATGATGTCCAGATCATTAAAACCCTTCATTTAATTGAATATGAAATTTAAAGACATCATTTAAAATGTTGAAACTGAGAAACTGATGTTTTTGGTTTTGAAAAATATATTCCAATTTTGAATCTGATCCCAGCAACACATTCCAAAAAAAATCCAAACAGAGGCATGTTTACAACTGTGCTGCCAAGTTCTTTACTATTTTAAGTTAAGAAATGTTATTTTTCATTTGCTGCACTATTTGCCAGTGCAGTTTGTGAATGGTGAACCCTACCCATCTTTAATTTTTTGCTTTTTTTAACCTTAAGCATGTCACTAACCTTTTGTCCATAAACTCAGTGTATTTTTCTGAAGCATTACACAGTTTTACCTCTATCGTTTTTGCCCCATACCAGCCTTTCTGGGATGAGTTGCTGGAATCTGTTTCAAAAAACAGCATCCATTTTTTTTCCAAAAAACTAAATTTATCTGTTTTTACAGTTGAAATATTTTGTATTATTTTCAGTTAAATATACGGTTTAAGAGATTTTTTTTTTAATTTACTGTTTGCGTTGGTCTTCAAACCTCCCTGTTTAGAGCAGGAAACTGGGATTGGATTAAAAATGTTGACGTTCATCAGTTTTTCCATTGCTACAAAATGCATCAGCTTACAAGGTTGGGATTTAACGCTGATGTAGTTACACAAAACTAGAGTGACTTCAAGTGACTCAGTCCTGTAGTGATCAGGTTACTCTATCAAGCTGAATCAACCCTTTGTATAGGAGAAACTTAAATAGTATGGCACCAACATTTATAGATAGTAAGAGCACAAAGTACATAATATGAAACACATAAGTGTAATCATTCTAACGTGTATCAGAAGTCGTAAAAGGTAAACACTCGTGTCAATCCTGTTTATACCCTTCGACATTTTGTAACAGAAACAATAAAATGGGACCGAGCTGCCTGTTATTGCAGATGTAATTACAGTGAAAATGTGACAGTACACTCGCTAATTTCAATCTATGTCCTAGGGAAACCTTTCACTACATGCAGGACTTCAGTAGTTCTTTGTGTAATAGCACGGCAAATACAGCAACATGATGAGCAGTGATAAGAATACCTAGGACTGAGAGTGAGAACCACTTCATTCCACAAAATACAAGTAGCAGGCTTGCTTTGTATTTCTTACATTGCTCAGATATCAGTGATTTAATAGGTGTTCTTCATCACTCTTTGTTTGCCATATTCCTTCCACATTTGTTTTTATATCAATTTTTTGCTTGTTCAAATTATGATGTACATGTATTCTGTCTCTTGTAATGTCACAGTGCCTACTAATACATTAATAAAAGTCTTATACACAAATGTTTTCAGTGATCAGAAATCTAATTTCTAATTTCTCTCTCTCTTTCTCCCAATCCCAATCTAACATTCATTCATTGTCTGAAACCGCTTATCCAGTTCAGGGTCGCGGTGGATCCAGAGCCTACCTGGAATCACTGGGCAAAAGTCCAAGTTGCCAATCCACCTACAAACATGTGTTTATGAAGCGTGGGAGGAAACTGGAGCACCCGGAGGAAACCCACGTAGACACAGAGAGAACACATCACACTCCTCACAGACAGTCACCCGGAGGAAACCCACGTGGACACAGGGAGAACACACCACACTCCTCACAGACAGTCACCTGGAGGAAACCCATGCAGACACAGGGAGAACAAACCACACTCCTCACAGACAGTCACCCGGAGGAAACCCACGCGGACACAGGGAGAACAAACTACACTCCTCACAGACAGTCACCCGGAGGAAACCCACGGAGACACAGGGAGAACACACCACACTCCTCACAGACAGTTCTTTGTTTATCTGTCTTGTCACTGAATAGTGTAAACAAGAATCATAGTTTTGTTTTAGTGTGTGTTGCAATGGTATGAGCGGATCAGACACAGCAGTGCTTCTCGAGATTTTAAACCTTGTTTCCACTCACTGTCCACTCTGTTAGACACACCTACTTTGTTGGTCCACTTTGCAGATGTAAAGTATGATCCCATGCAAGATTTTGCATTTTTAATGATCTGTAAAATATTTTATTTAGTAAACAATTCATTAATTACTTATCAAAATATTACTTATTTATTTTTGAAAACACTGCCACCTGAAATTGCCCAAAACAACTGACAATACGATATCAGCTAAGCTTTATTTTTCATGCAACATGCAAACACAACTAAAAACGATCAACTAAAGATTAGTGAATATCAAAATGCCAAACAATATATCACTTCCTCGTAGTTATACAGTTATATCTGGAAGAATGACTTTATACAGACATGTTAATGTAAAGAATTAAATATAAAAATACAATACCGCTTAAACAGGCAGTTCTCAAAAACAAAAGGTTTTTCATATGAACCCCATAGACGTCATTTTTACATTTGTTGTTGTTGTTTTTCCCTCACTATAAATAGAGTTGCACTTATAATTTATTCATACGTCAATTCAGCACCTGCATTTAACCTGGAAAATAACATACTGTGATTAGTCACCTCTGAGAGACTCAAGGAAGGAACTAGTCAAAATCTCAAAATTAAGACAATAACAATCTGACTAAATAATGAAGGAAACCACAGCGGGTCAAACACCCAGAACATCATCACCACAAAGACTCACTCTGAAATGGCTTCTTTCAATAAAACAAAAACTCAATAAATTACAGCAACATTCACAAAACACCAAAAGTTTCAAGAGAGAGAAAATATCATCTCAATTATAATTGATTTTAGCTTATTTTATCTGTCTTCCATCACTGAATCGTGTAAACAAGAATCATAGTTTTAAAGCTTAGGATAAAACCAAACAGATCAAACCTGACGACAGGAAAAGGAGTCACATTGTGTGTCAGGCTCTCGAGGAGAGCTCTGGGAGGATATCATGGGTAACTGAATGTATGGTTGTGAAGGTGGAAAAGGGCCAAGTGGAGACTGTAATTAGAAATGGGTTGGAATAGTGATAGTTGCATTTAGCGATGGGGTGCTTTGAGTGCAGCTTCCACTTCTTCCTCAGGCTGGAGGGTGTGCCACTGGGCCACAGGACGCCTTGGATTGGCCAGCATGTCTGACCAATGGCGCAGGCCAATGCCAGTTGCTCCATAACCAATGAAGGTCTTGCCAATGGCGTCATTGCTACCCAGTTTGTCATAATCATAAACAGTAATGAGCAGCTGGACTTTCTGGTACGGAAGAGAACATACAGCAATTTTTTTATTTGGAGCACTAAAAGCTTGTAAAAATACCTGTTTTGTTTATTAACCCTTTTTCTACTTTATAGAATTTATTTCCTTATTATTTACTTGTATATAAAGATAAATAAAACATCAGAATTTCTATGGCCTTCATGGCTAAGTTATATATACATACATATATACACATAAGTTGAACATATATATATATATAAAAGCAAATAATGTTACCTGTATCTGCTCAAATGGGATCTCAAAGCTGAAGCTCTCATTAAAGTATGGATTCAGAGTATTTTTCTTAACTGTGGTTTTCTTCTTTTTCAGCCGCTTGCCATTATGCTGCAATACAATCTTTACAAAAGGATCTGAAAAACAAATAATCATGAGATCATATTTGTAATCCCTAGCTTTTTTTCATGAGAGGTTAAAAATGGATAGATTAAAAAGCATAAAGCTGAGGATGGGTACCTGATAAACCACCAACATCCATCTTTTTGAGGTTTTTAGCCTCCATAATATTGACAGTTAATTTGCCAGCAGTGGGTACATATCGCAGAGAGATACAAATATCACCAAGCTTCTCTTGCTGAGAGAGAAAAACAGAGAGAAAAAGTGAGAGAGAATTAATTTATTTGCAAATATATCCGCAAACATACTATCATTAACACTTAATAATGCCCCTATGGTTGAAAAACCGAGACAAAGTGACTGTCTGTGAGGAGTATGGTGTGTTCTCCCCGTGTCTGCGTGGATTTCCTCCGAGTGACTGTCTGTGAGGAGTGTGGTGTGTTCTCCCTGGGTCTGCGTGGGTTTCCTCCGGGTGACTGTCTGTGAGGAGTGTGGTGTGATCTCCCTGGGTCTGCGTGGATTTCCTCTGGGTGACTGTCTGTGAGGAGTGTGGTGTGGTCTCCCTGTGTCCGCGTGGGTTTCCTCCGGGTGACTGTCTGTGTGGAGTGTGGTGTGTTCTCCCTGTGTCTGTGTGGGTTTCCCCCGGGTGACTGTCTGTGAGGAGTGTGGTGTGTTCTCTCAGTGTCTGCGTGGATTTCCTCTGGGTGACTGTCTGTGAGGAGTGTGGTGTGGTCTCCCTGTGTCCGCGTGGGTTTCCTCCGGGTGACTGTCTGTGAGGAGTGTAGTGTGTTCTCCCTGTGTCTGCGTGGGTTTCCTCCAGGTGACTGTCTGTGAGGAGTGTGGTGTGTTCTCCCTGTGTCCGTGTGGGTTTCCTCCGGGTGACTGTCTGTGAGGAGTGTGGTGTGTTCTCCCTGTGTCTGCATGGGTTTCCTCCGGGTGCTCCGGTTTCCTCCCACGCTCCAAAAACACACGTTGGCAGGTGGACTCGTGACTCAAAAGTTTCCGTAGGTGTGAGTGTGAGTGAATGTGTGAGAGTGTGAGTAAATGTGTGAGAGTGTGTCACCCTGTGAAGGACTGGTGCCCCCACCAGGATGTGTTCCTGCTTTGTGCCCAATGATTCCGGGTAGGCACCGGACCCACCGCCACCCTGAAGGAAACTAAGCGGTTATAAACAACGAATAAATGAATATGCAAAAATGTATTAGAACAGATTAACTGTCCTAGGTAACTGTTAATAAAACAAATTATTAAGGTAAGCATAAAGAAGAAAGAAATATCAAGCAATCACCAATGTGGATTTGAGTTCAAATACGTGAATGTTCAAATTGCCCTAATAGATCACTACCTTTGCTGTTCGCAGTGACACTTAAAACCTGTCTTTTCCGCTGAGCTGCATGAGACACTCTCAGCCATTTTCAGCAAAGAAATAAATAATAGAAATATATTGGACAGCAAAATTTGGTTCTATGAGAGAATGGCACAAGTTAAAGAAAAAATAACCTTTATGTTTGCTTTGTGTTACCTCTTCTTTCTCTGCATTTTCAAGGTCCCTCCACTGGTGCAGTGGCTGTCCAAGATCCACACTACTCATGGGAATTTTTATCTGGCCGATCACATCATGTTTCCCAAAACGATCAAAATCAAAGACCAGAAGAACTAAGGTTTTACCACCTAACTCAGCATAAGGGATCTGAGAGAGAGAGAGAGAGAGAGAGAGAGAGAGAGAGAGAGAGAGAGAGAGGGGGAGAAAACATCTTAAATATAAATGCAAATGTTTAGTGTAATAGCCTACACACTGTAATCATTTCCAATAATTAAAAGTCAGTTATTTCTAAGAAAATTTTATATTTAATCCCAAAAGCCAAACTTACATGTTACAAAATATCTGTATCAGTTTTAGCAACAGAATCAAAGACAAAACTACTGCATGGAAGCAGCCGACTCTGGGACAATATGCAATGAGACATGAGGCCAGGATAGCACTACATACTGCTACAAAGGCGCACACACAAATGCAAGAATGTTGTGTATAGATTTGTTTAATTTATACTTTGCATGTATGCCCACCTCTGTCCTCCCTCAGACGTGAAAATAGCAGGGAAGAACTTATTAAACTGGGACTACAGGCAGTTTTTAAATTTTACCAATTAATTTTAAGATTTTCATTTTTTAAAACTTCACTTACAAGTATGAATACATGCCTTCAAATTGGGTGCATGCACACACACACACACACACTGCGCACGGTTTCAAGCCCATGTGTGGGTCAGGTGTAATTTTAGAGACATTACAAGGGAGGAGATTGAACATTGGTTAAACAAGGACACAAAGTGTCACTGATCGGAAGCACAGTAACTCCAGTGAAGCCGTCTCTGAATGTGATTGAGAGAGTTTGTAAGTGTGAGTGAATTAGTTACAAAACTGGACAGTGAGGTGATATGCATTGAACAATGAAAGAGAAAGCTCCTTCACTTTTTGACAGATGTCTGACAGCCTGTACAACCTGAACAAACTAGCGAAATACTATCAAGTATTTAGAGGCTTAGTTTTGGGTTTATGCCCCACCTCAGTGGCATGGTGTTGCAATACTTAATGTCACACATCTCCACATTTTTGTGGTTGTGGGCCTCAAGTTACTGTCTGTGAGGAGTTTGGTGTATCCTCCCGTTGTCTGTGTGGGTTTCCTCTACGTGCTCCGTATTCCTCCCAAAGTAGGTGTGAATTTGTGGTGCCCTGTAATGTACTAACTCCCTGTCCAGTGTGTGTCCCTGCCTTGTGCCCAGTGATGACTGGTAGACCTAGAGAATGGTAGACAGAATCCTGACACACTGATGTATTTTCTGTAATAGCTTCATCCTCTTCATGTTCATGGTGGGTCTGGAGCCTGCCTGAAACCACTGGGCTCAAAGCAGGAACACAGCCTGTTCAGGGTGCCAGTCCATTACAGGGCAGAGATGGTAGGGCATCCTCAGAGGTTGGGCTTGAGCTCACAACCCCAGGACTGTGGAGCTTTTTGCCACTGTACCACTGTCTATTGCAAAGCTCATCCAGTTCAGGGTGGCGGTGGGTCTGGAGCCTACCCAGAATCACTGGGCGCAAGGCGAGAACATACCCTGGAGGGGAACCAGTCCTTAGATTTAGATTAGAATGGGTCCCGTTTGTGAGTCTTGGTTTCACCCAAGATTTCTTCCTCCAGCTTTGAGGGAGTTTTTCCTTGCCACTGCTGCCCTTGACTTGTTCACCTGGTGATATTACTTTAAATTTAGTTTTAATTCTCAATTTCTGTGAAGCTGCTTTTTGACTTGAATGTGTTCCTGCTTGCGCCCAGTGAATCCAGGCTGAGCCCCCCCCCACCACGACCCTAAATTGGATAAGTGGTTACAGAGAGTGAATGAACAAATGTCTAACCTCACACTCTTGTTTACAAAGAACATAGAATTTTAAAGAGAAACCTTAAAGATGAAGGTCTCATTGAACACAGGGCAGAGGTTTTTGCGCTGAACTTTGGTCTCAAACTTCTTCTTCTTGTCTGGGAGCAAGTAGACTTTCACATATGGGTCAGAGGTGCCTCCAATGTCCATAGCAGCCAGATCCTGAGCCTGCAGTATCCCAACTATCAGCTGGAACAAGAACAGAAAACGTTCATGTTTCAGTACTTTACTGCATTCCTTTTTTCATATATTCATGCAAAAATGACATAAGATATAGTCAATCTCAGAAACATCAAGGTTTAATCCCTGTATTCACCTAATGCTCAAGAAGGCCCACCATTTTCATACATTGTTTAAAACAGTATGTTGTGTTGTATAAGGCAATGAAATTAAGCAATATTACCTGAGCTTCAGTGAAATTATAGTCTAAAGAAAACTCTAGCTTTCCCAGGTGTTCATGCTCTTCTTTCTCTCCCTCTCCCTCTTTTTTCTCTCCCTCGTCTTGCTGGAGAATGATGATGAAAAAAGGGTATTTTTATGGAAAGCAAAAAAAAGCATGTATTTTATTGATCACAAAACAAGTTAAAAATTGCATATAAATTATGCATTAACAAATTATATGTTACTAATCATTCTTGCAACTATTCCCAGTTTAGTTTTTTTTTTGTAAATGCTTCAGGTTTTCTGTATCTTTCTCACCTTTGGCTCTCTTTCTATTTCTCCCTCTTCTCCTCCTTTCCTGCGACGCGCTGCTCCCTTTCTCTCTCTGGCTTTCTTGGACTTCTTCTTCTTGCCAAAACACTTCTTGAAAAAACAGAACACACAGCAGGCTACGAGGGCCAGGACCACCACCACTATGGCTCCTACTGCCCACATGGGAACTGCATAGATATAGAGCATATGTCAATATTCATGGCCACTGGTAAAAGATGCCATTAAAGCCCTTTAAATACAACTGTGGTGGCAGGGTATTGCTAATACATTTCAGTGCAGTTGCTGCCTTGTTTAAATACAGATTATTTAAAAATAAAGAAAGATGTTTTAAAAAGCATGGTAAAATGGCATGGGTTTCTTTCCTTATGCAGAACATCCAGCAAAATTTATATTACAGCAAAAACACGTAAAGTAACATATCCTCATTATAGTTTAGTCTAAAAAATATTTTCAGCTGAGAACACCTAATAATTGGTGAATTAATTCCATGACTATGCACCTAGAAAAATAATCCTGTAAAATTATTCTCTAATTTCTCAGTAATTTCTAAGAAGTAGCAATAAAAAAGCACTAAAACAGAGAAATGTAATGAAAAAGACCGAAATAAAGTTAACATAGAGGTGTTCATGTATTAATATATCATCAGTCTCTTTTCTTAGAGAAAATAAAGATTTTGTATGTGTGCACACACAGAGAGAGACAGAGCACATAACTCTCAACAAGTGTTTTCAACAGTATTTACCTCCTTTGATAGCTGCGATGCAGTAAAGAGGATTAGAAGCTCTCAGCGTAGCTTTAAAGATTAGAGTCAGGATAGCCTCTCTCACTCACTCACTCACTACTCGAGGAGCATTCACACTTAATGCTCATATTTTTACACTATGTGTGAATCTGGTTTGTTGGTTATACTCACGTGGCAGGTGCTCCAGTTCATTCATGAATTTGCTCTTCATGTTGTCATAGTTATGATGTGTGGGAGGAGCCAGATGGATTTCATGTTTTGGTTCTGGTTCTGGTTCTGGCTCTGATTCTTTCTCAGCTGATTCTGCTGTGCGTCGAGCACGGACTGCCATACCAGCCAGTCTCATGTCAGCTGCAGACAAAAGTAAACAATTCTCACTGTATAATATGCACAAATTTAAGTCACAGTTAACTTTACATATGTAGTTTAGAAGACAAAATACACATAACAAGTTCATATTCTAACTCACAGTCATTCAGAATTAACTGAAAAATTGTGGAGGGTTTTTTTGCACATAACTACAACGTATTAAATTAAATTAAATAGTAAGCTAAATAAGTAAGTAACCCGGAGGAAACCCATGCGGACACAGGGAGAACACACCACACTCCTCACAGACAGTCACCCAGAGGAAACCCATGCAGACACAGGGAGAACACACCACACTCCTCACAGATAGCCACCCGGAGCGGGACTCGAACCAACAATCTCCAGGACCCTGGAGCTGTGTGACTTTGAGTTAAACAATTCGGTTTTTTATCAACATTGTAAATAATTAGTGTGCAAATCATTACACTTGTGGCCTAATACAGCCTACATTTTTTTTTCATAAACCTTGCTACCAATTGTTTTAAATAAATCAGAGAATTTTTTCTGCACTTCCAAATATCAATCTACAATTGACAATGTCTGCGTCTTCAAAATATTCACAAAATATAACACAAACAGTGGTGTAACTTGCTGAACATGGGATGACAAATTCATCATTCTATGATTCATGATATTATTTATTTCTTCTTTATTTTCTCATTAAGAACTTTGTGACATGGTTTTAAACATATACACTGAATTGGATTTTACAAATCGGAAGGAGGGGCAGAAGCCTGACGCTTGAAGATTGCATTATTTTCAGATCCAAAAAAGAGTGGAGCATGATATTAACCTGTGTCTCTAAAATGAACATTTACCTGATGGTGACAGGTTTTTTTTTGTCTCCTTGGTTGTTAGGAGTCCAAAGACTTGTAAAATATATTGTCTTATGTCGAATCTCAGAAATATCTAAGAAAAAGTTTTTATTTTTTCTTTTGCACAAAACTAAAAAGAAACTATTGATGAATTATTGTCATTAACTCATATAACCTGCCTAAGAATAATTAGTCTACAAAACCTCAGGATGATAATAACAATGGCATTAGCTATATATTATTTTAGGTGCAGATGCATTTCAAATCATGTGAAAAATAATATGTTTTAAAAGAATAACAGGCATTATAAAACAACTCTAAATTTCTTACATTTAACATTGCCACTGCGTGATAATGTTAAGACATGCTTCTCTGCATCTAGGCTGTGATACGTCTTAGCATGACTGAGTTGTTACTTTTTGTACATGTGTATGTGCTTGTGCCTGTCAGCCAGATGGCTAACATGGCTGACCCTAATCCTTAGTTTTTCTCTCTATCCCTTTCCCATCCCACTCAGGGACCCACCATCTTTCTCCTCCATCTCTCTTTTTCTCTCTAACACATAACAAGATTATAATCTGAATTCATTCAGAGGTCCAGAGCAAGAGCTTGAGTAAACACTGGACACCTCTCCTTGCCCAGTTCCCCTTAACTTCCTCTCATTTTGGGAAGCCCATTCCAGAAAGGACGGCTACTCTCATTGAGACAAAAAAAAGCCAGTTTGCAGGAAAGACGAACTAGTTTTGCTCTTAATCTCTGCTCATACTTGGCAGGAAGAGTCTTTTCCCACCTGGCCTATGTTTTGGTGTTGGTGGAAGCAATTCACAAAATTGTTTTTATGCAGACAGAACATGTACTTTCATACATTAATGCATTACAATTTGAGAAAATAATTTTTGATAATGATTAAAAAATAATAAATGGCCTACACCACCCAATGAGCCAATATCTTACAACTTGTTGGTCATGTGGTTATAATTCTGGTTTAAATGTTTTAATATAAACAATAACTGCTTGTGAATAAGCAAAACAAGTTGACAGATTCACCTGAGGAGTAGGCAGTATGAGAACTCTCATACTTTACAAACCGACATCCATCACCAGTGAAAGCGCCCACGAGGCTCTCTGCAGCAACAGGTTAGTGACAAAACCGTTTCTCAATTAGAGGAAAAAATTGTGTTTGTTTACTTCACAAAATATGATACTGGATGCCCACTGCTCGCTAAACCTTCTTGTGTTGCATAATCCGATACATACTGGGAGTAAACAGCAACCTTACCAGAAAATTAACGATTCTCTTTCGGAATCCGCCGTGAAATGTTCGTTAGTTGGCCCCGCCTACTCCCCCAAAGTAAACTGCTTCAGCCTCAAAGCTATATGTCGTTACTTCTCCACAAGGTTCTGGGGCAAACAATCATTTCGCAGCCTGCCCGTTCTATATTATTAAGACTGTTATTCTGAGTGTCCTACACCCCTCCCTCCGCATCTCTTTAAGCTAAAGCGCTGTCAAATCACCAAAGGGCAGCTTGCTGCTCTAATCTCTCTCGTCCCCCTCCCCAACCACATCTGCTGCTCTATAGAATATTCCATCCATAAATCTGCCCGAGATCGAGGCACGTCTTCAGATAACATTTCCCCCCTTTAGAGTGTTATTTTATATGGAAGCTTTAAAGTATTGTTTTGTCGGTTGTTCGTTAAATATCAAAACGTATTTTTTCAAATGGAAGAGCTTCGACGACCTCCCACCTCTTAGCTAGTAATCCGCAGAATATAAAACGTCCCTTTCAACGCTGTTGTTCCATCTGGGACAGGCTTCCACAATGAATGGACTTCCTCCCTGTTAATCTGATCACTATGGATTATACTCATTCTTTTCACATCAATGAGCAATTAATAGTTTCAGCAAGCTATATGAATTTTGGGGAACATGTTGAATTACATAATAATAATAAAAATCAAAATGTTAACTGATGTTGCTAAGTACATATTGCATTTTTATTTTGACCCTTATAAGCAGTTCATGACAAAAACGCAATTTTTTTTCAACTCTATTTTTGTCCTTTGGGGCCTATATTAAATATTACATTTAAATGTTTATTTTATTGTTTTCATTTCAGTTTTGGCTGGATTTGCCTCCCACTAATTTTAGAATAGTTTTTAGCCAAACACTAACATGCCACCACGTCAGAGAAAGTCCCGCCACCTAAATAATTCTCTCTATGGGTCCTGACCATTAAAAATAACAGCATGTGCTGCAGATAATGTATTCAAAACAAAGTATGGACTACAGTCTGTAATTGTATATTTATATACATACATGTATATATAAAAGACAATTCTAATAAGAAACTGGGGGAAACGCTAATATTTGCCTTATATTTAGGGCGGGTTCACTGCCTTCAAAACTTCCGAATAATCAAGAGTCAAACTTTGGTCATTGGACATTGCATAAGGATTCAATCTTATTTATTTATTTATAATTGTGTATTACCTGGCAATCTTAAAAACTTTCTCACCAAAATACAGCATGAGAATGTAAACAACACCAAACAATTATTCACGCACAAGAAGCTGCTAATGACAGCCAGAGTTTTTACATTTGTAAAAAGCAATGATCTGAGAACACTTGGAAAGAACCATGTGGAAACATGGAGGTGTACAGAGGCACAAAGGATTTGTGATTAATATGGGAGGCAGTGTGTGTGTGTGTGAGTGAGTGAGAGAGAAAGAGAGAGGGGGAGAGAGAGAATTGAAGACAGTAGCTCTGTGAAAAATTATAAAAAAAAGCACATTTTGAACAAAGAAACATGACTCAGTTTCTCCAGGAATGGCCTCAGCTTTGTCCCCTCCACACCTCCTTTGGCCTTCTTTAGGGCAATACATTTTGGCCTCTAGTGGTCGAATTTGTACATGAAGCTCTACTCCACTGTTATCATTGTCCTGAACATTGCTTTGACATGAATAGACAAAACATTCTCAAGTACAGCATCAGCAATCTACTGTATATGTGTGTTTAAAGAAGGTGAGGAATAGGGATGATTGAAATGTGTAGGGACTGTGTTTTCATCTTTTATATATAGAAATGTAATGACAACATGATTGAATGTAAATACCATAGTTTGTTTGTTTTTAAAACTTGTGCCAGATTAATGTTTGTTTCTCTGTGGTGTGGGTGTTTTAAACAAATTAAGGAGTAAGAGTTGCGTTTGTAAAGTCTCGCATGTTCACCTATTTAAGTTGGAATGGAGAATTCAAGATCGGTAATAAACAGCATTCACTAGCATAGGCAGATGTTTTAGTGACATGATGTACACTTGCTTATGTTTTAAATAGGCTGACAAAATGCCACGATCATGATCACATGGTCTTTCTCCTTAAATAAAGCTGTAGTTACGTTCTGACACCGATAGATGGCAGAGTATTCTACAGACAATCCCTTGTGTGTAAAATATGCAAATGCTCTGAATGCTTAATTTCAGTAGCCATCTGAATGATCAAACAGCCAGTTTAATGTGAGACCAGAAAATATAAATTGATATGAAACAATCAATATCCTGAATTACAATTAATTTTACTAAGTAATTTACCTTACAAGTAAATTACAGCAGACAGAGAACTGAGTGCCTTTCTGCACTTTCTGGGTGAACGCCTTGTATGTGAAGGTGGATTTGACCTTTGACCCTTAAACAGCAAATTCTTGGCTGGTTGTGTTTGCAGATAAGAGCAGGGTGCAGAATGGGAACTTGAAGCAGGAGATTCTGGATTATCCCAGATGTTTTCCAGATGGCACCATGTGTCCTTCGACAACGACCTACAAGAGGAGGAGCTACTGGAAGGTGGAGGCCAATATCAGAGGATCTGGGTGTGGCAATTAAGGGTGTCAGTCAACAGAAAGGTCTTAGTAACATTGAGCCCACAAGGTTATTGTACAGTTTGCATGATGTCATGTCCACTGCTGACAGTTCCCCTCCTTGCCAACAGAGGTCTCTATGGCTCATTAGGAGGCCATTTTGTACCGTATATAAACTCTGAATGCTCAGGTAAATATTGCAAACGACTTGCTGTGGTAATCATTCCAACCACCTGTACTCCTACTTGTTGGTTCTGGTTATATTAATCCTGTACTAGATTCCCTACTGTTGTGAAGTTCCCTGTTGCACCTAAGGAGGGGAGGAATGCAGGGACTCAGTGTTCCTGTCTTTACACGTAGCCACATAGGATTGGTGTATTTCTGATTGATGAGGACAGACAGGTGTCATTCTGAGACCCGGTATCTTAGTTGAATCTTTTTACTTTAATTTTACTGAAAGTCTCCTGGGCTTCTTTAACCCAGACTTTAATTATTCAGGAAATAACTCAGACCCATTGATAGCATGACCTGTCTGATAGTGGTCTAACAATATGAAGCATAAATGCTTATAGACATATCAGATGAACTGCTAACTTATCATTGCAAAAGGTGTTCATTAAAAGTCAATATAGTGAAACGTCTCCACTTAACTTATTTTTTTTTATTATTAGAACATCTACAGGTTATGTGCCCCTTCATCTGAAGAACATCATAAATGCATTTCAAAAGCACAGAGTAAACCTTAAATTTAATCAGTGTTTTTAAACTTTTGTCATATATTTTCAAATGAGAATAATGATATATAAACACCAAAAACCTGAGATACACCAAAACAATTTAAATACACCTCCCCCAGAAATGTGCGCTCACATGTACACACCGGTTAAGCCTCCTGTTGCTCAGTCTTTGTAATCTGATTATCTGCGTAGACCTTATGTTCTTTTTCTTCACAAGTATGTCACAATCAATGACATTGATTTATCAGAAAGATTTATCTACTTACACATTCTTTTCATATATTTGTATGTTACTAGTATCTGAAGTATGTACACAGTTAAATTATTATTATACATATTTACAAAGGTAAATGGAATAGACGTTGGTGATTTTCAGCTATCCACAGTGATTAGGATATTGGACATTTCGACCAGCTCCTTTCACTCAAGCTGTTTTGTATTAAAGACCAATATTACATGTTTTCTGATACTGAAAATGGGAGGTGCTCTGAGAGAGAGAGAGAGAGAGAGAGAGAGAGAGAGAGAGAGAGAGAGAGTAGTTAGCAGATTAGTCAGTGAACCTGTATCTTTCAGTAGAGAGGGGGTGGAGATCTTGTCTCAGACGGAGAGAAGAATAATTACAGTGAACTGAAAGTGCAGCAGCTAAATGCTGATAAAGAACACCAAGTTCCACAAAGGTACATACTACCTGAGAAGAAGGAGGATAGAAGGATAAGTGACTGGCTGACATGGTTGCATGATTGTAAAACAAAGGCAGATGAGCTAAACCTCTTAAACTCAACATCATTTACGTTCTCAGCAGTCTTTTCAGTTTGCTGCAGCAAAAGTAAGTATACCTTAATTATACCTTGAAATAAGTTTCCCCAAACTAAGACCCATTTTACAGTACTGTTCCTACATCTCTTGCTTGTGCTCTCTCTCTTTCTCTCTCTCTCTCTCTCTCTCTCTCTCTCTCTCTCTCTCTCTCTTTTTGTATACAATAAAAGTTCATAAACCTCTTATTTTCATTTATTGGAAAACTTTACAGTAATTGTCCAAACTTTTAGAATTAATATTTATGCATTTCATTGCCTGAAATCTTATCAGTGCATATGTAATATATGTTGCGATTGTTTGGAATCTGTCCCCACCACTTTCTAAAATTTCTAAAAATAGTAGCAGTCATTGCTACCCTCAGTTTCAGGGTGGTACTGTAATACACCTGTTCCTGTGTGTGCTTGTCCTGGTCTGGAATAGACTGTGAAAATGTCACTGACTGTGGATGAAACTGCGGGGGATCTTCCAGTGAGGGACGTTGGTCTGAGAAGTCACATGTCTGTCATGCAAGGTGTGTATACATGTGTGTTTGTGTGTGTTTGCATGTATCAAATTGTCCACAACAGCCATTTTTTCCATTATGGTTTTAAAGTTATATTTGTCCAACACTTAGAACAAGATGTGAGGTCCTGGAAAAGAACACAAGTGCTAAAAATGAAAGGTATATTACATTCTTACAAACACCCTATTAGACAAGGAGTTATTTTATTTATATAATCTTGCACTTCAGATATTATTATGAATAAGAATAATATTCATACTAATTCATAATCTGTTCATTTATTTCCATCTTATTTCTGTTTCTCTCTCCTCCTCTTGTTCTTTCTCCCTTTCAGATCGTCAGCATTTGTTTAAGGTACCACGGGAACAGCTTGAGGATCAATATTTCCGTCTGCAGGAAGAAAACACACTCCTTAAACAGCACACTCGTGTACAAGAGCAGAAGTTACGCAGGTAAAACCCACAAATTGAGCCACACTTTATAATAAGGGTACAGGAACTGATTCAAGGAGGATGAACCCATCTGAACGTAATATGCCCTTGAGCAGGAACAAATGAATAAGATGCACATAACTGTAAGGTTAAAATCATCAGTATTAACTAAGTTCATACTCATGAATGGAGATGAAGGTATTGAACACTTTCTTTGGTACATGAATATATAAAAAGAATGAATGTGTAATGTAAGTATGTGTTTTCATCCACTGTTCCCATGCTCATAGCCTTCTGGCAAAAAAATTCAGATGCATGTGTTTTATGTTAGTGCCATTCTGTCATCTTTTCCAGAATGTTAGTATTTTTCTTCATCCATGTAATAAAATGTACTTTATTTAGGATAACTCAATACTGATTTTTTTAACAAAAAATATTAATGTATATAATCATAATCGTGTTCTCCCCGTGTCCGCGTGGGTTTCCTCCGGGTGCTCCGGTTTCCTCCCACAGTCCAAAAACACACGTTGCAGGTGGATTGGCGACTCGAAAGTGTCCGTAGGTGTGAGTGTGTGAGTGAATGTGTCTGTGTTGCCCTGTGAAGGACTGGCGTCCCCTCCAGGGTGTATTCCCGCCTTGCGCCCAATGATTCCAGGTAGGCTCTGGAACCCCCGCGACCCTAAATTGGATAAGCGGTTACAGATAATGGATGGATAATCATAATCATATAATCTGTTGGAATAGATAATTATTTTATAAACATTAAATCCGCTGGTAATGTCTTTTTTAAATGAACACAGGGAGAACACACCAAACTCCTCACAGACAGTCACAGGGAGCAGGGCTCGAACCCACAACCCCAGGACTCTGACAGTGACACTACCTGTTGTGTCACCATGCCGCCTGAGTATTAATACGCATACAAATAACAGTCATTTTTTAATTCCTCAAACAGGCTCAAGCTTAAAAGACGCAGAGCTTCTGAATGTAAACAAACAAGAGAGAATTATAGATGTTCCCTTTAAGTGTGGATATAAACCACAGAAGAATTTTTAATTTTAAAAGGTTACAACTGAGGTGGGCAATGTTTTCTTTTGTCTATAGAGGCATATGAAGTCTTCTGACAGCTGTGTGTAACTTTGGATAGCATAAGAGTTAGGTACTGCCTAACGTTATTTAACTATAAATGTATTAATGTCGGCATTGCTGACCATTACTGAGCAAACACAGAGGACTCTTCATGGTCCTAAACAAATAGCAACACTTCAGTAAATAAGTTCTTGAACTAAATGGCATGCAGCATAGGGATGACCAATATTAGTAAAATTTCCAAGGCTTTTTCAGTAAAAGGAATATTGAATCTTGATCTGGAAAAAGATTTTTCTCTATTTCTGTCTGTAAGGTTGTCCACTAAGGTGTTAAGGCTGAGATATGGACATTCTTGCTCAGCTAGGCAACGAGAAACTGACACAGAGGACACCATACAGGAGCTGGAGAATCGTGTGGCCACTCTGGAGAGCCAAAAGGAAGCATTGCAGAACAAACTTTGTGTAGCCCAACAGCAGATTCTGGGTCTGACTGGACGATCTCACCATCAATCATGGACTGGTAAGAGCAGTGGGTATGGGTTGAACAATACCTCTGATGTTGTCATTAAAGTGTGTTTTGCTTTTTATATTCTTCTGCTTTTCTCTTTTGCAGGAGCTGCTACCAGAGGATCCCCGCATCTAAGAAACAACCCAGGTGTATATATAGTCATGTCCAATTAAATGATCTTCCAAGTGCATGCATTTACTCCTAGTTAACTTTATATAAACAAAGATGTGGAGCTGGTGTAACGTAGATGATGTTGTCTATGGTGCCTTGACATCATAACAATGTTATAATAAAACAGACAAAATTGGACTCCCCCAACAGAATCACACCTGTTACCATAAATTACATGTTACCAAAAATAATTTCTATGTGTTTCAGGCCTTAGAGTCTAGAGAAAAGGAATATCGTTAGGAAAATGGGATTATCATTTTGGCAGGTGTTATAATACCACTGCCAAAATTCTACACTCTACATAAAATCCTCCCATTGAAGCTACATCAATGTTAATTTTCTGGTGTAATCTGCACAAACAAATAGGATTACAGGGGATTTTGTTTTTACAAAGTATAGGTACTGGACTACTGAAAGTCACTTCCAGAGGGAACATAAAAGCTGCCAAACTAAAAGTCCTCAGCAGACCACCCCCTGCTTGGTATCTGTGAAGATGTCACATATACTTGTATTATAATTACAGTTAGGATCACTTTATTGGCCAAATAATCCCTATTGGTTTGCACACAGAGGAAACTGTTCTCCGCATTTAAAACAATCCGTGTCAATGAAACACACATTTTACACAGACACTAGTTAACACTATGGCGCAGCTCTAGCCACTGTGCCCGGGGAGCAGTTGGGGGTTAGGTTCCCTGACCACAAGGTCACGGCTGAAGTTCTGTCTATCGTTCTCATGAGCAGGTTGACCTCGGATACAGGTCTCAGGAACTTGTATTTCCCTTTTTTGATTACATTGAGTTTAACTTTCCTAAGCCTTCCATCATCGCTTGGGAGGACTCTGGTAACTAAAGCCTTTGGCCAGCTGTTTCTAACTGTTTGGTCATCTTTCAACAGCACAAGGTCGACTACTTTAATGTTTGGTAGCGGCTTCAGCCATTTACGACTCATTTACCAGTCTCTGGATCTGGCGCCAAAAATCTTTTATAACCGGTCTATGTGAGCAGAATTTAACGGTCCTTAATGATATAATCTGCACGTAAAAATATTACTTTATTAATGGAGTCCACATTATTTTTAGAGCACCAGCAGGTGGCGCTCATTACCTGGAAACAGGTGGTCTGTTATTGTAGAACTACAGAGTGCTCCTCTATATGAGTGTGGGTACAAGGTAGGTGTTCCTAATCCAGTTAAAACATGATGGGGTGATTGGAATGACCTCTGCAGACTAAGAGGAAGAATCACTGAGAGGAATTAAGACCCCAAAACAGGAGCCAATCTTCTGGTGCATAACCATAATGTACATTACCCTTGCTGTAAGGAACAGAGTGAGATATTCACCTCTAGTGAAGGTAGAACACCTCAGTATTACTAATACTTTTTTTCTGTCAATTGTAAAGCACCCTTGGGCCCGTGGAATGCTGTTATGTCTGATTTATTAACAGAGTAGAACTCCTTTGTATTTCTTTTCTCTGTTTTCAGCTCGTGCTGTAGATGGAGATGGAGGGGTCAGACAGGCTGGACAAACAGCCCCTGCCCAGCATGCACACAACTCCCTGGAACACACAAGAGGGGAGATTGAGAGATTGTAAGTGTTCATAGCCATTAATGAACAGACACAGACCACAGAGTGTTTACATCTCTATAAATGATCTTAAATTACAGCGGGGAAATTTTGTATTGACCTCACAAACATTTCTCTCAGTAAATATATTTCTGATGGCGCTACTGATATGAAATTCTCACCAGATGTTGGTAACAACCCAAGTACTTCACATATGCATAAAAATCTACACAAATGAGTCCCTAAATTAGGTTATGTGCAATAAAATGGAAAAGGTATTGAACATGCTTACAAAAAATGTATTTTAAAACTTGTGTAAAAGTGTAGAAAACACTATGTGTGTAATGAGAGCTTCAAGAGGAATTCTGTATTGAGAAACTAGTCATCATCGAGGTGTGATTTTGGCCCATTTTTCTTCAAATCTTGAAGGTTCTGGGGGTCTTTTAATGAATTCTGATCTTTATTTCTTTTCATAGATTTATAATTGGATTCAAGTCAGGTGATTGGCTGGGTCATTCTAGTACCTTTACTGTCTTTCTCTGAAACCACTTGAATTTCCTTGACCCATTAACAAAAAACATGGGACATTTTTGTAAATTTGGGTGGCACGGTGGTCACACAGCTCCAGAGACCTGGAGGTTGTGGGTTCGAGTCCAGCTCCGGGTGACTGTCTGTCAGGAGTGTGGTGTGTTCTCCCTGTGTCTGCGTGGGTTTCTTCCGGGTGACTGTCTGTGAGGAGTGTGGTGTGTTCTCCCTGTGTCTGCGTGGGTTTCTTCCGGGTGACTGTCTGTGAGGAGTGTGGTGTGTTCTCCCTGTGTCTGTGTGGGTTTCCTCCGGGAGACTGTCTGTGAGGAGCGTGGTGTGTTCTCCCAGTGTCCACGTGGGTTTCCTCTCACTGTCCAAAAACAAACATTGGTAGGTGGATTGGCGACTCAAAGTGTCCATAAGTCTGAGTGAGTGTGTGTGTGATGATGAGGTTGATGATTCCAGGTTGGCGTGTTTAGTGTTTACTAAATAATCTTATTTATTTTTATGAGCAGCCCCACCTAGAATATATTACACCAGCCGTCACTGCTGTTTAGCTTTAATGAAAATCAAAGAACTGGAATCTACTGATTGTACCTTTACATTTGACTGTTCATGCGTGCTTTTTAGTTGCACAGTATATCACTTCACATGATTTATCATTTTATGTATCTTCTTTATAGCTTATCTCTTGGGTCTTTTCCTGTCTTCTATTCTTTTTTCCTCTCTTCGCAGAACTAGTAATATAGAAACACAGCAAGTGAGGGTAACAGAACTTGAACTGGCAGCTCAATCCCTCAGAGACACCCTTAAAGAGAAGGAGAGAGAAATAGGAGATACAGTAAAAGAGCTCCACAGACAGCAAGTTGACGGACACAGGTAAAACATTGAGATATTTTGTGTTTAAAAAGCCATGTATATAGTAAACTAATGCCTCTTTCACATATGAAATATGGAGAATTTCTAGAAATACTCTGGAGTATCGGGTTCGGAGATGTCCCGGAGTGGTCGCAGCTCACAGCGGGAGATTTTCAGCCTCAGGCGCGCTCTCTCAACGGGAGATGAAACACATGCTTTAGGTGTGAAGCAGCGCTTAGACTGTGCTTGCAGGCATTTCCTGTGCCGTTCTCACATGCACTGACTCTGACTTCAGTCTTTACTAGGGCGTGAGCAGGATAAAGTCTGGGTCACGTTCACACATACAGCTCCTATGGGTAAATGTGCATGTGTGAAAGGGGCATGAGGGTGTATTCAAGGAGATGGCATTAATGTTAAGGCTCACCAGTCAATCATATGAAAGAATCACCTAACCCACTGTAACTGGACTACAGATGGTGTTCCCTGATTTTTCTAGTGATCCAGTATTATACATAATTCATTAAATCATTGCCTTAACACTCTTTGCAGATTCAACATTAAAGATAATGTAGATGTGATTAGACTTCAGAAGCAACTTTCAGACAAAAGCTCAGCACTTTTGGTCGTTCAGGAGAAGTTTGCTGTTTTACAAGAGGTGAGATAGTAGACGATGTTTGTGATCTAATGACTAAAGAATGCAGTAATTGATATATGATTTCTTCATCCCTGTGTGAAATATTTTCCACTTTTTTAACAGGCTTATGAAGCTCAGCTTGAGGAGGTGAGTTTTTAAATAGCAGCTTGTTATAATTTCTTTGTACTGGTGGTCTGGGTTCCTGAGCTGAACATTCCCAAGCCCACCTGATCCTCTCTGCCACTGAGGAAGGTGGTGATCCAGTGAAAGGTGGGGGCTGGCACACTGAGCTGGGTCAGTTTGCTGTTGTGTGGCTGTTCTGGGATTATGAAGGCAGTTCAGAAGTCCAAAAACAAAATCCTAGGATATATTCTTGGCTACTCGAGGTGTTGGAGGGTAAGGTAGAGACCTACTGTTAGTGTCATCCACCAATCTGTTGACCCAGTATGCAAACTGCAGCGGTTCTAGATAGGGTTTGTGATGTCCTTCAAATGAGTGAGCACCACAGAGGTTAAGGCAATGTGTCTGTGGTCATTCAGGCCTGTAACTGGTGTATTTTAGTCTCTTTTAAAAGTGACTACATTATTTTGTGCTCTAAGATCTAAGAAGGTTTGTAAAGTTTGGGCGCATGTTAAAATTAATTTAAAAAATTAAGAATAAATAAATAAACAACCTGTCCGAACTTCCCAATTGTCAAATGGCGCGTTTGGTAGGTGCTCACAGCGGCTCTTGGCGCTTCTAGCATTAATAATGTTAGAAATGTGTTGTGATGCATTTGTTCTTCCACAGAGTCAGAACTCCCTCCATGGGAACCAAGAGGCCCTGTTGGGAAAGGTGCAGGAGTTGGGTGAACAACTGAAAGAGGAAAAACAGAAAGTGCTGATGCTTGAAGGCCAGCTCAGTACTGCCACTCTCTCACTGCAAGGCCTGGAAGAGGTACTGCATTTATGTCCTTTTATCCCAGACACCCTACTTGCATGTGCCCTTAGAGACCACAGGGCCGCAGGTGTTACCCTTTCTGATTTGATGTCAATCAAAGAATTATTGCTAACCTCCCACTATACACACATAGTGTACTCATGAGGACTTCAGCAAGCTCTGCAATGTTGTGGACTTAGTGGTTGTCTCTTCATATATGTGTAGTGTAGTGGAGAAAATGCACATGAGTAAAATGCATTTGGTTATTTAGTAAGTTATCTGGCAAAGTGTAACCATTGGTACTTGGCATGACCCTTAACATTTGACGTGTAAATATAATTCTCATTCTGTACTAGCCACTGAGTAACAATGTCTGTTAGTAATTAAAACACATTTCACTCTCTCAGCTTCAGGAGAGAGTCTCAGACCTAGAAAGGGAGAGAAACCTCCTGAAGGGAAGCTATGATGCTCTTCTGGAAAGGTCAGTGTGTAACGTTTCCATTGTTTTCCCTGCTTTCATTTTTGTATCTTGGTTTTCCTGGAGTTTGTTTTAATGTCTTCATTTGATTTGATTAGACAAGTTTTACTGTCCCACAAGTAAAGACTCAAAACTGCATGTCACACATTAAGAAAGATGCTCCATATTTTCTTGTTTTGCTTTCCATATCTCCTCATGTCCTGTCACTGCTCCTTTGTTTCACCTGTTCTTCACCATGCTTCATTCAATGAATAGAATATATAACCTTCTCCTTTATAAAATCAACATATTTTTTCTATAATCAACTACTTATTTGAGATAATAATATTTAACAGCCTTAATTTGTCTTAAAATATCTTAAATCCATCTCTCCAAGGTCTTAAAAATGCCATGGACAGTAAATATAATTTTGTTTATATCTGATTTTCACAAATTGCATTTCACAGGTTCAAGATTTTTTTATTCAAATTGTGCTACGGTACATACACAGTTTTAAAAAGGTGGCCAGTGCTCCTCTTCAATATGATTGGCCACCCCAGATGTCACCCCAGCATTTCTGCCAAGACATTGGCTTTCAACTTCGCAGTGGAGTGGGTGTTTGACACTTTGCCTTTAAGGGGTTTTTGTCATTGGCGGAACAAGAATCATTTTAAACTCAAACTGCATTACGTGCAAACACTGGGACCCCAACAGGACACAGCTCTTCAGAGGAGCTGCTTGTTGCTCCTCTCATTAAAATAGATTATATTTTCTTTAACCGCTGCATTTTAGTAGTTACCGTGTGGAGTGTTTTTTTTTTTAATTTGTTTTGAAAAGCTGCTACGAACAAAACAAACTGTTCAGCCTCTGTCTTCCTGCTCATGTCCTGCTCAGTCTGTTTTTCATATTAATTAAAAAAGACACCATTTTCACAGAGTTTTGGTGTCCTGCAGTATGTGTTCAACTGTACTGGGATGACTGACAGTGTGACACAAACAGACCCACGTAGAATTATTTTTCACCAGCTGCCACTGCATGTACATACTATCCACATTTATTGATGTTCTTTATTGTTTTCTATCTCAGCACTCTGTATTCCCAGAGCCACAAGGAAGAACTTCAAAACAAGAAAAGAGAGAAGGAGCAATACAAAGAGGAGAAGTGGACAGCAGAATTGCTCCGACTTGAGAAGATGCTGGAAGATGAGAGGAGAGAGAAGGAAATTCTAGAACAAGAAAGAGAAAATCTGAGACAAGCACATGTAAAGACTCTAGAGGAGAGAGATCGGGAAAGGGGTAAGAGATTGGTAGCTCATGAGTAAGCTGTACTATAATATATCAAATAATTTATTGCCAAATATTGATTGGTAATAATAATAGGTATTTTATCACATAGCCTTGACCATTGCCCTCAGAGAGAAACAGCTCTGCACAGAACAGGAGGTGCTACAGCACAGACAGGAAGCAGTATCTCTCCAAGAGCGACTTGACAGAATGACAAATGTAAAAATTACTGACTTGTAAACAAGTGGTATATGATTTTGAATTAAAATGGCGCTGCTTTATGTGTGTTTTAATGTTAATCTTTGTCCTCTTTGCATCTCTTCTGCTTATGTACCAGGAGTTTGATATGAGTGTGGAAGACCTAAGTGAAACTTTGATGCAAATAAAGGTTAGGCTGTTTATGTTGAAGAGCTTCATGTACCATGTACACACTCAGAAATAATGGGGTGGTACTCTCAAAGTTAGTCTTCTGCACCTATAGATAACCTATTTGTATCATACTCCATTACAGTTATGTTTTTAGGTTCCTCTGAGCTTTTAAATTGTAGCATTTTATATTATACAAATCATCCCAATAAGCACATTTTTCACATCAGCCATAACATTATGACCACCTCCTTATTTCTACATTCTCTCATTTTCACTGACCATTGAGGATTACTTTGTAGTTCTAATTACAGTCCAGTTGCTGTGCATATGTTGTTTTCCTCCTTTCACCTTTTTCTTCAATGGTCAGTACCCCCACATGACCACCACAGGGGGGTAGGGGCACCTGTGGTCTGGTGGTGAAGGAAGTAACCGGAAGGTTGCCAGTTTGATACCCAGAGCCGGCAGGTCATGACTGCAGCCCTGAGAATGATCCACCACCCAAGTAATTCTTGTGTGGTGGACCTCTGGGGGCCCTGACATTTGAAGAACAGGGTGAAAGTGAGCAAACACAAAACGCAGAGCAACAGACGGACTACAGATACATTTACAGAGTTTGTTGTTGTTTGTTTCTAACAATGCAGAAGTTCTTCATATATTTAATATATTTTTCTTTCTCTCTCTCTCATATACTCTCAGATATTCAGACTGCAGCAAGAGAGTCAGAAGCAGCTGGGGTTTTTGGTGACTAATGAGAAAGGGTGGGATTTGTCTCGAGAACTGGCTGCTCTGAAGGCCTCTCATGCAGAAACAGTTCTGGAGCTGCAGAAAACCCGAGACCTGCTACTAATGCAACACCGGCTCAGTGGCCACCTGCAGGTAATCAAATACACCCTACTCATCCCAGAGAATAAACTAAATACTACCATGTCTCTGTTGCAGCAATGACAGTAATAACATTCGCATCACAGTAATGTCTCACATTCACCAGGCTGAGTTGAAGAAAGAGGTGGAAAGATCTGAAAAGGAAAGGGAGAAGAAGAGAAAGCATTTGATTGAAAAAGATGAACTATTGAAAAGCAGGGCTCTGCAAATCAGCAGCTTGCAAGGTGAGAGATAATGGTCATTTCATGAACGTTCAATTTCGTTTAACATATAAATGCAGATTGTAGGTATACAGTGACTTTAATTTATTGTGTGCTGCTTTAGAATAGGACTACACTTAATAATAATAGTTTAAAAATTATTTACAATCTTTTTATTAAGTAGTTATTATTCATTCATTCATTTCTTGCCTGTAACTTATCCAGTTCAGAGCGACACACACTCACACATTCACTGGGAGGAAACCAGAGCACCCGGTGGAAACCCACGCACACATGGGGAGAACACACCACACTCCTCACAGACAGTCACCCGGAGAAAACTCACGCAGACACAGAGAGAACACACCACACTCCTCACAGACAGTCACCCGGAGGAAACACATGCAGACAGAGAGAGAACACACCACACTCCTCACAGACAGTCACCCGGAGGAAACCCACACAGACACAGGGAGAACACACCACACTCCTCACAGACGAGACCTGGAGCAGGGCTCAAACCCACAACATCCAGGACCCTGGAGCTGTGACAGAGACACTACCTACTTCTCCACCATGGCACCCCAAATAGTTATTATTTATGTTGTTAATACATTAATAGTCATTAATAATCAGCACATTTCTCTTAATACGTTTAACATTTAAATGAATGAACTCCCAGCAGAGTGTCTTATCATACATTAATGATGAATGAATGAATCAATTAATGTAATAAATTACCTCAACATTGTAACTGCAAAGTGCACCAATATATAAATAAATATATATGTACCTTTATAAATGATAATAATAAATCACTTTTAAAGCTTTGTGTTGTCTATTTTATATCAGCTCAACTTAAACACATCGCCTACAGTCCTAGAAACCACAGTCGGAACATACCACAGCAAAACACTTGGATTGGGGTGGATCAGGAGTTAGTCCAGACAATGGAGGAGGAAACCAGCTTCACCCAACTGCAAGAGGGAGAATCCCTACTTGAAATCCATCTTTTGGGAGCCACTTTCACCCCAGTTGGACTGAGAGTCATGAAACACGACCGAGGGGTGGACAGATTTGGTCACCATGAAATTGTTACATTTTGCACCTATGCTTTCCTAGATTTTGAAACTCACTCAACCCCACTAGTTTCAGGGACCAAGCCAAACTATGGCTTTGCGTCCTCCTATGCCCTTGCTGCTCACGATCTGGCCAGGCTCAAGGCTCAGGGAGCGTTCGTGCATGCTGAATTACATCAAGCACTGGGAGGGGTGAAATTCATAACCAGGGGCAGAGCAAGGATTACCCTGATGGGTGTGCTGCAGCACAAAGGTGAACGGATCAAAGGCAGAACCAACATTACAGGTTAGTGAAATAGCACAGCTACTTTTGTTTTTGTTTTTTTTGTTTGTTTTTACATAAGCATTTAGCGTCTCATTAGACAGCCCCATTCCACATTTAAAACACTGAAAATTCGTATGTAATTTAAACGCTTTTAATTTTACACAGTGTTTTATATTAATGCGCCTTTTCAGTGTTGACAACAATGTAACTGCAGAATCATTTTAAGGTGGGATGGGGAAGAATAAGCTGGCTAATGAGATGCTAACTTCAGCCTTGTGTAGTCTGGCATCTCGCCACACAGCAGCAGGAGATGGCATTCAGCAGCACTTAGTCTTCTCCATGTCAGAAAACTCAATTTAGTGTTGATTATTGTCATATCTCTCTTTGTTATAAGACATTATTGCCAAAGAACATGTTTTATCAGTTATGGTTTCTCCTGAAATCTTTCCTGACAGCCCTTGAGAGGGAGGGAGCTTCGACACCCACTCGCAGCCAGTACTGATGAGTTGGGCTACCTTGTCGAAATGTGCTGCCATAGTATACTTTTATACGTACAGTTTAAATAAAACAGTAGGTAAGACTCTGATAAGCTTAATGTAGTGTATCAGAAAATGTAGCCTACAGAACTATAAACAGGAGATTTGCACTGACCCAAATGCCCTTATTAAGGAAATTCTAAGAGTATTATGGTGGTAAGAAATGGTTTTATAGTCATTTACATTTAATTCGCTGTGTACAGTTTTGGAACACTCAAACAAATAACAGTAATCTAGGATTGTGTAATGCACCAGAGAAAGAAAAACATGAAAACATTAAAAAAAAATGTGGGTCTGAGCATGTGCAGAGCTGCAAAGTAGCACATTTCAACAAGGCAGTAAGTTCTGACGAGTTGTGCTACTGGCGATTCTCTTCTATGAGTTGTCGCTAAGCGTTATACGGACGTTTTTTTAAAACAATTTATTAGAAGGGGTCTGAATGTTGCTAAATCTAGAGACAAAATTGCTTAGTTGCTAAGTCAATATAACATCACAACTTAATAAGCAGACAAGCAAATAAGAAAAAAAAACAGTAGTGTGGCTTCTTTTTCTGCTGAGGGTGCCTCTTTATATATTTATATTGAAATTAGCCATTTGCTGCTATATAAATCAAATATAAATCTGGGATAGTTCACGTTTAAGGGTAATTATTCAGACAATTACAAATACAATACATTTTTCAATCTAATATAATTATTTCCCTCAGAATTATTTGATATCTGAGAGAGATGGGAGCATGAGTATTATTGGTATAAGAAAGACAGTTACAATTTTTGTTATTTTCAGAATAGAACAGCTCTCCCACACATTTCTACCAGCTTTCTTTTTTATGTACAGGAGCTGAAGGGGAAATAATAGGAGCCCTGGATTTCTGTGTCCGTCTGTATCCTTTAGTAGAGCCAAAAGGTATTCGCAAAGACAAAGTCGCAGAGAAAATTACCAACAAGTGGCCCACATACTATGCAATGGACTGGAGGCATGTACAACAAGAGGTAAAAACCTAGCTTGGCTCTAGAATTTCATTTTAAAATGGAGTGCTAGAAATGAATGATTCTGGATAATCTTTTGTGTGTTTGTTTCAAATGTGTCTAAAGCTGACTATAGAGTGTTTTTGTGGACATGGAATCCAAATTAATCTCTTTGTTCATAAAATATTAGCATTAAATATATAAAAATATTAATATAAAAATATATAAAAAGCTTAGACTCAGTTTGAGTTTAGTAAACTTGTGCTGTACTGATTAAAATGACTCAATGGACGTGCTTAGTTTTAACCAGTGTTCTTGCACTTTACAGACCCAGGAGTTATTTGAGCATGGCGTAGGGACACCTAACGAGTTGGTGGTGGTAATTGAACGTTGTGTGGGACTCAGCACACGTTGGACAGGCCTTCTTCCAGATTCTCATTTAACTTATCGCTTTTATGATCTACCTCCTCATTCCACAGCCACAGTACTGGGCTGTGCAGACCCTGTGTTCGCAGACACTACTGTCTACCCACTAGCAGTCACAGCAGATCTTATAGAGTACCTGAAAGTGGGCAGCCTATGGGTCTATGTGTTTGATGACAGTGAAGACCAAGCTCCTTATACTTACATGGCCAAGACACCAGTCCCGCTCCAGGCCCTGGCAACTGGTAGACCAATCAAAGGTAAGGAAAAAAAAACAGAGGAGACATGTTTCTATGTATTTAACTCATTAAATGAAAGAAAGGAACCGAAAATGGACCATTGAATGACTTTTGTACCATTTGTTTTTGTGGACATGATTCTGAAGTACACTGGTCACTAGGGCTGGGTGGCATAACGTATACCGTGGTATTTAAAAATGTGGATAGTATCACAAAATGAGGATGGTATTTATGATGTGTGTATGGTCTGTCAAATGTCTGTTCTGTGTCTTTGAGTACACCACCAAAAAGTTAATTTATGTTCATTTAAGAGAGCCACAGGGAGGGGGCGCTTTGGGAACTCAATGACTTGTGATGTCACAGAAACCAGGCTTGTGTTTTTCTCCACCCATTTTTAGACCTTGTTGAGAGACAAAAAAAGAGTAATGATACTTATGGATGTCAGGTCATGTGTGTGCTTGTTTGGATAAGTGAATTATATTAAATCTTTTGTATCTACCAGGTGATTATATCCTGAGGGACCCTGCTGGGGAGGCTAGAGGCACCGTGAGGGTGCAACTTCATTGGCGGTACCCATACAAATTGCCAGAAGCTTCTTCTAGACCTAGAAGAAAGGAGAGAACCGAGCATGAAGTAGAAAGACAGAGGAAGACCGAAAACAGAATAGAAATCAGAACGGAAGTCTTACAGAGACCAGTTGCTAAACCAAGGGTGTGTTACCATATTTGTGAACATGAGGATAGGTTGTCATTATTGGTATAATTTACACTTTAAAATGCATTAATTATTTCTGAGAAAATTCACAGGAAAATTAGATCCATTCAGTATGTGGATGCAGTAACTGCATTGAAAAGGTTCAATGTACACAGGGCTTACATTACATCATAACAATTGCCAAAAGTAGCTGATTGTTACCAATTATGTACAACTCCATTTCCAAATCATTTGGGACACTAAGCAAACTATAAATACAAACAGAATGCACTGGTGTAATTGTATGTAATGTTATTAAATGAATATAGAGCAGGTTAACTGGCAAAAAGTCATTGACATGACTGGGTTTAAAAAGAGTGCCTCTGGGAGGCCATATCTGTCAGAAGTAAAGATGGGGAAGTGTGCCCTGTGAAGGACTGGTGCCCCCTCCAGGGTGTGTTACCGCCTTGCGCCCAGTGATTCCTGGTAGATTCCGGACGCTGAACTGAATAAGCGTTTACACACAATAATAAATATTGTTTTCTGATGCGACACTCACCCCAAATCTGTTGTCCTGAATTTCACTCATTCTCATCTGGTCCCCGAAGCCAAAATATGTGTGAAATATGCTACAGATTGATATGGATCAGTTTGTATATTTTTCTCATATTAGATCAAAATGCTCATTGTTAAAATAAAATTTTTGTTAAAAAAACAACAACAACAAACATAACAACAGAGCAGACCGGAACAGCACTAAAGCTCTGATTCTAGAATTACCCCTGATAGGGTTTAAATGATTTGCATATCATTGCATTTGGTTTTTATTTACATCGTGCATAATGTGTCAGCTTTCTTTGGAATTGAGGCTCTATTATTGCATTGTAACAAGTAGCAGAGTAGATATCAGCCAATTATTCTTAATCTCATTTTTTAATGGTGCATTTTTTTCAGGACCTTCGTAAAAAGCTCATTTTTTGCCAGCGTGTCTATTCTGGTGTATACAGTATATCAGTTACAGTCTGTTCAGAAATCATAGAAAAAGTGTTATGATAGACAGTGTGTTTTATGATGGTAGACTGGGGTTTGATTCCTTGGCCTGGCTGCTAAACAGCACTCATGAAAATCGTCGATGCAGACGTCTAACACTAAACTCACTTTGGAGTGATACACGGCTAAAACTAATCAGCTCCAAAATGTTTTAATGCTCTGTTTTTGCCATATCTTTACTTCTATGTTTGCCTGCATAGCTTTTGTATTAGTGCAATATGTAAGAAAGCACAGCTGTGTTTAAAAGTAGAATAGTAATGTAACAGTACATTACTACAGTACAGTAATATTTTTTTATATTTTTATTGCACATTGTTTCAGAAGCTGAGTCCTTATAAAGAAGAACGAGACCAGGTAAAGTTCATATTACACTCTAAGTACAAATACACACGTTTACCTAGTAAACTGCTTTCTTTTAAAAGTGTTCTTTAAAAGATTCATGTCTGAAGATCATGTTTTCTTTAACATTCTACCTTTTTTTAGCAACTGCCCCACACCCCGCCAGTCAAAATAAACTGATCTCAGAGCAACCACCATTGCAAAATCATTCATTCATACATCTGTAACCGCTTATCCAATTCAGGGTCACGGCAGGTCCAGAGCCTACCTGGAATCATTGGGCGCAAGGTGGGAATACACCCTGGAGGGGGCACCAGTCCTTCACAGGGCAACACAGACACACTTTTGAGTCGCCAATCCACCTACCAACGTGTGTTTTTGGACTGTGGGAGGAAACCGGAGCCCCCGGAGGAAACCCACACGGACACGGGGAGAACACACCAACTCCTCACAGACAGTCACCCGGAGGAAACCCACATATACACAGGGAGAACACACCACACTCCTCACAGACAGTCACCCGGAGCGGCAATCGAACCTACAACCTCCAGGCCCCTGGAGCTGTGTGACTGCGACACTACCTGCTGCGCTCAAGTGTTTTCTTAAGCCTCCAATCTTTCTCTGATCATTTGGTCACTGGTAATATCAAGCAGTCAGCAAAGATCAGGACATTATTCAAGTTCCCAAATGAGAGATAGAAATGGCAATGCTTTGGGAAAAATGAAATCTGAACATTACAGTCAAGCTTTCTTTATTTTCTCTTTTACAGGAAATTAAAGCAACTGAACATGAAAAGGAGGAGGGAGAGAAAGACAAACCTCCGTCTAGGAGTGTGACAGGTCAGAAATATGTGCTTTATGAAATTTTATGGATGGAATAAAAGGTTTAAATATTTTTTGTAATGCCGAGACAACGTTCAAAATTGTAACTTTGCAGTATATCCGCCCCCTACAAAAAAAAACCTTTCTCTTGATCCACTCATCAATATACAACACATTATTTTAAACTGTTTCCTATACATTACATGAATAGACAAAATTCTATACAAATTTGGTATAGGCATTTTTGTGCTGTGCCAAATAACATTACAAGCCAAAATTTCCTAAAAAAGTCATTAAAAAAACTAATTTAATTCACGCCAAAATTTATTTAACAGAAATCGACAAAGAAAATGTTTTTATTGTTTTCAGTGATTAACCATCATGCTACTGTGATGGACATAGCCACATGGGCTCAGGGGACATTGGAAAAGCATTGTCACATAACACACAACTGCATCAAGAAATGCTAACTAAATATGTATTATGCAAATATGAATCCATAATTGATTTGGCGCAGCAATGCAGGTGATGGTCAGAAGTTAATTTGTCATTTTTTACCATTTTATATTTCCTTATTTTTTGCTGTACATTTTGCCTTTTTAGTTGTAATTTTGTGATTGACTTATTTTAATGTTTTGTCAATCACATATAGAACCCTTTTAGCTTTACTTTGATATTTTTGAAAAGTGCTATATAAATAAAGTTTAATTGATTGTTAGATCGAAACTACAGTAAAGTTTATCAGTGAAAACAAATGAAAATATACATATTCAAGTAATTTAACAAATTAGAGTTTTAGTTTTCACTAAAAATGTATTTTTCTTTTGTGACCTATAGCCTCGCCAGCTCGAGAGGACAGTGACAGCATGGAGTCTGAAAAGTCAAGTGCTTCAAGTGGCAGTGATATCGTTATAATACCTCTGCAGCCAAAAACGTTCAGAAAGGTATACAAGACTTGTGAGAGTATTTTAAAGAAAAGTATATGCAACTAAAACGATCGGTTGTTCATATTTATTAGGATAATGTAAAAGAGCCCTTATCTAGCTATGGCAACGAAAAAAGTAAAATGAGCTGTTTAGCTAAATACAAATAGCATTTAAATATAAATATATGAATGCTAACTAGAAACTGCAGTAATATATGCAGTGAGTTTGTTAGACACAGAAATGACATGAGTTTACATATATATAGGGCTGAGGGAAGGAGTCGGTTATGGTCACACTCCCAAAATTATGTTAACTTCAAGTATTACGTTGGATTTCCTTCCTACTTTCTCAACACAGAGTCAATATAATCCAAAGTGTTAAAATTACACATATATACATTGACTTAGATATAGATCATAGAATTCCTTTCTGTTTTGTCTTTCAGGACGACAGGCTTAGAGTGGAGATCATGTCACTTTTGTTGGACCCGTCCTCAAGTGTTGCCAGGGACCGGTCAGTGCAGCAAGTCTATGTGGAATACCGCCTCTTGGGTGTTCCCATGGAAGCCACAGAGACTCCTATGTCTCTGAGAAAACCAACAGAGGGGGAGGAAATACATTACAACTTTTCTAGAGGTTGGTCCACTGTTGTAAAATTTGTATGCAAATTTGCAATGTTTTAAGTCCCAAATCTAAAGTAAAAAAAAATATCTAAGTAATTAGGTCACTAAATACTCTGCATTTGTCTGACACACACACATACACACACACACACACACACACACACACACACACACACACACTGGCACCAGTGTCCGTAATGAACCATAATCCTTTAAACATGCTTTCTTGATCATAAAACTAAAAATTATTGGATTTTTTTTATTGAAGAATTTGCTTAAAAATAAAATGCATATTTGGCTGCATCCACTGTGTCCACTCACAATGCAAACCCTACACAAAAGCCTGAGATACTTAATCTTTCATTAAGAATTTTCAAAGGCTGAGAGGTAAGTTCAGAATATTCTGACCTTTTTTCTCTAAATACTCTGATTTCTTTTTCTCAAAATATTCTCACTTTTATTTCTTGAAATATTCTGACTTTATTCTCTAAATAGTCCGACTTTGTTCTGACTTCCAAGGCCCCCCCTTGTAGCCCATAATGGGACGCTTTTGGTCATAACTGTCTTTGCATCCCTTTTTGCTCTTTTTCAGTCTCTGGTGTGAATGTGACAAATGTATCCTGATAATAATACATAGTGTATAATAATATTGCCCACCAATATTTGATATAACATGACAGGACATTCAGAACAATGCAGTGACAAGGATAATAGACAACTGGTTCATGTATTATGGTGTCATTTATTGGTTCATTTTTATGGTATGAGGAAAAATAAACAAGAACATATTTCATTATGTTTCTTTTTTTAATCTCTGTCTCTCTTTTCCAGTCATACATGTGGACACAATAGAGGCGATTCCGTTAAGGCACTACCTCTACGCTATGCTAGAAGGAACTGATCCTAACCAGGGAAGGTAAACAGTGAATGAGACAAAGACACTGTGAGACAAAGTCAAACAAAAAATAAAGCACAGCCTCAAAGTCTCTGATAGTGATAAGGGGACTGAGAGGCTGATATGCAATGCAATTAAAACAGAGATTATTTTCACAACAAACAAAATCTCATTAAAGTATCATCCACTTTTACTGTCTTTGCTCAATCAGGTTAAGGTTCACTGTTGTGAGTGAACCACTGAATGAAGATGATGAGTGTGAAGATGTTGGCCAAGCCTACCTGGACTTGCAGGAAATTCTGCTTACAGGCAGTGACATAATTGAACGGCAAATTGACAGTAAGTTGGTGTTATCTTTTATATTAGAGTTCACTATGGCACTATACTGTCAAGGTAAAGGCTCATGGAAAAATACATTCTTTCTCTTTATTTCTCATAGTTGTCAGTATAGATGATGAACAAGAAGTTCTGGGGAAACTGAGAGTGTCTCTGGAGGCTGCTCAAGTTTTAACTGGAATCTATAGGGAGTACCAAGCCCATAAAAAGAAGACGGAGACAGACAGAGACACAGAGGAAGAAGTAGAGGAAAAACTTTAAAATACAAAGGAATGCATGTGAATGATTTCTGAAAACCTTGAAACTGAAATGGGAAGAATTTTATTATTCAAATTTAATTAAAATATAATTATGTTTTTGGAGCGTGGGAGGAAACCCACACAGACACAAGGAGAACACACCAAACTCCTCACAGACAGTAACCTGGTGCGGGGCTCGAACCCACAACCTCCAGGACCAAAGACAGTGGACAGTCTGTGGACACTGTTTAAAAACTTGAACAGCACTGAGGTGGTGGTGTGTTCATTTATATATATCTTTTTTTATATATTTCTTCACAGCATTTTACCTATTTTGAAAAGCCGTGTTGAATATGTTGTGTACAGCATGTTGAAAAGGGTTGCCAGTTTTTGTGGAGAGCAGTGTAAAAAAATCTCAATAAGCAGGATGCCTCTGTGAAAAAAAGTTATTGAAATATATCAATTTCAATTAAAATATTGAAATATAAAACATTTGTCTAAATGTTATTAATCTGTGATGCAAACATGTGCATCGGTGAGATCCTGTGATTTTCCTTCTCTAAGCCCCCTCCTCGCACAAAATCAGGCTGCAGTTGTGTTCATCTTCTTAGTAGCAGTAATGCAGAGCCTTTCTAAATATCTGATTTTGAAAAAATCAATAGTATGCTTAATTCTTAAAGCAAACATCAGGATTGGACATATCCACAGTTTGAAGGACAGCTGCTATTCTCACATGATACATGTTTTTTCTTTGGACAGCAATGATTTGCTTTGACATTTCTGTTCATGATGGCAGTTAATGTTGAAAAGCATAATCTCTGACGTTGCATTTTCATTGTCCTAATGGTCTGACTCTGACACATAAAAAAAAATCATTATTAATATAGTTATATTAATACTAATAAGAGTGTTAGTGTGAATATAATGGGAGCCCTTTTAAGGTGGCAGGGTTTTTAGGACATTGATTTATTTGTCGTGGCCATTTTGGAAGTCTGAATAAAATTACAATGTTTAAATGTTTAAATGTTTTTTTTTTTGGTGGTCAAAATATTTTGAATGTACTTTAAGGTTTTAATGTTTATTTGAAAGGGTCATTTATTTAATGTGGAAGTCTAAATAAATGTTCAGATTTAGAAGTGAAGTGGTGGTCAAAATATATCGCCCATGTTTTAAGGTTTATTTGAAGTGGTCACTTATTTAAGGTGAAAATCCAAAGGACATTTTTCCATGTGGATTGTTTTTTTTAAAAGTGCCATTCAAAATATCTTGGCTGTCTTTACCTTTTTAAGGGTTATCTGAAGTGGTCATTTATTGTGGGAGTTTAAATAATTTTTTTTTAGCCTTTTTTATGTAGATTTTTTATGTAATTTTTTAAGTTGGCAAGATTTTAAGGGTGGTATTGGATTGTATTTTCTACAACTTTAAATGTATAACTGTGAAGCAGTGTGTAAGCTAAAATGTACCAAATATAGCAACAATGTTAGCAATATTTGACAAGCCACATTCTAAGTTTCTTCACAAACTTCCCTCCTCCAGTTTTACAGTGAAATATTGGGTTTTAAAAATGTGCACATGATTGTGTTACATCACTGCAGATTGTTCTCATTACTCTGATGTCTGTAAAGTTACTCAGAATCTTCAATCTCAAATAATGAGGGGAAGAGAAAAGTGGGATAGAGTGAAGGAAAGGGGAGAGAGAAGGGGGGGGGATACAGGAAAGGAGAAGGGGAAGCAAGAGAGAGAGAGAGAGAGAGAGAGAGAGAATGGTATAGGGAAGGGGAGGGCGAGAGTTGTGTAATCTTTCTCTCAAATCTGTTTTTCTCTAAATTCCTGGAAGTGATTCGGGTGTTGGCGGAGCGTACTGAACTCTGCACTGTGTTGAGTTCTAGGTCAGTTCTAAGCTGGTTCTAGTTGTGCTGCAGTGAGGGAACATGGCTGTGCTCCTGCTGTTGGTGCTGTTGTCGGCTGCAGAGCTGAGTCGCTGTGGGGCGGAGGACCAGGGAGTTCCAGAACTTTACAGAGAGGGAACAGAACTCGCTCTGGACCAGGTCCACTCTCACAGCGGGGTCCAAATACACTTCCGGTTCTTCAAAACAATCAGCACCTCAGAGATTGACGTGAGAACCATTCTCTTTATCTTAACCACTTCTTATCTCTTCTTTTAATGTTTATCTACCATAAATAAAACAGGCTGTGGTTCTTGGGCAGGTTCTGAATGAGGTTCTAAAGCAGGCTGTGGTTCTAGGGCAGGTTATGAGTGAAGTTCTTAAGCAGGCTGTGGTTCTAGGGCAGGTTCTGAGTGAAGTTCTAAAGCAGGCTGTGGTTCTAGGGCAGGTTCTGAGTGAAGTTCTAAAACAGGCTGTAATTCTAGGGCAGGTTCTGAGTGAATTTCTAATGCAGACAGTGGATCTAGGGTGAGATTTGGGTTAAGTTCTACAACAGGTTGTAGTTCTAGGGCAGGTCCTGAGTGTAGTACTAAAGCAGGGTGTGGATCTAGGGCAGGTTCTATGTGTAGATCTAAAGCAGGCTGTGGTTCTAGACGAGTTCTGAGTGAAGTTCTAAAGCAGGCTGTGGTTCTAGGGCGGGTTTGGAGGGAAGTTCCTGTTCCATAATTTTCTTCTGAAACCGACCAAATGTCCGAAAGGAACCCGAGACATGGATCTGACAAAATGTGCTTTCAGAACTGACCGTGTGAGTATGTTTCGCATTTTACACTGTTTTTAGTGTCATTATTTTTTGCTGTTGTAATTGTTGTTCTTTATTGTTGTAATTGCTGTTGTTTATTGTTGTAATTGTTGTTGTCGTTGTACAGCCAATGATCGACTGTGCAATGTGTTATAAAACCTTTAATGGAGTGATTGAGAAAATCCCAAAGCCATACGTCCACTGTGTCCACAAACCCGCCCTCACCAAGGTCAGTCTCTCTCTCTCTCTCTCTCTCTCTCTCACACACACACACACACACACACACTCACAAAACCTTTCACTCTCAATGTGTGTTGTGTGTGTAGTCAGTGTTGTTTTTTCTTTCGATTGTTGGTATTGTGTGTGGTTTGTGTTGTGATTTTGTTTTTATTCTGTTGATTGTATATTGTGTCTGCTGTGATTGTGTTTTCATTCTGTGTTGATTGTGTGTTGTGTCTGTGAGTGTGTGGACCAAGCCACTGGAATACATCGCGTTGCAGTGCCGGTCCCAAAAGCCTGGACTGATCCACTGTGGTGATCTCAGACGAGAGCAGTAGAAAGAAGAAGATTGTGTGTTGTGTCTGTTGTGATTGTGTTTTTATTCTGTGTTGATTGTTGATTGTGTTGTGTCTGTTGCAATTGTGTGTTGTGATTGTTTTTATTCTGTGTTGAGTGTGTTGTGTACGTGTTGATTCTCTGATTGTTCTATTCTGTGTTGTGATTTTATTTTGTGTTGTGTGTTGTGATTGTGGTGTTTATTGTTTTTTTTTTTGCTTTGATTTTGTTTTGTTTTGTTTGTAGTGGTTGTGTAATAATTGTGCGTGTGTGTGTGTGTGTTGCAGGGTATGATTGCTCAGAGGACACAGACGTGTCAGAATGTGAGTTACAGCAGTGGAGCTGCGTCTGTTCTCCTAGTAAAGAGCCCAGAGTAACTCTTCAGCACCATCTGGAACATTTTATCTCCCACTTCCTCTCTCTCCCTCTGTAACCCACTGTCTCTGAAACCCACTGAGTCTGCACCCCACTGAGTCTCTGTGTCCCTCTGTCTCTGTCTCCCACTGAGTGTGTCCCTCTGTTCGGATCCAAACTCTGGGAATCTGATGATGTCTCTGTACTGAGCCCAGATCTGTGTTCAGAGATGTTCCATGTTCTAAAGCAGTAAAACATTAAGACTGTGTTTCTGAATCTTAAACAATGTTTAGAGAATCTTAAGCAACACGCCACTCTTTGAAAATCACAGGCTTTTAAGTGTTTTACACGACAGAACCGAAATATCCACGTGTCTTATATTGAAGGAGAGCCACTGGCCGATGTGGGACCTGGGCGACCTCCTGTGGTCATGTGCTTTTACTACACCGTTGATGAATTCCTAATAGCGAGAGAAGCTGTTGTTCTGTAATGTCTCATCTTCCTTTCAGCTCTGCTCCTGATTATCGCTGTTATATTTATCGCTGTTATATTATTTGTGTCTGTTTGTAGAGATTGATTAAATTAAACACAAATTAGTGCAACAAAGTCGGTGTACAATAATAAACGGTTTAATAACGGACACATTTTACGATGAATAAAAATAATTTGAAAATGAAAACGCAGCACCTTGGTTGTAATTACAGATCAGACGCACACTCCTCTCGTGAACACTTTCTCATGGCGGAGTTTCTGCTTTGTGTTACAGTCTTGTGTCCAGTTTCTGTTTCCTCTTTGGCTCCTGATGCGACGTTGGCATCTGAAACTAGGAGTGATTTTATTGCAGACGGACACCAAAACTTACCATGGGCTCAAAATCAGAATAAGTAGAGATTAGAACATAATACAAAAGTTTGCCCACGGAAGGGGTTAAAGTTGTACTGTAGCCAGCCACCAGAGGGCGACAGAGATTGTAAACGTTTGTTTATGAGGCGCCGACTGAGGCCAGCGTTTTTCTCGCTTTTTATGGAAACGATCATATTTTAGACACAAACTAAGATTAAGTTGTTAAAACATAAATAAACACAGGTCTTGTTTCTCTGCATTCACACACACGTCTCACATTTTGCTAAATATTGATTTGGAGTGGGACATTGACGAGAATTACTTGGGGATCAATGCACCCAATTATCAATAAATCTAATGATTTTGAACGATTTAAACTCCAAACAGCATCGTTATCATTTCTCTAATTCCTCCACAGGTCCCTGCGTGAGAGCGGGACAGCGCTGTGGTGGACGCAGTGGGACAGCATTCCTTTATCAGTAATCAAGATGAAAAACAAAGAACGAGTTCCAATATCGTCAAGAACCCAAGAGCAGTGATGTAATCCGCGTCTTTTAAACTGAGGACATTGATAAGTCTTTTATTAATAAGAGTCACATCACTGGACCCTTAACTCCCTTTATTGAGTGCCAGATAATGAATTAAGAGGGTTCTCAACGTTAAACACATTAACAGATCTGGACAGAGCCTTCTGTCGGAACTCTGTGCACATCGTCGTGTTTGTGCTCGTTTTCTGAAAGCTGGAAGAAACAGAGCAAGACCATTGGACAGTGTGGGGTCAGCTCCATCCTCACTCACAGGTGACTGCGTGAATCCCCAAGCTCAGTGTGTGTGTGTGTGTGTGTGTGTGTGTGTGTGTTGATGTGGAGGGGGCACTGGACATTGCACCTGTGGTTAATTTCTCTAATTGGAGATATTAGTGAGGTTTGTCCGTTCACACCCTCACCATGTCCGTTGTTGTAAGAAGGGTTTAATGCGCCCTCTAGTGGATGTGTTACTTAATGTCTAAGTTAAGTTGGTGTGTTTGGATTTTTTCACTGTTTGGAATCATTAAACTCATCATTTATCAGCATGAATGAATTACGCCTCAAGGTGTGTCACACTCATTGTGTGAGAGACTAGTGATGCTTGTTATAATAATTATATGCATGTTTACAGAGTTTAAGGTATTAAATGCAAGAAATAGTGAAAAAAAAAAAAACTTTCGTTAGGCCTCAGGAACCTCACTGCGGCCTCATCCTCTCACAGCCTCACTTTTCTGAAAACGCTTTTTATTTGAATAAAGACACAACACTAGAAATGTGAAGATAGAACATAAACACGGACGAATGCGTACACAGGTCATTTCATACGCAATGAGTGGCAACACAGACAAAACCAATCAAATTCAGCACAACAGGACACGCCTGTGAGTTCATGATCACATGACCACTGTGTGGGCGTGGCCAGAGGAACAGAGACGAAACAACAGGACTACAGTGGACAAAAACAATAATGCAGGGTAGGAGGCAGTGGGAGGTCTCGCAGTTAAAAATGTGTCAGATGAACTGCTGCAGCGCCCCCTGCTGACTGTAAGTTGTAGTTGTGGTGTGTTAGTGTTTTATCAGTTCTGAGCGATTAAATAATTTATCATTTGCTTAAATTAAGAATTACAGTATAGAAAGAATCCGTGCAGCACACACACAGTCTTCACTTTCTGAACTGAAAAGAGTGTTAAACATTGAATTTGTCCTCATCAGTTTAAAAATGAGTAAAACTGTGTCTCACTCACAGTCCCACGGCTGAGGGAGGAGCTCCTTCATTCATGGTGACTTTTAAAAAAAAAAATAATAAAAAAATGACGGGACTTAGAGCTTACACCTTTTCTTCACCATCTTTGAGAACTTTAGTCATCTGATAGGAAATGTTAGAGAGGGAGAGTTTTCTGACTTGATTTAAGCTCTGCCCAGTGTGGGCAGGTCCAGTAGAACTACCCACTGTTGACACGTTCTGCCCTTTTGAGTGGGTGAGGCAAACTGGACAGCCCGAATTTATCTAGTTCTCTGCTCCTTGAGGTCATTGCACCAATCCCCTGAAAGAAGAGTAGAGTCAGTCTCAATTTTAGTCACCATCATTGAGAAACCTTGTTGGTTCTCTGAAGCCAAAAGCACCCTGTGCCGAAGGCGAGCGGAGCGAAGCCGGACTCAGGCGGGTTCGGAGCGGGGCCCTAGGGCCCCCTCAGACCGGTGCCGAAGGCAACAAATGTGTATTACTCTGTGAATTTCACAAGACTTTCAATTTGTGGTTCAATCCCTTTGATTGCTTCTTCATTCAAAGGATACTGAGGCTTCCATGGAGGTTTTGTTCCTAGTCAGAGTTCAACTTTCAGTGGTTGAGCTGACTTCACAAATCCAATGTCAGTGCTATGTTGTGACCATAAACATTTTGGAACATATCACAGTATTTCCTCTTTCAGAGAGTTTGAATCCATCTTCGCATTGCCAAGTGACTCATGTGTCGTCCTGACGACTTGTGGCTGTCCTGGTCCTTGAGCAGTAATCATAATCTTAATAAATCGCTGGTCTTCTCTCCTCCAGATGGAAAGATTCTCTTTCAGTGGTTTGAAGACATCTTTTTCTGCTTCTGCCATCATTTCACCTATTTGTTTCTGCTCACAGTCCTCAGACATCAGCAAAGTCACATGTGGTACACTTTTTCCAATATCAAACTCTTTATGCAAATAATTTTTGTCTATCTTCATAGCAGCTCCTTGTGGTCCCAAAATTATGCAACAAGAGCGTAATTCAACTTGCTTTGATAGATGACTCAACCATTGTTCTTCATCTGATTGTTCAGCATCCTTAAAGTATTTCAGAGGATCCCTTACTCTTCTATCCATCATCACTGTCTTCATTCTCTGTTTCATCAGAACTTAAATCTCTTGAGTCCTCTTTCCTTCTACTCGCATCTCCTCTTTTTTCTGCTTTAGCCAGTATTTGTCTGATGGCTGGGTCATATCCACCCATGACCTCCTCCTGCTCACTCAGATCCTCATCTCCAACGGTCCTCCTTCTCATTCTCAGGTCACCTCTAGTCTGCAGACATCGAGTTCTCTTCTTGCTTTTGGAACCTGGATACAGTTTTATCGTTGTTTCTGCTGGTCCAGTATCAATGATACATTCATCTTCATCTTGAATGTGATAATGTGAAACCTACAGCTAAGCTTAAATCAGAAACCCCTTTCCAAACAATAATTTGTCATAAACCTCAATTATAACTCTTAATGGAATTATAATCAAATAAGCATTATCTTAAAAAAAGGAACAACCTGTTGCCAAGCTTTCTTTGAAAAAGTACTGTACTGTCATGTACTGTAGCACAAATAATGGACTAAATGCAAATAGATAAACAAATCAATGAATTTCTAATTATTACTTTTTAATAATGAGACCTATTATTGATTAAACCTAAATGTATTAATGCAAGTGTTTGTGAAAGGTAGTTTGTGGATAAACTAGTTTGTGCTCTGGGTAACTTCAAACTTCAACCCCCTTTTTGGCCAGCTCCTCTTCTCACACTCCACAGGATAAGAGAAACAGACAAATAGAAGTTTAATACATTGAGCTTAGTTTTTTGATAATTAAACATTCAATATGATTGTTTGTATTTTATTTACCAATAATGAGTTCATTCATAACATGTTTTATCCTTCATTCAATATTTGATTATTCTACATGTAAAACAACTCCAACAAGTGTCTACATTGGCTTAAGGCCTGAATGACCTTTTTATTAACATGCCTGAGAAAGGGTCTAAAGAGATTGATGGCAAGTCCGTCCTCAATAAAGCTTTCTTTTAACATTTGGTTTTGCTTTCCCAGTTAAACATAAATGTCACATACCATTTTTATGGTCACTAGATAAATTTTCAACCCTGCATCTTGATTCTTAAAATGTAGTATATCAATCGTATCTTAGTAGTTGTAAGTTGTAATTTTAACATATAAAAACATTGCAGTGGTATGGTTAAAACTCCAGAAAGCACCACTGTCAAACACTCAGAATTTTCCAATATTCACACATTGGCAGTACTTTTACATTTATCATTTGGCAGCTAATTGTTTATATAAAGTAACAGTACTTCACAGAGATCTAAACACCAGAGACTATAAGATTCAACCCCTTTTTCTGAGCAACAAATGTTAATTTACTAAACCCAAATGAGCAACATTAAAGCTCAACATCCAACCAAACAACACCATTCCCACACACTCTATTAATTCAATCCCCTCCAAATTTCATCTTGTGGAAGTTCTCTCCATATAAGGCCATCACCCAGTTCCACTGGCCAAAAACAATTACCCCATACAATGTGCCTCAATTTTATCAAACTATTGCATTCAAAGAGAACCCAAACAAATTACTGCTCCACCAACTCACTCTCACCCACTATGTTACATTTATCCTATATTTCCCTTTTATTTTAGATTATTATACTTTTATCTCAGCTGTGCTCAGATACAACTCCTATACAAGGCCTTACATGCTTGTCAGAGAAGACCCCCTGATCAAAGTGTAAAATCTCGAGGCTTCATCGAAAATGAGGGAACTTAGTCCCGTGATCTCTTTTTCATCCCGATAAAAGCCAGCGTATGGATGTTTCAAATTTTCTCCTTTTCTCCAATACTAATTTTACCTTTAATTCCCTTGATTAAACCGTAAAGTTTCCCCAATGTACCTTATTAATTACAGACACCTTTGTCCGTTCTGATTCCCCTTTAACACTAATTATTACAACACTCAGCTTTATAACTTCTCTCCCTTTTCCTATTCCCAGCATCTAAAAATCTTTCTGGAGTTAATTATCTTTAACTTTTTAATTTAATTTAAAAACGTCTTCTGTTCAAGGCTCAATTCTATTATAAATAAACAAAGCCCTCTTAGAGGTTCATGAAAAAACTTACAATAACTGTCCTTGAACGAAGCTCAAATTTTACCATTACAAATTTCTTTCCCTATTCATTTCTAAATCTCTCATTCTTCATCACATTTTCCCACTTTCGCTAAACACTTTCTTCATTCTTTCTCTCTAATACTCTCTGAACAGAGGTGTCCTTTACCCCACTTTCTCTAAACACTCCCACAGATAATTTATGGCCTTTACAGAGCAAGGACCAAGACCAGCTCTGCACACACACATTCTCATGATGGACCAAAAGAAGGGAGGTGGGGTGGCCATTCCCCATCTGCACTCAGTACTCCCAAACATAACTCTTTCAGCTGATCATGCATGCACACACACACACACAGTTACAGACTGAGGGGCAGAGATATAGGATGGGGAAGTGAGTGGTGAGAGACACACTCACACAGACATCATTCAACAACCCCCAACAGCGCTTACACAGACACATCACTTTCAACATTTAACACAATTCTCATAGTCGACTCATTCACACTTTAACAGCATGCTTTTAATTCCACTGCCGCTCCTTATCTTTAATTTACACTACTTTATGAGGTGTAATAATTCAAAGAGAGGCAGCATCAATACAGTGTTCGTCAAAAGTGTTTTGAGTGGGCACCCCTAATTAAATCTCTGTATCACACCTCCAGTTTCTCATCAAACTGACCTAAAAAATCTAGTGAATTTTTCAGGGTTTACGGCCGGGCTAATCCCGCCTCAACAGAGGACTTGATCCAAATTGCGGCATCCTTTTAACTCACTATTATCTCTTTTCCTTTTATTCCTTTTTTCCTCTTCTATTACTTCTCTTTTATTACCTAATTTCTCTTCTATTTCCCTTATATTCCTTCACATTTAATCTTATATCAATTTTAACCAAATGCCACTGTGTCCCCAGGGCTTCTCACTATTTCAATATAACTAAGCTATTCTACACTTACACTTCAACTTTTCCTTTCCTTCTCTTTTTTCTTCTGTTACATCTGCTTTTTACGCTTTTACTTCATTGTTAACTTTTATTTCCTTCATTTCTATTTTGTATTAATCTAATTTACCAATTTAGAACAGAGAAAACTTTTTCCAACACCATCAACACAATACTGCATACACTAAGGGGTCTAATACAGTGCAACCCTTCTAGCAACAAACAGCTCAAACAACCAGCCAGTGCTCAAATTTGTGAAAAATCTCACCTTCCATTTGTCGGCTTTAAGTGGGAGTTCGAATGCAGGAGCCTTCTGAAGCTGAAAGACCACAACCATCGCCATCTTTTTGTTGTTTATTTGCTGTATTGTGAAGACAGGTGATGGAAAAGAATCTCAGCAGACACGGTTAAAGGTGTAAATACATCTTTATT